>NW_022111363.1:660906-670040 GCF_000313985.2 Echinops telfairi
TGTAAGACATGAAAAAAAATTGATAAATTATCAAGGGTTCATGAGGGAGTGAGGGTGGGAGAGGGAGGGGGAAACATGAGGAGCTGATACCAAGGGCTCAGGTAGAAAGCAAATGTTTTGAGAATGATGATGGCAACAGATGTACAAATGTGCTTGACACAATGGATGGATGGATGGATTATGATAAGAGCTGTATGAGCCCCCCAATAAAATGATTTAAAAAAATAAAAAAGAACTCCTATACAGCAATATGTTCAGGAGCCCAGGATCCTGGCCACACCATATCAAACATGTCGGTGAGACCCTCTGGGGGGACATCGGTTGTGCCATGATTGAGTTGGAAAGCCATGACCGTGGAGGTCTGGTTTCAGAACACTTTTTTCTTGGTCTACACCGGCGGGAAGAGGAGGGGCATGTCGCCGCCAGCCTGGAGCTCGTGCCTGGCTTGGTTCCCTATATTTCATCTTAACCAAAAGGCCTAGAAGTGATTGCCTGGATTTGTGGCAGCCATCACTGAGCACTAACAGCCACTCAGGTCCAGGCTACAACTGTCATTGTCCGAAATCCTTGTGGGACACTGGTGCTTGGGCTTACTGAAGATGGTAGGATTCTTGGTGGTGCGAGAGTGGGAAAGTCGCCCCCACCGAGTGACATGAGGCCTGAGATAGGAGTTAGTCGTCCTCCAGTCAACAATAAAAAACGCAGGGCCTAAGGCCAGGGGGAGTCGAGAGCCCCACTCCTTACCTGCCCAGCACCCATCTCCCTGCAGCAATTCCTTTTCCCGCTTGACACCCCTACCTCAGATAATCCAGTGTCCTAGTTCTGCCCCCCATATCCTAGACCCCAGGAAGAAATTTGGTAGCAGGTTTTAAAAAACTAGATATAGATGTAAAGCTGATTTTACAATAGCTACTCCACTTGGAGGGCGGCTGGGCGTGGGGTGGTGATGGTGGTATCGCTTAGCTGGAGCCTGTTGGCCAGCCTTCCATCCCCACCGCTCCTCTCTTGAAGGGGAGCGGTGAGGCAGGGTGCGGGGATGGGGAGCACTGTAGAGCCCCTAGGCAGGCGGGCGGTGGCTGGGGCTTGGCCAGGCTCCAGCGCCGCCGCCCGCCCCGCTGTGGCAGTGGCAGGGCTCCGGGCACACTCATTATGTGCAATGAAGAGATAAGGCGGCGCAGCTCTGACAGAGCTCAAAAACATGTGCTCTGCCTCCAACCCGGGCCCTATCTGTTAGAATCGGTGCCAGGTCTTCCTGCAACACTTAATTTCAGAAACCAGCCCCATCATGAAAGAAAACGCGCCCTTTCATCTGCTTCCTGGATCAATTGTCTCCCAAACTCTTTTGGGGGCTCCACGGACCTCCCAGTTCTGCAAACAGTCCCGCGGGGCGTGAGTGTGAGTCGGGAGTGGGTTTCCAGTCTGCTTTATTGCCTCACAGCCCTTCTATTCCTTCAGGGCCCCCAACCCCGAAATCATCATTCATTCTGTGGGATATATTGATAATGACCCCAAAGAAGGCAATCCCCGAGCCAGACAGCAGACTCCTCCACCCACCCCGCTTCTTCCCTCTCCCCATGACAAGTGTTCCACAAGCTGGGATTCTGGGCAAGGAGGTCCAGCCACAACTCCCGTGGCCTCCAGCTACACCTTCCAGGGGAAGAGACTCCGTGCCCACTCAAAACAAGCCCTCTCCCAGCTGTGCTAGGGTACAAAAAGCGGGCGCCTTTCCAGGCAACAGGGGTGTGGGCTGTGGAGCTGGGAAATGAGATAGCAGCTCCACAGCCCACACCCCATTGCCTTTTGTTGGATCCCACTGACGTCTAATGTGAGAACCTGGGGCCAATTGGACAGAAACCTGCTTCCCTGTCCTTGAGAAAACTCAACCAAACCCACAGCAGACCTGCGAGCAAGGCCGGCCAGGGGTCTTCATGGCAGCTCTTCTCATGCCAGTGAAGCTGTTTCCAGGCTCCCCCGCCAGTTGAGGTTGGGTCTTCCGGGAACCAGGGCCACCACCCCATGCCCACTTATTAGACAAGCTGCCTTTGTTGGTTCAGGCTCTCCTCCACCCACTGAGCTGTGCAAAGGTGTGACCTCGAGTTTTGGGCAGTGAGCTGGGAGGTAAAAAGGGATCCTGTGAGATTATCTTCTCTAATCCCAGTGAACTCCCTGACACTGCAGCCTATAGAAGGCACTCACCTCCCTGGGGAGGGAGCGAGCCCCTCCTGGGGAGGTGGAAGCCCCATGGACATTCTCTCCTTGGTTGCACCTCCTAGCCAGGAGGTGAAGGGGCAGGTGTTCACCTTCCCACCGCAGAGAGGCCCAGGGGGTCTCTGACGTGGACGCACGCATACAGAAAAAGAAGGACAGAAGGAAATGGAGGGATGGCATCCTAGACCACCAGGGATGGGAAAGGCAGTGTTCTGACCCAGATGGACACCTGGACCTTAGGCTCATGGGATGAGATATGGGGTGCCTGGGGGCCTCACTCTTCGCCCCCTTCTCCAGTGGCACTTCTCCCATGCTCCTCTCCTGGGTTGGGGGAGCAGCCCGACACTAATGGAATATATCACTGGGGATGGAAATGATCAAAGCTGTTGTCCCAGTTGCATAACTCGTTTGTGGAAAGTGTTTCATAAACATTTCACAAGAAGGAGAATTTCAAAGCATGAACATCTCCCAACCTGCCTTCAATTACAGGCAAGGCTGTTGGGGTTTTTTCCCCCCCTCTCCTCTTCTCCCCACCCCTCTGCTCTTCTCCCCAGCAATGAGGAAGGGTTTCTGTTTTGTAAGTGATCTATAAGGGTTGGCGAAAATGTTGCTCATGAACACATCCTGCGAACAGACTCCTGGTGGTGAAGTGAACGAACAGGGAGGAAACTCATCTTGGGTGGATAAGGCTGAAAGTACCCCCAAGAGCTAGTGGCTGTGTGTTGGCTCGGAGGATGCTCCTTTCTTGGTGGCTCACGCCCAGAGCCACCAGCCCCTTGGATGCCTCTGGGAAGGGCCTGAAGGGATGACTGGTCTCCATTCAAAACACCAACCTCACTGCCATCCGGTTGATACTGACTCATAGCGACCCTATAGGACAGGATGCAACTGCCCCCGTGGCTTTCTGAGACAGTAAGTCTTTAGAGGAATAGAAAGCCCTATCTCTCTCTCAGAGAGACTGGTGGTTTCGAACTGGTGACTTTGTGGGTCGCAGCCCAAAGGGAAACCACTATGGCAGGACCTATGTTGACCCACCCTTCATGCACCTGACAGCATCAGACTCCTAGACATCAGGGGGTGGGCAAAGAGGAGACAAGAGACTCTTTAATCAGCACATGACTCCACGCTGGGCTAGGGCCACTGGACCTTGCTTCCTCCTAAAAAGGGCCTTCTGCAGCAGCAGCCTTGTTTTTCCTGCTCTCTCTACTCTGGGAGTGCAGCCTGCTTATCAGTCACCTTGTTTACTGCGTTGGCTTCACTTCTTAAGACATAGCTTCCCAGTGTCGACACATGCGTGATAAAACCCCGTCATTGTAAGCCCATAAACTTTTCATTCTCCCTCTGAATTCCCTAGGTGAAACAGCCCTAGGAAGGGGCTGTACCCTCATGGATGACGCCCCCTTCACAAGTCTTATGGCGCCCAGGTAGAAGATGGCAGACGAGGCCCAGGTCCAGGTGAACAGGGGGCACACTGCTTCCGGCCTGGCAGCCCCTGCAGTGGGAGCTGAGTAGGAGGGAGTGGGCTTTTGTAGTATCTGTTGAGAACCAGAGGCTCTCCTGGTAGCTTCCCTAGTAGACAAGAGGACAGAGCCACCCTCTCCAGCTCTTTGGCAGAGGGTGGGGATGGAGTGGGGAGTGCCCCCCCTCCAGAGGGCTGCTCTACCTCCAAAAGGAACACAATGGTGGGAGGAGGGAGGCAGCATGAGAGAAAGGATGCTGAGCAGAGGTGGTGGAGTCTTAACGCAGTGAACTGTCTCGGGGCCAATGGGTATTCCTGGGCATGCAGCTCATCACCCTCCTCAGTCCCCCTGCACATGCCTGGACTGCCTCTGGAAGGATGCTGCTGTCCTTTGCAAGCCAGCCAGGCGGATAAAAACGCAGCACCAGGCTCAGCATCAATGAACACACCTGAGTTCTGGGCCTGTTCCCACCTCAAGGAGCCCTGGTGGTGAAGCGGTTATGTGTTGGGCTGCAATCCACACGGTCGGCCGTTTGAAACCACCAGCAGCTCCTTGGGAGAAAGACTATGCTTTCTACTCCTGTAAACCGTGACGGTCTCAGAAGTCCACAGGGGGACGCTATGAGTCGGCACTGACTCAATGGCAGTGAGTTTGGTTTGGTTTGGTCCTACTGCTAACGAGTTGAATGATCTTCATTAAGTTACTTCACTCGGCTCGCTGGGCCTAGATCAGGGAGGGTAACAGACTAGATGGAATCTACTTAAGAAATGTGCAATGTACAAAAAGGGAGAGTGGGAATAGATCTCTTGATGATTATTGTATTCATAGATCCATTTTACGGATGGAAAGACTGAGGCTTGGAGATGTTAAGAAACTTATGGTACTTAAAGCCACATGGCTGGTAATACGGTAATACTGAAAAGGACATATCATGTCTTCTAGGTCACTTGGTGGAGGTGGGACACACGCAGAGCAGATCTTCAAGAAGTGCTGCTATTCCTCCTCCCTCTTAGAGCTGGCAGGGGATGTGGAGCTCCCAGATATCCACCCTGTAAGCTCTCTATTTTACAGACACAACTCTGGAAGCCCAGAGAGGGGAAGTACATGGCTCAAACGCAGGTTGACTTGGTAGCCAAGTCTGGAAACCCAGCCAGGGCCCACCAGGGTCATCCCCTCACTGCCCATCGGCGGTGCCTCATGCAGCTCCTGTAATGACTGAGTGATTGCCCTAATCTCACCGCTCTTATGGAATGCGGTCTAAGTCCAAAGAAAAGGCCTCGCTCAGAGTGCTCAGCTACTGCAGAAGGTCAGATTTAAACACAGGCGAATGACTGCACTGACCAGGATCATGACAGAGGGTGCTGGGCAAAGCAGGAGAAAAATCTAGAGCAAAAAAAATCAAATTCACGTGCACAGAAAAGACTGGATTGGCTGTTCTGACCGAGAGTGGCGGAGCACCCGAGACCATGGCCCTCAGACACTCTGTTGAGGGCCCACCTCTCAACTGAACTCTCAACTGAACACCAGACAGGCCTGTACACCAAACACTAACACCCCAGAGGGATGTACGTACGCCTGGTGACAACCACCATTATGGGATCCAACGGACGCATTCTGGGGAAAGCAACAGTAAGAGGCATGACCAAAACCCAACCCAAGTTCACTGCCATTGAGCTGTTTCTGACACACAGCGACCTACAGAGCAGAATAGGCCGGCCTCTGCCCATTTCTGAAACTGTGGTCCTCTATGGGAACCGAAACCCCATCTTTTATCAGCAGAGTGGCTGGTGGTTTTGAACTGCTGACCTTGTGGATTGCAGGCCAACACATAACCACTACGCTACCAGGGCTCCTGAGAAGGCATGAAGGGGTATATGTTTTCCGGGCGTGGGGTGGGTGGGTGAGGGGGTGGAGAGTGCTGATAGATTGTGGGGAATGCAGTCAAGGCCACGGAGCACCTATCAAACGGGAAACTGTTTCGCCCTGTAAACTTTCACCTAAAGCACAGCGGGCAAAAGCCTGACGACCCACAACATCAGATCGATCAATACGCGTAAGTAAGGCACACATGTGGTAACATCATGCACTTGCTGCTGGACCAGCTCTTTCCTTGCCACGCACAGATCCACACACATCCACTCCAGCAGCTCGGTCTTTGCCTGTCTCATTAGGGGGAAGTGGAGTGATGAGGCAGGACCCAGCGTGCTGCGCACCCCTTCCCAGTGCACATCTCATTTACTAAGGGTTCAAAATGAAGGAGGAGTAGACACCCTGACTGCCGGACTTAGACACACACAGAATCTCCTAAAGATTGAAAAAGTTCCTTTAGATGTGTCAGCACTTATTCTTCACGAGAGGCAAAATCTCCTCAAGCGGTTTTCACAGTTCTCAGAGCTGGGCTTGGACAAGGTAAGCTGCATGCTCAGAGCCTCAGAGCGAGGAAGGAGGCAGCCCGATTCTATACTCAGGTCTCTGGTCTCCAGTCCCTGCCCTCTGCTGCCTGTCTCAGGCTCTGAGGCAGCCCCGCTGGTCTCTCACTCAGACCTTCCGGAGGCCCTGGAGCTGGTGAGAGAAGCTTGGCGAGTCCTACCCTCCTGCAGGCATTTGGGTGCTCGCTTCGTATAAACATTTCCACAAGTGCAGTGGGGGGGCCTTCACGTGTACAAGTGGCCTCTACAGTGATCAAAAGTAGAGTGCTCAACAAGTCTGGATTGGATTCCTCCGCTGGCATGTCCTGGGTGCCTGCTAAAGCCCTGGGGTTGGAGTGGCGTCTGTGTCAGCAGCTCAAACCCACCAGCCTCTCTGGGGAGACTTCCTCTCCGAACCCCACAGCAGCCCAGCTCTCCTCTGTCCTGTAGGAGTCACTGTAAGTCAGGAACCACTCAGGGGCACTGCGTTGGGTTTTATCCATGATTCGGAGGTTTGTCCGTGAAGATTAAACATCAGCTATAGATGAGAATCGGTTTTTGGTGATCTTCCCTTTGGAGAATAGCTTCCCAGCGTCTCTCTTTCCTGGCACTGCTTATGGCCTTCTGATCCTGGGTCTGCGTCCACAAGAGAAGCTTGCAAAGCAGAGGTGTCCTGCCTCATAAAGATACCCTCCCAAGTTCCGTTTAATTTAGCCAACAGTTACTAAGCACTGATTATGTGCCAAGCATCACTAGGGACACCATGAATGACAAGTAAGGAGCTCACGGATTGGGAGACCTCACAAGAAAAGAAATCACCCACAGTGTCATAATTATTAACAGTCAGATGTACGCATCACAGGAGAGGTTGAAATTCATTTTGTCAGGAGGGGGACGGCAACCCCAACCCCCAATAGCCTACACCAAACCTGCTGTTGTGGAGTTGATTCTGTCGTATTGTTACCAGAGGGTTTCCAAGGCTATACGCTTTATGGAAATGGGCTGCCACCTCTACCTCCCACGGAGGGGCTGGTGGATTCGAAGAGCAGCCAAGTGCTTAACCACTGTACTACCAGGTATCTTTAAGCTAGCCAAACCCAAGACAACAACAAACCAACTCACTGCCATCAGGACCCCGCAGGGCAGAGAATTACCCCATCGGGTTTCTGGTGTAGAAAGTCTGGTGTTTCTCTTGGGGAGCTCCTGGTGGTTTTGAACTTCCAATAAGATGACAGCCCAATGTGTGACCACTACACCACCAGGGCTCCTCTACCCCATAGAGTTTCTAAGACTATAAATCATTTTCTATAAGACAAGATGTCCTTGAGTGGTTGGTGGGTTTGAACTGCTGACCTTGTGTTTTGTAGCTCGATGCTTAACCCACTGTGCCACTAGGGCTCCTTGAAGGATAGCCACCGAAAGGGAAAAGAGGTGAGAAGGAACCTTCCTTCTGAGCAGCCTCCAAAGGCACATCGAGCCCAGGAGACCATCCCAGGTCATGGGAGGAGCCTGTCCAAAGGTGAAACAGCACTTCATGGCAGGAAAGGAAGGTCTAGTGGGTACTGGCTTGTGATAACTGGAAGTCAATAGTTTGAAAACACTGCTCGCACCTTGGGAGAAAAACGAGGTTTTCTACCCCTGTAAAGAGTTAAAGTGTAGGAAACCCACAGGGGCAGTGTGTTGTATGGGGTTGTTGTGAGTTGGTATCGGGCCCCACAGCAAGGACATGGTGTTTGGCGGGTTTTTTTTTTGCCAAGCTCAGGACCTATGAGCAATTCAGCACTGGGGCCACGTGGGGGGGTGGGGGCTGCTCGGTGAGAGCCTGTGGGCCTGGCAAAGGAGTTCCGACTGGACTCAGGGATAAGGTGAAGTTTGTGCTTTAGGTCGAAAGGTCACGTGGAACGTGGATTAGAAGGTGTCTAACCCCAAGCAGGGCCGCTAGTTTCAACTCTATTTACTACAATAGTCTAGGCGCATCCTTCCTGACATGATCACTGAAGACAAAATGGGAGCTTAAACAAATGTGGTGAAGAAAGCTGATGGTGACCAGCTATTAAACGATATAGAGTCTGGGGTCTTAAAGGCTTGTCATTAAATAAGTGGTCATCTAGCAAGGAAGCAACCAAGCCCACCAGTCTGTGTGATCACGAGGTGGAGACGGAAAGAGGTATCAGAAGTTCAAAAGCAAGCAACCAAATCCAGGTGAAGGGGTGTGGGTGTAGGGGAGAACCAGAACCCACCTGTAAGATAATTGGAGAGAAGTGCCACACGGAAGGATGATAAATCCAGGGTGCAGTATAGCACAGATGAACCACATAACTATCCTCTAGTTCTTTAAGGTTTCCTCCCTTTACTATTACGGTTTTTATTTGTTTTACCTCATTAATCATGTTAGATTTGCCCATGTTCATCTATATATTTAAGATCGTTCAGTACATGAAAGTCAAGAGAGATAACCCTTCAGAAACAGTAACAGGGGTAATGGTTCCCTGAGGGCATGGGAAGGGGATGGGGCATAGGAAGCATTGAGGACTGTATAACCCCACTGGATGGGATCAAACAACAGAACTGTATGCGAATGGATATATTAGTTTGTGTGAGATATGGGAAGGAAAAAAAAGCTATTATAGAAAAACAAAGAATAAGGGCTCTTAGAGGGTTTGATGGGGGAGTGAGGGGATAAAGGGACCTGATATCAAGGAGTTCAAGCAGAAAGAAAACGTTTTGAAACTGTGGTAGCAATTGTACAAGACTGCTTGATATGATTGAACGATGGAATGTTATGATATCTGTAAGAGCTCCCACTAAAGTGATTTTTTTAAAAAAGTCTAAGTGTGCATTTATAGGAACATGCCAAAGATCAAAACAGGGCAGGTGGGGCAGAGAAGACAGAATGGAGAGATTGTAGCATATAAAATTTATTTCCACCCCTAAAGGTTTATCCTCTGCAACAAAGGACTATTTATTTTAGGAATTCCTGGTGGGCTGAAAGAAATGAAAAATTCTGCAAGACCATCAGCCAAACTGCTAGTGGAAAACTCCACACTCCAAACTCCCT
>NW_022111363.1:671518-675968 GCF_000313985.2 Echinops telfairi
TACAAATGCGCTTTACACAATTGATGTGTGTATGGATTGGGATAACAGTTGTATGAGCCCCTAATAAAATGTTAAAAAAAAAAAAAAAGAGTGCTTTCAGATTCACAGTGACTCTATTAGACCGGGTAGAACTTTTCCCGTGGGTTTCTGAGGCTGTATGTCTTTACAGAGTTGAAAGCCTTATCTTTCTCCCATAGAGTGGCTGGTGGTTTTGAACTGCTGACCTTGAGTTTAGCAGCCCAATGTGTAGCCCACTCTTTGACCAGGGTTCCTTAACCCCAGGCATAGAGGTTAGGATTTACAACATCTATTTGGGGGTGGAGGAGCACTGGTGATGTAGTGGTTACGTGTTGGGCTGCTAACTGCAAGGTTGGCAGTTCAAAATCACCAGCTGCTCCTCAGGAGAAAAGAGGCTTTCTACTCTTTCTGTTCATCTATATATTTTAGATCTATATATTAAGATCTTTCCCACAAAGAGTTACAGTCTCAGAAACTCAATGGGCAGTTCTACTCTGCCCTATAGGGTCACAATGAGTCATATTTGATGCGATGGCAGCAAGTGAGTTTTGGTTGTTTTCTTGGGGGAGTGGGGGAGTGTGGTGTGGTGGGGGGAACACAACTCAATCCGTAACAAGAGTCATTGCAATTTTTTTGGTTTTGTTTTTTAGTTTCTCCTTTGCCTGGTGAGAGGGAAGACAGAGTTAGAGGTATATTATATAACTATAACTATAAATAAACAGAATTAGAGGCATATAATATAAATAAATAAATAGGTGTGGTGTATGTATGCATACAAATATACACATACGTGTATACACTAACACACAGAGAAACCTGAATAGGGTAGAAACTTGTCAGAAAAAAACACACAAATGTTTCTTTACTAAAACGAGCTTCAGAGAAGTGGTAGGTAAGACTGCATGCTGCCCAAGGCAGGAAACTTGCAAGACTGGAGAGGAGGAAGGCTGCCCTGGTGAAGTGCTATTGACCCTGGCTCATGGGCCCCTGTGTTGGAGTAGAACAAGGCTCCTCTGGGTTCCCAGGGGCCGTGATGGTACAGAAGTGGATTGCCAGGCCTTTCTTCTGAGGTTGATTCCAACTCAGTGCCACCCTGCTGGTCAGAGGAGAGCTGCCCTGTGGGATTCCATCAGCAGGCAGCCACAGCTTCTCCTGATGAAAGCTGGTGGCTTAGTTACAACTACCTTTTGCTTAGCAGTCGACAGCTTGACCACTGTGCCACTCATGCCCACAATTCAGAGTCCACGCTGTATGTTGTATAAACCTTTGGGTTCCCCCCTCAAAGTAACCTTGGCGGTAATATGGACTAAACACTGAGCAGCTAACTGCAAGTCAGCAGTTCAAACCCACCAGCTTCACCATGGGAAAAGATGAGGCTGTCTGCTTCTATCATATTTCCAGTCTCAGAAACCCTATGTAGGGTCACGATAATCAGAATCTACTGGGTGGCAGTGGCTTGAGTTTCCAACAGCTTCCTGTAAGCCACCTCTAGCATGCAGCTCTTGTCCACTAAGGGCTGGGAAGACCAGGTCATTAGCTTTTACATCTGTTTCTAAAATAAAAGCTGCAGGCTCTAAGAGAGGACGTGGCTTGGTCTTAGTTGCTCTCTTCTTGTTCTCAGCTGGCTTCTAACATAGGTGGTTGGTAGAAACCATGCATGCAAGAAGGCAATGAAATGGATACATAAAACTCAGAAAGAACAAAACTCTGCCAGCCTCCAGTGACTCTCTCTGACCACAGTCTAGGGATATGCATAGCCTTGCTATCAGGGATCACTGTAGAAGCAATTATGCCAGACGAAGTTAGATTAAAAGGCAACTCTTTATCATTTGCTCTCCCTTTTAACCCATTTTAAATTTGTTTCAGCTTTTAGTATTTTCTTTTTGATGTTGTTAAAGTTTTCCTCTATTTTATATTGTTGTTGTTGATTTCTTGTTCTCTGTATATGAAAACCTCCAAAACCAAACTTACTGCCATCAAGTCAGGGAGGACTCATAGTGACCCTCTAGAACTTCCCGCGCGAACTTCCCACGCGAGTTTTCAAGATTGTAACTCTTTATGGGAGTAGAAAGCCCTGTATTCCCAAAATCATGGAAAGACTGGTTGTTTCGAACTACTGATCTTGTGGTTAGCAGCCCAACTCATGATCCAGTGCTGTGAGGGCTCCTACACGAAATTCAGGACAGAGAAAGAGCCTGATAAATAGGCAGAGTAACTGGTGCAGTGATCACCTAGGGACATGGCAAGGA
Source organism: Echinops telfairi (assembly GCF_000313985.2). Lineage (NCBI taxonomy): Eukaryota > Metazoa > Chordata > Mammalia > Afrosoricida > Tenrecidae > Echinops > Echinops telfairi. The sequence goes on from NW_022111363.1 coordinate 673,786, forward strand.
TGCTTCGGGAGTGGGGGATGGGGAACTGACAACACTAACTATAAGGAGGAAGAAAATATTCGAGAACGGACTATAGTGCTTGTTGTAGAACTCTTTCAGCATGATTGAACAGTTGGATTGTGTATGTGAATGATATGCCAATAAAAATTTTAAAAATCACCAACCAAGAATTATATACCCATCGAAACTGTCACTCAAATATGATGATGAAGTTTAGATATTTCCAGAGAAACAAGCATGTTAAAAATCTGTAAAAAAAACGAACAACAACAGAAAACATTACCTTAGATGAAATATTGAAAGTAGTCCTTTGGACAAAGGAACAACAATGGCATCCGGCAGCCTGAGACATAAGACTGTCCAAAGTAAACAAGTCTACAAGACTGAAAATAGGAACCAGGGATATCACCTTGTAACTCAGACAATTGGAAAGTAAGATTAGGAATAAATAGTATAGTTACAGAACTTCCAAATAGAAATTCAAGTTGATATCAAAATAGGACAGATGATAAGAAAAAAGAAAAAGAAAAAAACCTTAAAGAAAATGAATTGATATTTTTATCAAAATTAAAAGAAAATAATAAAGATTTAGTAAGCACTAAAACCACAGCAATGAAGGAAATAAGAAAACTCACAAATAAAATGAACTCAGCACATAAAATTACATGTGACAAAGAAACCAGCAGCACACCACGACCCACTGGCCCCCCCTACACTAACAGATATGTACCTATCAATAATTAAATTGAGTATAAATGGATGAAATGTACCATTCACCAGCTATGCAATATGATGATTTATTTCAGAATACCAGAATGGTTAAGAAAACAGAGGCACACACTTAAGACACAAAGATAAATACAAACTAAAAATTAAAGGGTGGAAAATTTTATCAAGCAAATGGCAAGTAAAAAACAGCAATAGTGTCAGTATCAATTTCTAACAAAATAGGATTTAAGACAAGACCAGTTTAAAAGACAATAAAGGACATTATATAAGAATTGTTAATTAAACAAAAGGACATATCCACAATAAAAATCTATTAACCTATGAAAGCGCTTCAAAATGAATAATTCAACTTCTAAGAGAACTGAAGAGTTAGACAGCAACTTTATAATAATGTTATAAGACATTGATACACCACTGTCAATGAGTGACAGAATAGCAAGAAGGAACTACAGTAAAGACAGAAAAACTCAACCACACATTGAACATATTTGACTTCATAGGGATATACACAACACTCCACTCAATGAAAACAAAAGATGTAGATTATTTTCCAGTGCACCTGCAATATTCTCTGGGATAGATCATATGTTAGGCCATAAAAGAAACCTCAATAAATTTTAAAAACACAAAAAAATCTAAAAAGTGTTTTCTCAGATCATAATGCTATGCAACTAAACTCAGCAATAGGAAGATCAAAGGTGGGGGGGCGGGGGAGAATCAAACACAAGAATTAACTCCCTGCTGAAAAATTACTGGGAAAAAAGAAAATAAAGGTGAAATAAAAAGGAGAATCAAGCAGAATGAAAACCCAATATGCCCAAACCTTTGGGACCCCAAAAGCAAGGTGCTCTCTGAGCAATTTATAGCAATAAATGCACATATCAAAAAAGAAGAAAGAATCAAACCAATACCTTCATCCAACATTTCCAATAATTAGAAAAGAACAACAAACTAAGCCTAGAATTGCTAGAAGAAAGAAACAATAAAGATGAGAGTAGAAAAGCAAAACAAAAAAGCAATAGAAGGACTCAACAGAATTACAAATAAAAAAAAAAGAATTACAAATTGGTGCTTTGAAAGGACTAATAATATTGATAAATCACTGAGAAATTTAACAAAGGAAAAGAAGGAAGATGCAAACAGTATGAAATAGAAATAAGAATCATACTTCAAAAGGTTTGAAAACAGATGCAATGGATACATTCTAGAAAGACTACCTATCTTAACAAATATGGACTGAGGTAGAAAACTTATGCATAGAAATAACAAAAGAAAAAATTGAACCTGTCATAAGAAAAAGAAAAACAAACAAAAAAAATTAAAAACTCATATGGAATAAGTTTTGGCCCAGATAGCTACCCTGGTGAATTCTAGCAATCAGTGAAAATCAACTTAAAAGTAGCAGAAGGACATTGGGCCTCCACTCAAGTACTCCCTCAATGCAAGAATACTTT
>NW_022111363.1:677234-679520 GCF_000313985.2 Echinops telfairi
TCCCCATGACCACTGACTGACTCCCCATGACCACTGACTGACTCCCCATGACCACTGACTGATTCCCATTGCCACTGACTGATTCCCCATTTCCATTGACTGATTCCCATTACCACTGACTGATCCCCATTACCACTGAATGACTCCCCATTACCACTGAATGACTCCCCATTACCCCTGACTGATTCCCCATTACCACTACCACTGACTGACTCCCCATGACCACTGACTGATTCCCCATGACCACTGACTGACTCCCCATGACCACTGACTATTCCCCATGACCATTGACTGATTCTCCATGACCACTGACTGATTCCCCATTCCCACTCACTGACTGATTCCCCATTCCCACTGACTGATTCCCATTCTCACTGACTATTCGCCATTACCACTGACTAGCTGCACTGTCATTTCTGTGAGCCCCACACCTTCTTGCACAGCTGATTTGTCTCAATCCTGATGCAATCCAGTCAGCTAACTTTCTTACCTCTCTTAATTTGGGGGCCCCCTCCTTGATTAGCAGATCCCATGGGCAGTTTGGTGCCCAAATTGGATATACCCCAAATAAAAACATCACAACATATCACAGTCAAATTCTCCTTTTTCAAGGAAAAGAAGAAAGTCCTCAGAGCAATGAGAGAAAAAAGAACAGTCACCTACAAACGAAAACCCATCAGGATATCCTTGACTTCTCGGCAGAAACTATGCAGGCAAGAAGACAATGGAGTGGCATAAATAAAGTTCTGAAAGGGGAAAAAAAACACCAACCAAGAATCCTATATCTAGTAAAATTATCCCTCAAATACGAGGGAGAAATAAAAGTGTTTCTGGACAAGGAAGAACTAAAGGAATTTGTAAAATCAACACCAGCTTTATAAAAAAATTTAACTGGATCACTATAGACAGAGATTCAACAACAACAGACAAACCTGAGAACATCAAACAGCATGCCCAGAAATCTGTACAATGAAAGCAGCACTCAAACAACACAGATATTGAGGAGGAACAAAGACACCAATGAAATCACACACACACACACACACACACAGAAAAGAAACTAAAACACAAACAGCAAAATGACAGCAACAAGCTTGCATAGACCATTACTGACACAGAATGTCAATGTATTAAATGCACCAGTCAAGAGGCAGCACTTAGGAGACTGGATTAGAAAACAAGACCCATCCATATGCTGTATCCAAGAGACTCACCTTAAACTCAAAGACAAAAACAGACTAAAAATCAAAGGATGCCAGAAAAGCTGCCAGGCCAATGGTAACTATAAAAAAACACAAGTGGCAATATTAATCTCTGGTAAAATGGACTTCAAGGCAAAAACATAATGAAAGACAAGAACACACACAAGATAATGAATCCAGGAACACTATACTAGGAACATATAACCTCTATAAACATATACTTACCCAATGAAAGACATCTAATGAAGACATTTTGGAATACATCTATCAAATGTTTACAATGCTGAAAGGAGAAGTAAACAGCTAGACAATAATAGGAGACTTCAACACATAATTCTCAAGCTCATTAGGGAAGAAACCCAAGAGCCGAAGAAACAGAAACAGTTAAACAACACAATCACTTTGATCTCCTACACACATACAGAGCACTCCAGCCAATAATACAGTACACATTCTTCTCCAGCACACATGGCACATTCTCTAGAATAGATCACATGTTAGGCCACAAAGCAAGTTTCAACAAATCTTGAAACATTTCGATCTTACAATCCATTTTCTCAGCTCACAAGGCATAAAACTAGAAAGTAACAATACAGAGAACAGGATAGAAACGAAAGCACCTGGAGACTGGAACACACTACTTAAAGATGACTGAGCAACAGATCGAATAAGGGATGAAATTGAGAAATTGCTGGAAATAGAACCTTTGGGATACAGCAAAAGCCATTATCAGAGGGAAATTTACAGCCATCAACGCACACATGAAAATAGAGGTAAAATCCCAAATCAACACAGAACCTCCAACAACTAAAACAAGAGTCACCATAAAATTACTCCAAAATAATAGAGGAAAGAACTAGGTGGCCAATGGGCACTCGTAGACATTTAAATACAGACATTTACATATGAAAATATATTTATATATAGTGACAGGGAAATTGATCTATGTACATATATTTATATGTTAAGTATTAAGGTAGCAGAAGGCCATTGGGTCTCTATTTAAGAACTCCCTCAATGCAAGAACACTTTGTTCTAATAACCTGGTATTCTGTGATGCTCACCCTCCCAACATGATCACTGA
>NW_022111363.1:681068-700294 GCF_000313985.2 Echinops telfairi
CCTAAACAAAAAGTAATCCATCATAAACCAAGGGTTGCAAGCATGGTTCAACAAAAAACAATCACGGTAATGCACCACATAACCAAGAATAAGAACCATAATATCATATCAATAGATACAGAAAAGGCATCTGACAATGTGCAACACCCATTGCTCATAAAACACACAGTATTACAGGAATATAAGAGAAAACCCTCAACATAATAATTGCCATAATGGCCAAAGGCCAATATCAAAGGGAAAAAATGAGAACATTACCTCTGAAAATGGAAACTAGACAAGTGTTCCCCTTACCACTCTTATTCAACACTACTAAAAGTGTCAGCCAGAACCATTCGACAACAGAAAGAAATCGAGGGAATGCAACTAGGCAAAGAATGAGTGACGCTCTTGTTATTTGCAGATACTATGGTTTTATATAGAGGAAATCCCAAGGACTCCACAAAAAGACTGTTGAAAACAAATGAGGGATTTGGTGAAGTCACAGGATTCAAGATTAATAAGCAGAAATCAGCTTGATTCCTATGTACCAACCAAGAGAGCTCTTAAGAAGACACCAATAATACCATTTACAATCACCACACACAAAATGAAATACCTAGGACTAAGTGTAACCAAAGAAACCAAAGACCTGTACTAAGAAAACCACAGAACATTATTACAAGAAACAAAAGGGTGGAAATAAAGAAAAAGCCAAAGGAGACCTACACAAATGGAAGAGTATGCCATGGTCGTGGATAGGAAGACTTAATATTGCGAAAATGTTAATACTACCTAAAGCAATCTACAAATGCAATTGCTAGCCAAATCCCAAATTAATTCTTCAAAGAATTGGAAAAACGAATTACCAACTTTAGATGAGAGGGAAGGTGCCCAGGATAAGCCAAGAACATCTTAAAAAGAAAAATGAAACAGAAGGTCTTGCAACATCCAATGTCAAAACCTTACAGCCACAGTAGTCCAAACAGCCTGGTTGGTAGTGATGCACTGATAGATACACAGACCATCGGAACAGATCGACAACCTAAAAGCATCCAGCTACAGCTAACTTATTTCCAACAAAGGGCCTAAAACATTAAATGTGAAAGGGACATCCTCTTCAGTGCTGGAAAAACTGGATCTCCATATGTAGAAGACTGAAACAGAATCCATACCTAACCTCGTGCACAAAAATGAACTCAGGGTGAAGGAGCAACCTAATTGTAAACCCCAGAGCTAAGAGATCATCAATGAGAAAGCTGGGATAAATTTCAGGGCCCTTTTTCAGGTCACACATGGACTAGTAAATTGAATAAAGCACACACAGTGGAAGGCACAAGTGGATGACGGTTAAATTGAATAAAGCACACACAGTGGAAGGCACAAGTGGATGACGGTTATAAAAAGTAAGGCACGTGCATATTAAAAGACTTCGTCAAAGTGTATAACGAGAGCCCATCCATTGGGAAAAAATCTTCAGTGCTGACACAACAAGCAACTGCTAAAATCTACTGAGTTTTGTAAAACATCAATAAGAAAATAATCCAATTAAAAGGTGGGCAAAGAACGTGAATAGACAATTCACAAGAGATAGCACTTGAATGGCTAATGAATGTGGAAATGCTCATGAGCTCTAGCCATCTAGAAGCTGAAAATGAAAACAATGATGAAATTTCACCTTTAGTCTACAACAATAGCCCAATTAACAACAACAACAACAACAACAAATACTGGTGAGGGTGTGGAGAGATTGGAACTCTTATATACTGCTCATGAGCTTTTAAAGATGCATAAACCTTGCGGAAATCATATGGGATACCTAAAACAACCAGGAATAGGAGTCCCATAAGACTCAGCAGTGGCTTTGCTGGGCACATATCCCAAGAAATAAGAGAAAGAACACGAACAGATATATGCTCTCCATGTACATTGCAGCACAATTCACAACAGCAAGAAGCTGGAAATAGCCCAAATGCTCCTCAGATGAAGAGTGGATAAAGAAACGGACACACCCACACAATGGAAGACGACGCATCCTTAAAAAACAGTGATGAGACCATGAACCATCTCATGACTTGGATGGACCTGGAAACCATTATGCTGAGTGCAGTGAATCACAAAAGGACAAATACTGTATAAGTCCACTACTATAAGGACAAACGCCAAGACAAAGGCAGGATTCTGGTTTCACGCCATGCAATCTTCTAACCTGGTCTCCCAAGTAACAAGGTAGAGAGCCTGCCTAGTGCCGATGGACCATATATCACTTCCTCTATATATACATATGAAAAATCACTTCAACAGAGGAGGCCTCACCTTTAGGGTCAATTTCTCAAGATAGGAGGAGAGGGAGAAGACCATTCAGTTTCTGCCATATAACGTTGTGCTCAGGTCACCCGAAATCAACAGACACTCCTACAAGAGTGATAAATAAACCTTACTGTAAATGCAAACCAAGATGGGACAGGGGGATGTCTGTTTCAGAGAAAGCGATTACATTTCTGTTGGTGGAGGGGAAAATGCATAACAATACTTATTTAGAGTCCAAGGGAGACTATATCTTGTACTATGTTCTTAAATGGTCACTTTGACTTACTTTATATCCAGTCTTTGGTGGGCCAGGCCATGTGCTATAGATTACCAAGACTTTAGTCTGTCCTTTCCAGGTGCCACCTGCCCTTCATAGGCCATCCTAGAAGGATTTGATTTGGAAAACCCACTAAGTGAACTGGCTTATACCTCAAACTCACCTAGAGAAGATTGAAGGAACTGACATACTCCCTTGGACTTAAGGCTGACATGCTGTCATGTGACAAGCACATGACTGCTATCCTAAGGTCATGGAAATAGTGGTCACTGAACTTTGGTTTGAATCTCTTTCTTTGAGGGTGTCCAGTGAATGAATGGTGGTCTGGGACTACCAAATATTTATTAGATTAATGCCCTGCTTACTTTCTTAAGGATCCCTGGTGGTGTAGTGGTTATGCATTGAGCTGCTAACCACAAGGTCAGCAGTTTAAAACCACCAGCCAGTCCTTGGGAGAAAGAAGAGGCTTCTACTCCCATAAAGAGTGACAGTCTTAGAACCCACAAGGGCAGTTCTACCCTGTCCTAGAGGGTTGCCATGATTCAGCATCAACTCAATGGCAGTGAGTTGGTTTGGTTTGGGCTTTCTTAGGACAGGTATGAGTCTGGCAGATATGGTTGTGCCTTTGTGAATGAGTGTTATTGAAAGTTCTGTCCTCTCGCTACCTCCCATTGTTCATGCAAATAGTGTCCAGTAACTCAAGAATTAATTTGTACAAGTCAACAATTCATGTACTGTGGTCTGAAGCTGACTTCTTATATCATTTCCTTTGCTCAATAGTGTTTTAAGTTCTATACCATTGGCTAAGTTAAGGACACTATCAATAGAATTACCTTATGCCCCAGGGAGGTGATTTATAGTGATTATGATAATGATGTTTCTTAAGTGAACCAGATACATGAATGGATTTGGAGATCGCATTTAATTCTAGCCCCAATCTAAGAACAGTTAACTTTTTGTGCTGTTTATAACTCCAGTAAATCTTTGGTAAAAGACCAAAGATTAATACATTCTGGAAAGGAAACAGTATAAACTATTATTTCTTATGACACGATCCTACTCAATATTTACTTTCATGAAGAGATCATTGAAGACATGGAGGCAAAATGTAGCAAAGTGTAGTGAAGAAACCAGGTGGTACCCAGCTATGAGAAAGAACAGAGTCTGAGGTCTTAAAATAAAGCAACAAAAAGTCTCACTGCCGTCAAGTTGATGCTGACTAACAGAGACCCTATAGGACAGGGTAGAACTACCCTGGGAGATTTAGAGACTGTAACTCTTTATGAGAATAGAAAGCCCTGACTTTGTCCCAAGGAGTGGCTGATAGTTTTGAATTAGCAGCCCAGTGCATAACCACAATGCCACCAGGGCTCCTGGGGTCTTGAAGGCTTGCCTTCAAACTAGCAGCCATTGAAGTGAGGTGTCAACTAAGTCTACAAAGAACAGGTATGCCAGCCTGTGTGATCCAATGATTGTAAATAATAAAATCCAGATATGAAGGAGGGAATAGTATCAGAGCTTAAATTGTGAACTTCCCAGTTTGTAGAAGTCTGTGGATAACAGTGGAAGCCCAAAATTCAGGTGCAGGGTCCACACATGAACTCAGTCTCCAGTGAATGCCCTCTGAACAAACCAGAGGAGTATGAGTAGCCTTGCCATCAGAGAGCACTGGAAAGTGGATTATGGCAGATGCAGTGAGGTTAGAATGTAATACCTTATCATTTGATCCCTTTTGACCCATTTAAAAATTGTTTGTTTTTAATATTTTCTACTTTCTGAGTGAGGTGTTTCTGTTTGATCAAGTCATTGTTGTTGGTTTTTGTTCGTTTATTTGCTCACTTCCTGTTTGCATTTTATGTGATTTTCTGTCCCTCAAACTCAGGATTGGTACCTCTATAGAGACAGCCCTGCATTAAAAATTACCTAGGGGCATGGCAGGAGCGGATGGGGGTGGGGAACTTAGAATAGTGAGCACAGGGAGAGAATGTTCTGGAGTTGATTGTGGTGATGACTGCACAACCCTTACTATGAGTAAACCATTCCGTTGTGTGATGTGTGAAGTGTGTGCCAACAAAACTATAACAAATAATCCAACAACATAGTAGCAGCATCCAGCATGACCCAGTGGGATTCATACCACATATCGAAGGATGTAACTCACCACATAAATAAGACAAAGCAGAAGAACCTTACGACCATATCATTTGATGCAGAAAAGACATTTGACTGACAACATCCAGTGCCCATTTCTGATAAGAAATACAGTGAAATAGGAAAGAAGTTCCTCAATATAATTAAAGATGCGTATATAAAATCAATGGCTAACTTTAATTTCAATGTAGAGAGATTGAACACTTTGCCTGTGAACAGTAAACAGACAAGGACAAGTTTTATCAACACTCCAATTCAATATTGTACTGGAAGTCTTAGCCAGAGCTACAAGTGAAGAAAGGGAAATGAAAGACATCCAAGTTGGCAGAGAAATAAAACTCTATTTATAGATATGACTTTATACATAGACAATGCCAAAGAAGTATCAAGAAAATTGCTGCACCTAAGTGAGGCTTCAGCAAAGTGGCAAGGTACAAAGTCCATATGCAAAAGTCAGATTTCTTTACACTATCAGAGAGAACTCTGAAAAATGCACCAGGAAATCAATACCACTGACACCAGTCACCCAAAAGATGAAATGGAATGAATCTAACCAGAGAACAAAAGCCCATACAATTTTTTTCCTTTTAATGAAAGAGAACCCACTGTCTCTGGAAAATTTTTGAGCAATGACTTTAGCAACAAGGGCTTTTAGAGAAGTCCCTAAAATTTATAGAAAATGTCAACACCTTATAAAACAAGCAAGCAGTGGAGGGAGGGTGTGGTGGAAAGTGGGGAACCGATTACAGGGATTAGAATATAACGTCCTCCCTGGGGGACAGACAACAGAAAAGTGGGTGAAGGGAGATGTCAGGCAGTGTAAGATATGATAAAATAATAATTTATAAATTATCAAGAGTTCATGAGGGAGGGGTTAGCGGGGAGGGAGGGGGAAAATGAGGAGCTGATGCCAGGGGCTTAGGTGGAGAGCAAATATTTTGAGAGTGATGAGGGCAACGAATGTACAAATGTGCTTTACACAATTGATGTATGGATGGATTGTGATAAGAGTTGTACGATCCCCCAATACAATGATTAAAAGCAAAACAAAACAAAAAAGCAAGTAAACAAAAATCAACGACAAATAACCTCACTGAAAAATGGGCAGAGGACATGAGCCGATATTTCACTAAAGACGACATTCCAGTGAATGCTCATGAAGAAATGCTCATGATCATTAGCCACTAGATAGATACAAATTAAAACAGCAAGGAGATGTCATCTCCCTCCAACATTAACAGAAAAGTTCAAAATAGCCAAAATTTATAAACGAATGAGAGGATGAGAATGAGTGGAATGTTTACCCATGGCTGGTAGGACTACACATGGTGTAACCACTGTGGGATATGGTAGGGCACTTCCTTAACCAGTTACAAAAGTAGAAATACTTTCATCAAGTGCAATTGTTGTGTGAACCAACAATTCCACTACTAAGTATATATGAGAGAGAAATAAAAGCCATGGCATGAGTCGAGGTACACACACCCATGTTTACAGTAGCACAAAGCTCATTTTGCTATTCACACTAGCAAAAAGACAGAACAACCTAAGTGCCCCGCAGAAGAACGGAAGACAAGTCGTGGTTCATACACACAACGGAATACCATGCAATGGTAAAGAATAACAGTCAATCTGAAAATCACCTCATGACACGGATAACTTTGGAGGTCATTACACTGAGTGAAATAAGTTAATCACAAAAGGACAAGTAGTATATGAGGCCACTATTACAAAAAGGGTTTCACACAAAGAGTGTGGATGTAGTGGAGACACAAAACCCACCTATAAGATAACTGGACACTCGCTCTTAGAAGGACCACACGGAAGAGATGATAAACCCAGTGTACAGTATAGCACTGATGAAACACATACCTATCATCTCGTTTTTAATATTTCCTTCCATTACTATTATGGTTTTTGTTTTACCTCATTAATCTTGTTAGACTTGTGTATGTTCATTTGTATAATTAAGACCCTTCGATACATGAAAGCCAAGCTAGATAACCCTTCAGAAACAGTAACAGGAGTAATGATTCCCTGAGGGTATGGGGCGAGTGGGGGAGAGGGAGAGCTGATAGCACTCATGACGGTATAACCCTACTGGAGGGGCGAGAACAACAGAACTGTATGTGAACGGCTATATTAGATGGTGTAATATGGAAAAAATACATAAATAAAAAGTTCCTGGAGGGTATGGAGTGGGAGGGGATAAAGGGGAGCTGATATTAAGGAGTTTAAGATGAAAGAAAAGGGCTTGAAACTGATTGTGGTAGCAATATTGCTTGATGTGATTGAACTATGGAATGTTATGATATTTGTAAGAACTCCCAATAAAGTGATTTTATTTAAGTGATTTTTTTTAAAAAGAGGTTTTTACACAAAAAGAAACACTTTTAAGGGTGTGGTAGTCACCTAATCTGGTGTCAATTTAAGGATTAAGAGCGTAGGGGTGTAGTCTAGGCTGTCAATCTGGAGATAGCCAGTGAGACTTCTGTGGGCATGGCCTTCTCTTGAGAAATCTGGGACTTCCTTCTTGGAGGTGGGAGACACCTCTGTCTCTCTGCTACTCCCTGGGAGACATTGCAGAAGACAAGCCACACAGACCCAACCAGACCTCGGAAGCCAGAGAAGCCACAGAGAGACCCCTGCCAGCGCTGAGATGTTTCCAATGACACTGGATCCAAAGACATTCTACCCACTGGCTGTGATCTTCTGCGTTTGGCGTCACTGCATGTGTTTCGTGAGTCTGAAGAGGACTTTCTAGATTGATATTGGAAATATGGGGTAATATTGGACTCATGGACTTGATCTGGACTGGGCTGGGATGTTTTCTCAATGTTCAATTGCTCTTGTATATAAATCTCTTTCTTATACACACATATGTGTGTCCATGGATTTGTTTCTCTAGTCTACCCAGACTAACACAAAGGGCTACCAGGAGTGAGAGGAGAAAGGAAAGGAGGATAAATTGCTAGCTAGAGGGTAGACATAATATTAACATGTTTATTACTTGGATGAAGGAGAAGGAAATATTCATTAAGAAAGAGGCCAGCAAAATGATGATGGGAAAGAAAGATATGGGAGGAATACAAGAGTTAAAAACAATAAAGGTAGATACTATTAGACACACAATCCTGCTACAATAATCCCTGAGTGGATGCACAGTTTTATAAATATCCTGGCTGAACAAATGTGGGAAGGAAAACAGGATGATACCTAGGAATATATAGGAGGGGGCTTCAGAAAGTTCATGGAAATACAGAATTAAAAGATAGTGGAATCTTTCCATGAACTTTTGAAGACCCCTCCTATAGCTTTGGCAGAATATGTATATATAACCTCTGCTGCATTTATAACATGTAGGGTACAAAGTTATGGAGATTTTTCTTTTTTTTATTTTTAAAAACTTTTTTCATATAACCACACACCTTAAGCGAATGAGTTGTTGGGCCTAGAGATTCAGGACCATACTTTCAGGGAACCCCAAGGTCAATTGGAATAATATAGTTTCACAAGACAATGCCCTACATCCTATTCTGATGAGTGGCACCCAGGGTCCTAAAACTCATGAACAAGTCATCTGAGGTGCAGTCACTGGTCTCTCCTCATCTAGAGCAAAGAAAATTGGAACAGCCTGGGAACAATTAATCCAATGGACCACGGAAATATCAATTCTATGACCCTGAGGCTGGAAGAACTCAACAGTGCCCAGCTACGCACCACCGACTGCTGTGAAAGGATCACATTAACAGGTCCTGAATAAAGTTGGAGAAAAAGATGGAACACAATCTCAAAATCCCAAAAAGAACCGGATTTACCGTTCATCTAGAAACTGGTGGGAAACCCACTCAGTCACCCTTCAGGCCTGGAAGCTCAGTTTTCCTCACAACAGGAGACAGGTCTATAAAGGGAGTGATAACACTAATTAGCATGCACTCCTTAGAATAACCATCCATTGGGGAACAATAGGTCAGTATCTGCCCAAGGACAAAGTTCAGAAGGGTTAGGAAAGGAGGAGGAATTACAGGGAGGAAGTAGATAAGTGATGCTATGTTGTGGGGATTCCAATCAGTTATGTAACACAACATGTTGTTGAATGGAAAACTGATTTGCTCTGTAAACCTTTACTCAATTCACAATAAACAATTGTTTTATTTTTTTTTAAGTCATTCCCAAAGAAACGGTATGCTTTGGGCAGCTAATTGCAAGGTTGGCAGTTCAAAAGCCCCAGCTGTTCCACAGGAGGAAGATGAGGCTTTCTACTCTCATAAAGATTTACAGCCTCAGAAACCCACAAGGGCACTTGGACTCAATGGTAGTGAATTTGTTTTGTTTTTGAGCAGTAGTTGGGCTATGAACCTGGCAAAAAAGATAGAAAAGCTTTCTCCTTCATCTCTTAACATTTTTACAACAATTATTCATGTACTCTGTACATAATTGATCTAAGTAATCAGAAACACAATAGATGGGATAGTTTTCAGAAATCCAGATATTCACATTGGAAACCACCACCTGTCCATCTGTCAGTTTGTTGTCCTGGGGTGGCATGCTGGCATACGTGTCCCCGTGATGCGGGAAGCTATGCCATTTGCATTTCAAATACCAGCATGCTCACCGTGGCGGATAGCTCTCCGTAGAGCTTCCAGACTAAGGAAGAAAGATCTGGCAATCTATTTCTGAAAACGAGCCAATAAAAACCCAATGAGCCACAACAGAATACTGTCCAACAGAGTGCTGGGCAAAGAGCTGCCGAGGTTGGAAGCTATTCAAATGCACAGTGGCCTCCAAAAAGCACTGGAGCTTACCCATGAGTGTGAAGATGGTGTGAGACAGGACAATGTTTCTACCACTTAGTTATATACAATCTTATTCTAAGCCACCGCTGACTCAATGGCAACTAAAACAACAATAACAACAACATAGCAAAGGGGAAGATTTCAGAGATCAGCAGGATGATAGAGCAACCATTTCAGATCCTGACAGGCTGTCATGGGAAGAAGGGTGGACTTCCTCCCCTGGAGCTGAGGCAGGTGGAGAAGTGGCGAGAAGGGTGATGACCAGGAGGAGGTAGAGATCAGGAGGAAGAATGGCTCACCATTTCAACCTGTTCCTTCCCGGAGCAGGCTGCCTTCCAGGTGATGAGTCCTACAACCCCAGGAGTGTTTGGGCACAGGTGTGGAGCTATTGGACAGGTATGAGCGAAGTAGAACTTGTGTACTAGGAGATTGATAGGTTTTAGGAGCCCTGGCGGTGTGGCGATTACTCATTGGGCTGCTAACCACAAGGCCAGCAGTTTGAAACCACCAATCACTTCGAAGAAGAAAGATGAGGCTTTCTACTCCAATAAAGAGTTATAGTCTCGATAGTCTCGGAAACCCACAGGGGCAGTTCTACCCTGTCCTATTGGGTGGCAATAAGTTGGAATTGACTCGATAGTACTCAGCTTAGTTTTTTAAGAGGAGTAGTCAGTTTAGTTTTAGGTCAAACCAGACGAGAGATAGATGAGGGGTTCTACTCCCTCTGACCATTATGTGTCAGAAACCAACAGGAGTCGTTCTACCCTGTCCTACAGGGTCGCTGTGAGTTGGCATTGCCATGATGGCAGTGAGGATTATAGGTCAAACTGGGGTGTAGGCTGTTGACGTTTATGGCAACTATGCATTTTTTGGAGAGTCTAGATAAAGTTACCAGGATCCCTGGTAGTGTAGTGGATTGTGTAATGGGCTGCTAACCACAAGGTCAGCAGTTCGAATCCACAAGCCACTCTGCAGGAGCAAGATGAGTCTCGTTACTCACTCTTATGGTCTCAGAAACCCACAGAAGCAGTTCTACCCTGCCCTAGATTCCTCACATGGCACGGTGAGCCAGAGTGGATTTAATGGCAGTGAAGTGTCTTTAGATAAAGTTAACGAAACCCTGTTGGCACCCGGGTTAAGCACTAGGCTACCAACTGGAAGCTAGGTGGTTTGAACGCACCAACTGCCCTACGGAGAAAAGATAAGGTAGTCTGCGTCCATAAAGACTGATAGTCTTGGCAACCCTATCACGTAGTCCCACCCTATGGCTTAGAGTCCTTTGAGCCGGAATTGACTTGATGGCAATTGTTTGTGTGTGTGTGTGTGTGTGTTTGCTTGAGATAATAGGGTTAAGTTTCACCTTGCCAGATACAAATACTAAAGGAACTAGTGTTAGCATCTATTAAGACCATCGTTGCGTGCAATTTAAATGCTAAAAAGGCAGAATCTCAGGTTTTAAAAATTGAAGGTAGTTTAGCCTTACACTAATTCACCACATTACCTTCAAATACTTTTTAGTATTTTCCTTAAAAATATTTTTCCCACAGAAACTTCCATGTAAGATATTATAAATACATGAACATTCAAACACACAGGATGATCAGGAAGGAAGAAAACCACTAAAACCACTAGACCAAACAACAGTGACGCGGAGAACCTGGGGACCACTGGACTGGAGACGCTCAAGTGTCCTTTCCCCCAAGAGGGTAGATCTGGGAGACGGTCAGCCTTGTCATATGTATGACCAGGATCCCTGTTCTACCTTGTCATCAAGGTGTCCCCATCGTCCAGGAGAAATAAAGTCATGGTGCTGCCATGGAATGGTCAGCAGGGGAGCCCGAGAAGAGCCGCTTGGAATCTTCCTATCACCTCCTAAGGGCGTTCCTAAAGAAGTCTGTACCGACTTGGATTATGTAGCTTTCTTATGAGCTACCAGTTTCAAAGCGTTTGGAAAACTGGGTCAGGCAGGGTCTTCCCTACGAACCTGTGGGTTTCTGGAGACCAGGCCCTCACATCTAGCCATCACTGAGCAAGCAGGTGCGCTGTCTGGGGCCCAGCCCGCAAGTGGTGGGCTGGGAAACATTTGCCAGCCCTGACCGGATGGAGCCCTACTTCACGCTCTACTACAACAATCTCACCTTCGTAGGGGAAAAAAAGTTTTACTTTGTGGATGGCTGGCTGGAAGAAGAGAGGCCAGGGAATAGAGGAGATGGGGGGGTAGGACACCTACGACGGATAGCGAGACCCTGGTGGGGTAGTGGTTATGAATTGGGCTGCTAAATACAAGGTCAGCAGTTCAAAACCACCATCTGCTCCATGGGAGAAAGACGAGGCTGTCTGCTCCTATAGAGTTAAGCCCACAGGGACAGTTCTCCCTGGTCTTATAAACTCACCTGGAGTCAGAACAGACTTGATGCCGATGAGCTTGGTTTTTTGAGGGTAGATAACAGGGCTGGGTTGTCACAGAAATTCCAACAACCCATCTGTCCATTTATCGAACCCACACTTACTGAGCACCCATAACCATGCAGAAAGCCCTACACACTAGCCACACCAATGGGCCCCCACGTGCATTTGCTCTGTTGTACACGGCCACCACGGGTCAAAGCTGACTGGTGTCAGCTGACAGCAACCACATGGAATGCTTGAGCAGGGCCTGGCACCATTCTACTTTAAAAAAGACAGGGCCTTGGCCCTCAAGAATTTTCCTGCCTGGCGAGGAAGACAGAAACACACCCAGAAGAGAAAGAGGATCTAGTGCAGGGGTCCTCAAACTACGGTCCGTGGGCCACATGCGGGCCCGCTGAGGACATTTATCCGGCCCACCGGGTGTTTTTGCCCTGTTGGTTTTTTTACTTCAAAATAAGATATGTGCAGTATGCATAGGAATTTGTTCATAGTTTTTTTTTAAAACTACAGTCCAGTCCTCCAGTGGGTCTGAGGGACAGTGAACTGGCCCCCTGTTTAAAAAGTTTGAGGACCCATGATCTAGTGTGTTAAGGCCATGGTGGAAAGGAGTCCGGCAAGGAGCAGAGGCAGAGAGGAGGTTCTTGGGAAGCGATGTGGCTGAGTGTGGAAAGACTGACAAGATGCGGGGGGAGAGGAAGGGTGAGGATCACTGGCAGGGCTCATTCAAGACAGTCCAGATTCCTACCTCTTCCCTCGTTTCTCTCTGCTTCCACCTTTCCAAAGAGGATTGGTGTGTCCTTGTTTCTTAGTTATTTACTTATTGGTGAGAAGATAAACAGCAAAATATATACTGGCTCAACAATTTGTACCCATACAGACCAATGCTACTGGCTACATTCTTCATTGGGCCAGTGTGTTCTCATGACCTTTACTCATATTGTTTCCCCACCTTTAACTTTTACTCCCTGTGCCCCCTACAGGTCCCATCTGTGCGTTAGGGATACTGCTGCCGCTCTGACTTCATCCATGTAACTCTGTAAACACGCGCAAGGCTCACGGCTGACTTCCTTTAGTAACAGAATTAAGCTGTGGTTTTAAGAGGCCTTCATGGGCTAGTTTGGATTCAAGGTTTTTAAAGATTGTTTTGGGACAACAGATTCATGGCATTCTCTCCAGCCTCAATGGACCCAGTAATTCTGGTTTCCATTGCAATTTGATGTTCTGGCACATACATTCCCCCTCTTTTTGGACAGGACTCATCTCTTAGGTTCTTGATCAAAATGTTTAGTAATGGTAGCAGGGTGCCAACCCTTTCTGCTGGTCCCGTGGCAATTACACTTGTAGTCCATGTCCCTTCTCCAGTTTCGGGGACTCCTCCTCTTGCTCAGACTAATGCAGATCAGTGGAATCTTGGGTGGCTGTTTGAAAGCTTTTTAGACTCCAAGAGCTAGTTACCAACATCGAAGGTAGAACAAACTCCCTGCCATCAAGTTGTTGCTGGCCCACAGCAACCCTATGCGACAGGGTGGAACTGCCCCTGTGGTTTCCAAGACTACGCCTCTTTACAGGGGTAGAAAGCCCTGCCTTTCTCCTGAGGAGCAGCTGGTTTCAAACCGCCGAGCTTGATGACGGCAGCCCAGTGCATAACCACTACGTCACCTGAGCTCCTTAGATGTAGAACAGACTCCAACAAACCAACGCCCCCACACACCCCCGCCCCAAAATATTAGCCCAGACTCACAAAGCCATGACCCTGAGCCTTTGAACCAAGAACTCGAATCTCACGAGCTGTTTATTTTACCCAGGTAGGGTCAACCAGTGGCACCGCTTCCTACTTCCACCCAGATGGTAATTAGAGTCCCCAGGACATGGGGAGCAAGGAAAGAGAGGACTATACAATGGGCCCCACTGAGCCCTGGCCCTAAAACACTTGCAGGTGATTCTGGTGAGTGGGGGAAAGATAACCAGGCTGGGCCTCTGGTGAAGTGGGCTCCCCTATTCCAAATGCCCTCAGTGGCCTTTCTAAGCGGGTTGGGCAGCCCATGCAAGCCCAGGGGCTGCCACTCCAGCTTTAAGCTATAAAATTGCCGGGTTCTCCGAGGCTCTGGGCAAGGGCAGGCTTGGGAGGAATGACTGTTAGCCAGGAGCTGCCCTCTGTGCTGCCAGGCCAGCCATCCGAGAACTCGCCAAGCCGCACAGCAGGAGCTGGTTCTGGTTCCTGTCAGAGGCTCAGCCCATTCGGTTGCTCAGGGCTCCTTCACTGCTCCCCTCCTCACCCACAAGGTCTAGTGTTAATATGACTCCTTTAACCTCTTCCCAGCCTGGTGGTTCCTTATAGATAACATTTTTGGGTGGTCTTATTTTTTTTAGTGTAAGTTAGGTGGGGGGATTACATTTCAGCTCATCCACTTGGTATTCAGCAATTTAAACGACTCATCAAACCTTCTCTTAGTTTAACCTCCTCCTGCTCCTTGATCCATCTTCTCCCTTCTGTGGCCGACCAGCTTCCATGTCACCCAAGGGAACACCCATCACCAGGCTAGCCCGTTGCTTTCTCTTCCCTCCCTCGTCCTTCTGCCTTGGCAATCTCCAAAGTCTGGGTCCTTCCCCCAGCAATACGCTGGGAGGTCCCAGCCTAGAGCTAGGGGCACAGAAGGGCACTGCCCGAGACCCTGGGGCACACAGTGTTTGTCCCCACTGACTCAGTGCTCACCAACACATCCTTCCAGGCACCAGTGCACCAGCTACACAAATAGCCACTCCAAGCTTTCCGAAGAGCCCATGCGTACCCGTGACCCGGGTTAGGTTTAACGCACACCTCATTGGGATCACAGGCAAAGATCATAGGAAAAGATCTCATCAAGAAGGGGGGCGGGCAGGGTGGAGGGGTCCGGGGGAGTACAGTGGACATGTCACTCTTTTCATTCTTATTTTTCAAGCAAACCTTAGAGATGACACTGGAGTCTCCAGTGGTGCTAACAGCCCACTCCTGACCAGCAAACCTACCCGAGGTTCCTCAGAAGAAAGGCCTGGACACCTCCTTCAAATGGCCAGCCACTGAGAACCCTCTGAGGCTCGCCGCTCTTCTGATGGACACGAGGCTGCTGAGTCAGGACAGCTCCGCAGCAACAGGGGTTTCCCACATCTCCTTTGGACCAGAAAAAGCTACCTGCCGTCCTTGGAAGACATTCCGTAGATCGTCTTTTCAACAGCAGGATCTTTGGGTGAAGTACATAATAAGTCCTGGTTTCCAGAACTTAGATTTATGCTCATTTCGGGAACCACCCTTCCAGGTACAGGGAGGCATGCCTGTGTTTACCTGGCACAGACCAAGTCGGGCCTGTTTTTCTTACTATTGCTCTAGCAGTGGGCTGAGCCAGGGACGCACACACTTAGGAAGACCTGCAGCAGGTGGGTGACTCTGAGCAGCTACCCTCTGGGAAGGGTGACCCAGGAGTATCCAGAACCCCCTGGGGCACTTGAGAAAAGGAGGCCAGCTGGAGCCGGGCTGCTGGGGACTGGGCTAACTGGAACCGGGGGGCAGGGGGGAGAAGAACTGCAGCAATAGCCACACCAACAACTGTGTTTGCCGAGCACTTACTGTGTCCCAGACACTCTAGAACTCCTCCTCCCTCTGGGCTGCTCACCTAAGGTTGAAGCTCCAAGTGTCTCCAGAGGTGCCTTGGAAGAAAGGCCTGGTGACCTACTTTGAAAAGTCGAAGTCATTGAAGATCCCATGGAGCACAGTGTTACACTGACACGTGCAGGGTCACCAGGAGGTGGAACCAGCAACAGCTGGTAGAGTCTCCTAGTGCAGTGAAGACAGCCTTCTGAACCCTGTACCAGGTCACTGTAGTTGCCGTCGACCGGATGGCAGTAGGCTTGGGTTTTTACTTTTAACCTTTACGGACGTGGATCCCAAGGGCTTTCTCCCTCAAAGTTGCTGGGGGAGTCCAAGCCAGCCAGCGCTTGGCCAGCAGCCAGGTGCTAAATGGCTACCAGTGGACGGAGTCAGCTCCAGCTGCCGCTTCATGGGTCTGCGCCACACTTCGGGCGTCCAGTGAGGACAACACTCCTTTCACGGAGGGACCTCACTGACCGAGGTTCGCTGTACGTCCTCAGGCAGCAGAGAGGAACTGGAAACTGGACATGGTGCACTGGTGGCAAGCTGGACAGGGACACAGGATCAGCGGCTGAGCTCGGGGGCAGCCTCCAAAGCCACTGCAGGGCGGGGGTGGGAGTGGAGTGTGTGTGTGTGTGTGTGTGTGTGTGTGTGTGTGTGTGATGTTTTTATGGAGAAAGTTTATTTTCAGCCAAAGCTGAGATTCTGGGACAGGCAGGATCTCCTGGTTGGTGCGCTGCTGCTGCCCCAACAGACAGCTCGGACTAGCAAGGAGGCAGAGAGAGCCAGGCGCCGCCCCTGCCCTGCAGGCACACATGTGGGCAAACTGCCTCTCTGCCCTGCACCCTTCTCACGCAAGGGCCCAGGGAGGCTGCTTCTCACAGGATCAGGGGAATCCTTTCTGGGTGGGAACCCTTCTGCACCCCACCCTTCGCCCGGCAACCTTTCCTGCAGATACGATCTCTGCCATTCCAGTTGCTGGCGGGCCCTCACCGTGAGAGGTCTGAGGGAGTTGGTAGGAGCCAGAGGGCTCTGGCAGTGTGCAAAAGTATGTGTCAAAGAGGGCTTCTGGGTAACAGCAAGTTTCGCGGGGAAGGGCTCTCTGACTCTCAGAGCAGCCGGGGAGGTGGGAAGTCAGACTGGCCTATTTTGCATGCAAGCTCCACCTGGGGAGAGGCGCTTACCCTTTCTGAGCTAACTTTTCCACGGCCGGCCGTATAATGGGCATACCAGGGTTTACCTCACCGGGCTGCCGTGAAGATTAAGCAATTCATATAGACTAAGACAGAACCTATGTAAGGTATCTGGCACATGACATCAACCTCGGTTTGAATCCTGGCTCTAAGCAGGGTGCTGAGCCTCTCTAAGCCTCAGTTTCCCCATCTTTAAACGAGGAATAAAGCCTGTGACCCTGGGCTGTTCTCAGATTTAAGTAGGATACTGCATATAAAGTGCCCAGCCCAGTACCTCTTGTAACTCACTCCTTGGTACCTGCTACCACTGCGGTGATCCCAGGGGATGGCGGGCGATCCCAGCATTTCCAAGTAGCACCATGCTGGGGTGCCCTCGTTGAAAGCAGACTGCCAGGCCTTTCTTATGCTGTGCCTCTGGGTAGGCTTGAACCTCCCGCCTGGCAGCTACCAGTCCAAGGAGTTAACCATTTGCACCACCGAGGGACTCTTTTTACAAATGGGGTGGGGCACATGGCTCAATACCTGGGATGAACCTTTCCTGTTATCCTATGCGGCCAAATCCAGCTTCCCTTCTAAGACCCTCAGTTTCAGAGAGACGGCAGAGGGGAAGATCTGGCCCGGCTTTTAGTTTCTCTAGTGTCTGCATCAGCCAAAGACCACAGATTCACTGATATCTCCAGAAAAAAACCCATATTTCCACTCCTGCAGAAGCAGAAAGAGGGTCCAGGCATCTTCTGACCCCAGCTTGGGTCCTCACTGCTCCCCACCCAACACCTGGGCCCAAGGAGAACGTGGCTCCAGCCCCCAACCAGTGTGACCCACTGACTGGTACCAGTGCTCGGAGCCTGCCCGAGCTAACACCAGACCTCATTTCCCCAGAGGAGGGCTTTCTTGGGGGCTGCCTGATACATGGGGCATTTGAGGGGACAGGTCCCTGGAGAACCAGGGAGCTCTTTTTCCTATGACTCCTCACTTTCCTGTTCTTAAAACTGGGTCTACCCACTACTGGGGCTACTGCCCAGACCACAAACAGAAAACCGTTGACACTTGAGCCTCAGGCCAAAGTGCAAACCGTGGCTGGCCAAGGTGCATAAATTCCTTCCTCTCCCAAAGTCAAGACACATATCAACTACATCCCCAACAACACTTGGACAGGATGGTGAGGCTTAGTTGGGAGTGGATGGATCCAAGCAAAAAATGACCTTTCTGGTAATGTCCTCAGTCCATCTAAACTGGGGACAGCTCAGCCATACAGCCACCAGTGGGGAGGAGAGGCAAAGGGGAAATAGGGCTTCTCCTTCATCAGAAGGTAATAGGAACCCATATTGATTGGCTGATGGCTGTGTGTCCGGGACCAACTCCTTCCAATCGTCTAGCTATGAGTCCTTACAACAGCCCAGGCAGCAACCATTAGTATTGTTCTCACCCCAGGGGTGGTGGCTGAGGCACAGAGCAGCTAACAGACACTAGCACTCTGGGTCAACGGCCAGTCCCACTACTTCTGCCCCCAGGGCGTGCAGCGCCAGAAATGTGCATTCAGACCCAGCTTTCCATCTGGACGTCCCCACATGATGGCGGGGAGATGGCTTTCAGCCTCGCATGTGTAGAAGGGACCAGTGACTATGGTCTTCTAGGGAATGAAGGGGCTTCCCAAAGTGGCGGGGGAGTATTCCATTTTCCTTTCTTTTTAAGATTAATGATTATTTTTTAAATTAAAAAAATCATTTTATTGGGGGTTCATGCAACTCTTATCACAGTCCACCCAAACATCCATTGTGTCAAGCACATTTGTTGCTTCCTTCCATTTTCCCATGAATGTCTTGAAGCCCCCTTGAATCTCAGCCATTTTGCACTTGCTGCCTGGTACAGGGTTATGGGTTTATAACCCCACGCCATACTCACACCATCGATCCAATCCTGACTCATAGAGACCCCATAGGACAGAGTAGAATTGTCTCTGTAGGTTTCTGAGACTGTAAATCCTGACAGGAGTAGAAAGTCCCATCTTTCTTTGGCAGAGAGTGGCGGGTGGTTTTGAACTGATCTTGTGGTTAGCAGCCCTGTGAATAACTCATTACACCAGCAGGGTTCCACTTAGGGGTTCATGTGATGATCGCATTTTTACTACCATGAGGAATGGCTCTAGTTCAGGGAGTCAGTGACTCTACCCAGCCTCTCCTGCCTGAACGTACCGCTCCATACCTACCCATTCTCTGCAGAGGTGGCACTAGCTTACACACTTCTTGTTCCGACATCATATATGAGCTTCTCAGACCTACCTTCCTCAGGTAGCTGGTAGGCCTTCTGGAGCAGAGGAGTGAGCATTAGTTCTAGGACACCTCTTTCCAGTGACGGGAACCTTCCATTTCCAATACCTCATAATTCTGCATGGAAGGATCATTTATAATAACACCTCATTCTTTGACTCATGGTGATGGTGGTGATGATGGTAATGGTGGTGATGGTGATGGTGGTGGTAGGGATGGTGG
>NW_022111363.1:700991-710685 GCF_000313985.2 Echinops telfairi
GACAACATATTCCATTTACCTCTCCTGAGCCGGGGCAGCTATTCTAGATGCTCGGCAATGCAAAAGACGGTCTCAAAGAAGGAAGACGTACCCTTGGCCCGTATGACTTTCAGCCGACCTTTAACTATCCCATCGGACATTTGCATAGATGAAAGCCTGCCCGGAGTCACCTAAGCCTGGAACCCAATTTCCTATTTTATGCGCACGCCAAGTCTTTTTGGACACGTTCTTACTACCCCTGGAAACCACTCTTTGTAAACTGGGGGAAGTTACGTTGTGTTTTGTTTGCAGGTTTACCAAAAGGCTTATGAATTTTTGGGAAGAGTGTGTCTTTGGAGTTGCTGGTATAGCACACCAGTATCGGTCTGCATGTGTGCGTATGCATGTGTGCGTGTGCATGTGTGCCTGTGCATGCGCGCGTGTCGCACCCATACAGACAAAGCAGCCCACCGTCCCATTGCGTAGCCCGGAGGAGTGAGCCCAACACTCACATTTATCATAAAGTACCTTTCTCTCTCCTTTTGTTCATACCACAGCATCTTACCGAGTTCTATCTCCAATACATTTTATTCTGGGACATTAAATGGGCGTCACAGCAACAAGGGACATGGGGCCTGATAAGGCTGAGACATGAAGCATTGAAAGGAAGTGGGGCAGCCTCAGCCCCCTTCTGAGCCCTCTCTTCAGACTGTCTGTCATGGAGGAGGGTACTTTTAGGTAGCTCTCTGCCAGTTCTCTCTGGGGCTGGGCACTCACTCACCACTCACTCACTCACTCACTCACTCACTCACTCACTGCCATTAAGTCACTTCTGATGTACAGAACATGGTAGAAGTATCCCTGTGAATTTTTGAGACTGTCACTCTTTATAGGAGTAGAAATCTTCGCCTTTCTCCCACGGAGCGTCTGGCGGTTTTGAACTGCTGACTTTGAGATCATGACTCCAATACAGTTCTACCGGTGAGGCTCATCTTTGTTCACGGGAGTGGAGGGAAGAGGAGTGAGGGATGCTGGACACTGATACTCTAAAGCCCGACCCTACCATTTAGGGTCCCACCATCCATATGTTACTTTCTTCTACTGCGCTGGCCTGCATGTTACTGTGATGCTGGAAGCTGGTATTTCAAACACCAGTGTGTGGGGAGGTCAGATGCGCATTCCCTCCCCTGAAGGCGATCAGTTGCCAGGCTGCACTAGCGCTACTCCCTGCTGCTAGAGACAGTGGGTTACCTCTCGCTGGACCCTAAGGCCATTAGCTTGGTTCCTATAGGAGGGGTTTGCACCCTACTGATAATGGTTCCTATGGAGACCCAGAGACCACCCCCTAGACCACCCTCTCATTACTGGGTACCCTATAGTGTAACCCCTCCCTGTGACGCATGTCTCTACCTGTAATTAGTGGGCTGGCATGCCCCCAAAAGGTATATAGGTGTGAGTCAGCAATATAGAGCTCTCGGACTCGGACCCCTCGGACTCTGACCTCCCTGACTCTCTTCCCCCTCTACCTTGTACCCTTTCCCTCCTTCCTTTCCCCCTCTCTCCACGTGGACCACTAAGCTGGGCTGAGGTGAGCAATGCTATCATGTAATATGTCTGACTGTATTATTGTAATATCTCTCATGCTCTCGATGACTTTAATATAATACTTACATATCTCAACCGTACAATTGTGCATTACTGAACCCAGAAGTAGTATTATGGAACTCGTAGGAGTAGCAGCGGGTGGGGGCCGGCCCCCCACTCCCCAGCGCCAATTTTTTAAATTTAATACTACACACCAGCAGGGCCCCGCATGGTGGACAGAAGTCAGGGGAGCTTCCAGACTGAGGTGGACCAGGGAGAACACTCTCCTGAAAAATCACCAGCGAAAGATCAGAACAGCGTGTGTCTGGCAGAGCCCAGGAAGACGACCCCACTGGGTTGGAAGGCACCCTGAATACTCAGAGCATGTAGCACGTGTGAAATCAGTGCAGGTCTGCGTGCACTCTGTGCCCTTGTACATGGGAGTGCTATCGCTGGAGACAACGCGATGACAAGTCAAAGCGTTTTAGGATTAAGCAAAATATGGTGGACCGGCTCCTCATGGTCTTCTCTCTGAGCTTTACTCTCTCCCTCACTCCTGCCTCTACCTGCAGGCACAGAACCAGAAGCGGAGTCCTGCTACTTCTCGTAAAAACCAGCAGCAGAGGCAGCGTTAGGTGACATCATGCCAAGCGGAGGAAAGAGTGACATTGTCAGAGGTTGGGTCTTCCTTGGCTCCGCGATCGAAGCTCATGGAAGCAGCAACCAAAAGATCAAACGACACATCACTTTGGGTAAATCTGCTGCCCAAGCCCTCTCTGGAGTGTTGAAAGGCAAGATGCTGCTGTGAGGAGTGAGGTGAGCCTGACCCAAGGCATGGATCTTTTGATGGCCTCCTAGGCATGTGATGGTTGGACAGGAATAAGGACGACTGGAGAAAAAAGCGATCCATCAGAACTATGGTGTTGGTGAAGAATAAGGAAAGGACCAGAGAGGGCCAGAAGCATAAACAGCTCTCTCTTGGAAGAAGTACAGCCAGAGTATTCACCGAGGGCAAAGATGGTGAGACTCTGTCTCATGTACTGTGGGCATGTTGTCAGGAGAGACCAGTCCCTGGGGAAGGACGTCATGCTTGGTGAAGTGGAGGGGCGGTGACAAAGAGGAAGGTCCTCGAGAAGATGGAGGGACACAGTGGCTGCAGCAATGGGCTCCAGCATCAGAACCCAGTGCAGGCCTGGGCAGTTATGTTGTACACAGGATCACCGTGGTCAGAACTGAATCGATGGCATGCAGCAGCAGCAGCAGCAGCAGAGGGAAAGGACCCTTGGGGAACAAGACCACCTTGTCATCCTCCACAGGGAGGTCCCAGAGTCTCCCTCCTGCTTATTGGACCCATGACCCGGTGGCTCCATCGGCCATCTGGGCTTCCTTAGACTCAGAAACCAGCCCCCTTGGCATGATTCCGAGCCCTGTCAGTCCTCCAGTGTCTCAGCAGTGTTTGCTTCTCCACCAGACTGAGAGCTCCAGGCAGGGACAATGGTTTATCTCAGACTCCTCAACACCCAGCTAAGAACAGATTTATGGAGCTGATCGCTCAAATCCAGCCACTTCCTTCCCCCTTTGTCCTCCGGAGCGCTGCTATGGCTCTGCCTCATGGGCCAGCTAGAGAGCCTGCTCATGCAGCTTCTGTGTCTCCCTCATGGCCTCCTTGGGGAAGTCTCGCCATCCTTCTGGATCTGCAGAGGGTTTCCCTTAGCCTGAACTGCATTCATTTTTGAGACGATCACCTCCTTAAGCTAATTAAACCCCAAAGCATGCCAGGGTCAACCAGGAAGTCATAATAGCTGCTCGGTCACGTTGAAGTTAAAAAACAGTGAAGGAAAGTCCCGTGTGGTTAAAAACAAAATGCTACCCAGGGGGCAACTGCTCTGCACTAGCTGGCATGCGGGTGCAGGAGACACACAGCAGAGCCGTAGAGTGGGGCGGGCATGCACAGAACACTGCCTCAGCCCAGGGCTCTATGGAAACCCACACGCCACTGCTTCTCCCCACGAGGACAGGGAACTCAGGGCCCCGGATGCCTGCCAACTTGCCTCAGACTCTCTTCTGGCCTCAGAGAACGTTAGGGAGGTCTTCCAAACTAACAGCACTCAGCCCCCTCCATGAAAACCCTGCGGGACCCATCTAAAATAATCCCTGGTCCTGGATGCTGGCAGATACCGAGGTCATCACAACAGGCCAGGGCGAGGCCACCCAACTGTGCACCCATTCCTGCAGACTCCGCACGCCCCTTTAAGGCCATTCCACCCGCAGTGGTCCTTGGAAGTGAGCTAGTGGTCCAAAGAGCAGGAAACAAAGTCGATAGACTCCTGGGCCAGGAGAGCTGTTCTCTGAACTCGCTGGCAAGACACACGGTTCTCCTTCCTCAGAAGAACACCCCGCCTCTTCTAAGCTAACCCTCTCCTGTATCCTCTCCCCATTCCCAATTCTCTTTTCTTTTTCTGATACTGCATCCCCCCTCTTTTGAGATCCCCAACCCATGTGAGTCTTCCTCGTCCCCCCAAACCTTCTCTTCACACTGCCGGCGCTTTAGACCCACACCTCCACCCTGATCATCACTCTCCTGCAGTCCTTGTCTCCATCATGGCCATAACTCCTAACTTGTCCTCACCCAGCATCTCCTGCTGCTACGAGTGTCCCAGACACTGCAACGAGGCCAGCACGGTTCACCTCAGTGCCAAGGACGCCAGCCTGCTCTTAAATTTTAGGCTCTACATCCTCGCTCCATGTTTTTAAAAATAGTCCTAGTGGCATATACTTCACATATCATACATTTTAATCATTCAATCATTATTAAGAAGATTTGTGCAGTCATCGCCACAATCAAGTTCAGAATATTTTCTTCTCCTGCTCATTGCTGTTTGATCGCAATCCCAACCACGCGGCAGGGCCCCCAGCCTCTCCTACCCTGGCATGGCCCTAGGCAGTTGTCAGTCCAGTCACTGTCTCTCTAGATTGACTTATCCTGCATTTCAAGTACAGCGAATCATATGAAATATAAACAGGAAGCAACCAAAAAACCAATCACAATGACTAGACAAAAGATAGAAAAACCTCAATCAAAAAGAAAGCAGGCAATATTGAAAACTCAACCAACTTTAAAATGGATCAAAAGGGAAATCAAATGATAAGGTATTACATTTTAACCCAATTATGTCAACCATAATGGACTTTCTAATGATCTCTGTTGGTTAGCAAGGATATTCATGTCCCTGGTGTACAGCCAGAGGAGATGTAACGGAGGCTTAATATATGCGTGGACCCTGCAAATGGATTTTTGGGCTTCCACTGTCATCCTTAGTCTTCTGCGAACCGCAAGTTTACAATTTAAGTTCCGATCCCATTTCCTCCTTGATATTTAGGTTTTATAGTTTAAAATCCTTGGATCACCCAAGTAGGTGTGCTTCTTCCACGTGGAGTTAGTCGGCCTCACTTAGATGGCTGCTTGTTTGAAGACAGGTCTTTAAGACCCCAGACATAATTCTTTCTGACAGCCAGGCACTATTTGCTTTCTTCTCTACACTTTGCTGTATCTTCAGTGCCCCCTTCGTGAAGGTGAGCGTTGAGTAGGATGATTGATTATAAGAACTAATAGTTCTTAGATTGAGGCTAGAATTAAGTGCAAGCTCAAAATCCATTCAGGTGCATGTCTCGGGTTCACTTTAAAGACATCATTATTATTTCATGATAGAGAACATTGATAGCGTCATTCATTTAGCCAATGGTACAGAATTTAAAACACTGTTGAGAAGTTGAGAAAAGGAGATTATACAATATAGGTTGGCTTCGAACTACAATATATGAAATTATTGATTTATATAGATTAAACTCTTAGGTGACTGCCCACTGTTTGCACACCAGGACTACCATATATTTATTTTAATACCCACCTTGCTTTTGGCATGTATTAATCTGGTAGGCATGGCTCTGCCTTAGTGAATGAGTGTTATCGAGAGATAGTTTTGCCCTCTCTCTCTGCCTGTTTTGGTGTGTGGACTAGCTCCAATTTCACTGAAGCCACTCCCTTTGTGGGCGGGGTTCTCCTTTGGTCTCATCGATCATTCCTTCATCTCTGGGTGCCCACTCCTTGGTCTGACCTCTAAAGGTCCCTTTTCCCCTGGGTTCTGCCCTTGGTCCTCTCACTCCACATACCTTCCCTGGGTGATCCTCTCCTCCAACCACATCAGTTCACACCAAGTCAATGGTAATGCCCAATAGCCACCTGCAGTCCCGCCCTGTCTCCTGGGCTCCAGACCCAGATGTCTCACCACAATCCAGAGAACTAGTGCTTGTTACCTTCCCTTCGGCTGCCTCTCGCCAGCAGGACAAGCTTGTTCCACTTCCTGATGCTCAGCAGCGTCCCGAGCTTCAGTCAGACGCATGTTCGCATCTGTGTCTCCTTGCTGCCCAGGGTCACGCTGTTCCCCAAACCCTCCTGAACTGACCTCAGAAATAGAAAACTCATGGCCATCGAGCTGATTCTGACTTACAGCAAGACAGAGTACAGGGCAGAGCAGACTGCCCTGGGGGCTTCCGAGACTGTAATTCCCAAGGGAAGGAGCTTCAAACAACTCCATTATCTTTTCATTCCATTTTTGTATGAACTGTTGGAAGCCCTGCATCTCTTTCAAACCTGTGTCTCTCCATGTCTATGGACACAGGAACAATAGCAAACACTTACATAGGGCAAACGCTCCCAGAAGGTCGTCATCTGCCCTCATGTGTGGATGGCTCAACGTGGAAACTTCCTGATGACCAACATCCCTTGCTGACACAAGTCTAGCCCCGAACTTTCCCCAGCACCATCTGTAGCTCCCAATGTGCTGACTGACTGGGGCCCTTCCAACCTGAGCACCCCAGCTTGGTCGCTCTTGCTTGACGCGCTGATGTCTGCCGATCTCGCCTCTGTCAGATACAGAGGATGTGCCTACACAACAGACACTGTTCCTCTGCTCCCATACCTTCCATTTCCTCCCAGTTAGTCACGGCGAGGTCACACTCGGCGTCTGGCCCCCAGGCCTCTCCCCAAGGCTGGTGTGCATATACAGTGAGAGAGGAACTAAGAGTAGAGTGGAGGAGGACTGTGCAGCAAGGCAGCATGGGGAA
Organism: Echinops telfairi; assembly: GCF_000313985.2. Lineage (NCBI taxonomy): Eukaryota > Metazoa > Chordata > Mammalia > Afrosoricida > Tenrecidae > Echinops > Echinops telfairi. The sequence continues at coordinate 707,679 of NW_022111363.1, forward strand.
AGTGGGCTCTGGCATCTCAGAGGCAAGGGTTCAAATCCTGGCTCTACTATTGGACTGATTTGCGACCTTAGGCAAGTCTTCACCACTCACAGCCCTTTGCTGGAAAAGGCGGGGCTGACTGGGAGGTAGTTTCCTCACCTGTAAAACGAGGAGGGCAACAGTGCCCTCACTGGTCTGTAGTGCCGACATGCCAATTCTACGTCAGAAAATCCCCGAAGCAACTTGCCCAGGGCTCTGGGTTGACAAGTATTAATTTATCTCCTTGGCTGGAGATAGGGTTCTAACCCAAAGTTGGTTGGCACCAGGAAGAGAAGCCTGGCAATTCACTTCCAAAGATGCAGCCACTGAACAGGCCACGGAGCCCAGGGCTCTCTGTAGAGTGGCCGGTGGTGTCCTGGGTGCCCATCTGTGGCCTGCCTGGCACTGGTGTGAATGTGTGTGTGTGTGTGTGTGTGTGTGTGTGTGTGTGTGAGAGAGAGTGTGTGTGTGTGTGTGTGAGAGAGAGAGAGAGAGAGAGAGGGTGCTGACAGGACCTGGTGGCAGAGTAAAAGTGGGGAAGGCCCCGGCACAGTGGCTCTGGTTGGGATGTGCTTGTGCTCAGCGTGTGTGGAAGTGTGTAAATGAGTGTGACTTGGCTGAATATCCCTTCCTCCAAAATTCCCCTGCTTTAAAATAAGGACTTGTCATGTTTGTTCATGCCAGTCATGAGAAATCCACAAACCCCTCCCAGGGGAGGAGGGACCCACCCCACGCAGCTCATCCAAGGGAAACAAGCTCAGGTGAGGCCCTCCTGCCAGAAGCCAGCTTAGGCTCCTCCAACTGGGAAAGAGACCACGGCCTCAGACGTGTTCAGACGGCCAGGGACACCGGCAGGCTACCCAGCCCAGAGGGGCAGCCCTCACCCTTGCACCAGTCTGCAGGTTTTTCAAGCCGGGCTCTGACAGATAACATCAGCAGCCAACTCCCCAGGCGCGGGTGGGGCTGCCTCCTGGCTGGGCTGGGGGGGCAGGATGGGGCCTTGGTCAAGGGCCTGGGCTGTGAAATGGGGACCCTGGGTCAATGGATCCTGAGTTGTCAGGACAGAAAGCACAGGGCACTGTTTAAGAACTTCCGGATCATGTAATCCTTAGGGGTGGCCTCCGTCTTCCTGCCTTTGAGGCAAAACCAGCCAGGCTATCCTTCAGATAAGAGGGAAGTCAGAGAGACAGTAATGGGATGAATAGTTTCTTAGAGTTTGGAAAGGTTGGGGGAAAATGGGGAGCTGATAATAACAGGTTCAAGAAAGAAGTAAATGTTAAAAATGGCTTGTGGTGATGACTGTACAACTGTTTTTAATATGTTTAAACTATTAAATTGTATATGTGGACTACATGACAATAAAACTATTTTAATAAAAAGATTCTTCACATCAAAGAACATGGTTATAGTCTCAGAGCACTGGGTTGGTAGAAATGGGCAACTTAGAAATAGGAAACCCAAAATAGGAGATTAAGGCATGAAGTGGCTGGCTTATAAACTTCATGGTGTCTTTAGTCTCAATTAAATGGAACAAAGGCGGATCCCCAAGGAATAGTTTCCTCTTTTCCTAGCGGGTCTGAGGATGAGAGGGTGGGGGTAGTGTTGATAGGATTATGACACAGGTGTAGATGATATTTCACAGACCTGTAACTGTTAGGCATCAAATATTTTTGTTTTGTTTACTTTTGAAATATAAGATGTAAATAGGGCTGGTCCATTTTCGGCTGTATGTGTTAAGATTGGCGCAAGTATGGTTTTATTGTTGTCCTTGTTTGGAGATTATGCATGTTTATGTGTTGTGTACAGGTGTCAAGACTACAATGGTTAGATTTGATGTCAACGAGATGTACCTGGGTGGAGGCAGAGCTGGATTCCATGCACCCATTCAAAAAGAGTGAGAAGCTGAGAAACACAAAGGGATGGAGAGGGAGGAGAGGACATCCTCGCCCACCAAGCCCCGAGGACGATGTTCCTGCTCAGAGCAGACAGCGCACCGGGAGGGCTGTCGGGCAGGCCCCACCATGGGACATGGCATCCCGCACAGAACCATGGTGCTGCGGGGGACAGCACTGGAGACACAGGGCGGAAATAATGTACGGTCTGGGCCCATCACGCTGGGGTGAGGCACTGAGGGCATGCAGCAGAGCAGTAGGGGGAGCAGACTGATGAAATCCCCGGGAAATGCCAAATATAGACTCTGGAGACAGAGTGTGGCACCCCATCAGGCTCGACTGGAACTCACTCTTATAGGCTAGCAAACAGCCCTTGAACTATTTATAGGCTTGTTCACTTTGTCAGTGACATTCTTTTTGTTATTGTTTTTGTTGTTGTTGCTATTGTTTTGTTGGGTTTGCCTTCCTTTATTGTTTTATATGGCTTTGCCTGATTTTTTGCACTTGTTAATGTATCTGCATGTCTTGATAAGATAGGTGGGCTAAATGATTCGGAGATGAAAAGAACAGGACCAATGGTTCCGGGGGGACACGGGAGAAGGGGAGGTGGGAGAAAGGAATGGGGGGTGGAAACCAACCAGGGACAAGGGAACAAGAAGCGAACTAAAATCAATGGAAGGAAGGTTGTAGGATGCCTAGTGGGGCTCAATCAGGGGCAATGTAGCAGCGAGGAATTACTAAGCCTGAATGAAGGCCGAACAAGATGGTGGGACAAGAGGAAAGTAAAAGGAAATAGAGGAAAGAACCAGGAGGCAAAGGACATTTACAGATGCCTGAATACAGGCATGTACATATGGAAATATATATATATAAAACGAGAGGGGAATAGAACTGTGTACTCATATCTATATGTTAAGAATTAAGGTTGTAGATGGACATTGGGCCTCCACTCAAGTACTCTCTCAATGCAAGAATGCTTTGTTCTATTAAACTGGTATTTCATGATGCTCACCTTCCCGACACAATTGCTGAAGACAAAATGGGTGCATAAGCAAATGTGGTGAAGAAAGCTGATGGTGCCCGGCTGGGGTCTAAAA
>NW_022111363.1:711366-716037 GCF_000313985.2 Echinops telfairi
AATGATGATGGTGGCATATGTGCAAATGTGCTTGACGCACTGGATGAATGTATGGCTTGTGAGAAGAGATGTAAGAGCCCCCAATAAAAGTTTTTGAGGGAAAATAAAGAAAAGAAATAAAAAGATCTGGTTTCAAATGAAAAAAAAGAAAAGAAACAGAGAGAGAAGCTGAGTCCCGTCTCCCTTCTTTGATAACTGTCCCAGTGTCTAATCAACTTCATTGCCTGGAAGCCTTTCTCATAGCTAATACAGATCGCTCGTTCACTGAAGACCTAGTTCCAGTTTCGGTCTTACATGGAGAATAATTGGCTTCTATAAGTCCAGTTAACTTCCCAGCTTCTCTGGTAAGATTGCAGGGTTTTCCTGCATGAGAAGGACTGTCTGCCACCCAAGAGAGTTACAGCCTCGGAAACCCACAGGGCATTTCTACTTTGGCCTATACAATAGCTATGAATCAAAGCCAACTAGACGGCTATCACTGTTGCCACCAGGAGGGTGTGGGGGCTCAGACTCATACCAGGTGATACTTTTAGGGCAGGTGAAATCAATGTGACTATCTATAAAGCCTTTGTGCCATGTTGCAGCAGGAACTTATTAGTTTTAAAAAGAAAATATCCTGTAGTTAGTTCTAATAACAAAACTAAATTTTTTTAGAGTGGATATCAGTGTACCTTGCAGGCTGCCCATTATGTTACTTTCCTTTCCGAGCCTTCTAACAAGCTCTGGCCAGAGCTGTCCTCACTGCCCACGACGGGGACACCTCAGAGCACGTGGTTTTGTCGCAGGTGCTACAGGGTAGACTGTTCCCGGCCTTGTTGCCGCCAGTGTTTTTCTAGCAGCTGATTGTGACGACTGGTGTTTTAGCTGCAATGCCATGGTCATTCCCACTTGTGAACCTGGACCAGTCATGAGATCGTAACTCACAGAAAAGAAGAACCCCCGCCAAAACAGCAACAGCACCAACAACAAAAAGCACCAGGCTTCTGTTCAGTGACTAATAATGCTGTAAGTAATAGCATACTGCTGTCATTCCATGTAGAAAGATTTTACAAAACAATTTTGGTGGAATGTGTATAAGCTAAGAAATATTACATTGAAGCCATTTAGGTCTACATTTATCCTATATTATTCTGTGCTGAAAATTGATCATAAGCAGCACTAAGGATTCTGTGTGGTCTGCTCGGGGAGGTGAACCGTGGGGGAGGGACACCATGAGTTGTCCGAGTGGTGACGCCACCCTCGGGTGTCGCCATCAGAGAATCTGGCACAGGATTCGAGAGTGTTCCCTTCAGATCAGTCCACAGGTGAAGGAGGAGAAAAGCAGGTGTCATGTCTGAGGGGAGCCCTGGTGAGGTAGTGGTTATGTGTGGGGCTAACAACGGTAGGGTCAGCAGTTCCCCACCACCAAAGGTGTATTCTCTGAGGGAGAAAGAGAGGGCTTTTATATACAGAGTTATACTGTTGGGAACTCACAGGGGGCAGTTTTACCCACTCTACGAGATGGCATCAGCTCTATGGCCCTGAGTTTTGTCTGGTCCCCAGCCCCACCCCCACCTTCATCTACACTTGGGTGCAGGAAGGAACTCTAGGGATCATCCCGTGCACCCCACATGGGGACTGTCTGCCTTCTCTGCTTGCTCCCTCTGCCCCGTGGCCTCTGCTTGCCACACCCACACCCACCCTTCAGAGCGAGACGCAGTATTCCCTCCACCATGAAGTCTGCCCTGGGCTCTTAGCTCTGTGGGACATCATGCATTTTACACACCTCTAGTGAAGCACAAAGGAGCTCTGGTGGCTTAGTGGTTACATGTTGGGCTGCTAACTGCAAGGTCAGCAGTTCGAAACCATCCGCCGCCCCTTGGGAGAAAGATGGGACTTTTTACTCCTGTAAACCATTTATAGTCTCGGAAACCCATGGGGCAGTTCAACCCTGTCCTACAGGGTCCCAGTGAATCTGCGTTGACTTGACGGCAGTGAGTTTGGGTAATAAAGTACAAAAGAGACTGGATTATAATGGTTGGCGGCATGGTCTCTCTCACACCCCTCTACGTATGACACTGGCTGCTCCTCCAGGGCAGGGAACGCGTCGGGAGTTTCTCTGTATTCCCCGCTCAAGCTCAGTGCTCCACACATTGAAAGAGTCCATCCATTTTCTTAGTGGAGGGTCCTCGGCACCCCGACCCTCAATTAAGTGACTCGGGGTAGGCAACACAGCTCCTCATGAGTGGCAGAAGAGGGACCCAAGTCAACGTTCTGAGTCTGTACCTAATTCCTGGCCCCACTCTGGGGCCGCCCATCCTTGCTGAGTGTGCTCCTCCCCCCATAAACGCACTGACCGCGTACCCGCCTGGCACCCTCCCTCTGCCTTAGTACTCGCTCAAGGGACAAGTCCCCAGCCTTGACTGACCCTTCTCCGTACACATTCACGTCCACCTATTCTTTCCAATACAACCTTCCTGGACCCCAAGCCTTCCCCGACAAACTCTAAGCCCGCCCCCACTTGGTGCTCTTCAAATGCATCACAGGGGAGTCTGCATGATCTCCCCGAGGCTGGCTATGATCAGCAGGGACCATTGATTTCATCTATCCTCGATCTGCTTCCTTAGAGCCCTGGTGGTGGCGTAGTGGTTACACATTAGGCTGTTAACCACAAGGTCAGCAGTTCGTAACTAACCAGCCATGCCATGGACCAAGACAAGGCTTTCTACGCCCGTGAAGAGTCAGTCTCAGCAAACCACAGGGCCGTTCTGCCCGGTCCTGTAGGGTTGCTGTGAGTCAGCAGCGACTGGATGACACGGAGCTCATTTACTTTTCCTTCTTTCTTAAAGCCAGGTGTTCCCTGTGGAAATATGGGCGTTTCACCCTTTGTGCGGTGTTACCCCAGAGCTCCAGGAATCCCTCTGCACTCAAAGGGACGCAGAAAGCTCAGGCGAAGCTTTGACGGTAAAAGAACTGCTGCGTTGTGTGTCTGGACCACATGTGGCCTGGCATGAAGTTGCTCCCCAGTGTGAGGGAGGGGGTTTCAAAGAGCGGGGGGCGGGGAGGATGCCACGATCTCTTCACTTCATTGTCCCCCCATCTCTCTGAAGCCCCTCGAAGATGCTCCACTGGTCAGTGCTCTCTTGGGAGGACACTGAGGAAGAGACTGCAGCACTGGCCCATGGCCTGGGGCGAGGGGGTTCCTTTAGTGACCCTTCCAATGCTGCAAGAGTAAGCACCCTCAAACTACTTAATCTTCTTCACCTTCCCCGCACTTGACACAGTACAGGTGACCCACCAAATGCACAGAATAGAGATTTCCTTACCTGTCTGTTGAAATCTAGGCCGTTTCGATCATTGCCTGGAAGAGAGGGGCGGGGAGGGAGAGAAAATATTAGTTGTGAGCAGGACCTTGAGGGGAGGCCAACATTTCAAGGACAGCTAGGATCCTGGGAGGAGCGTGTCTCTCTTTAAAAAGAATGTGTTTCCCCTGAGCCAGGGTCCTCCTGTTGCTCTGGTTGCTGGAGAAGTCTCTGGAAAGTCTCTACCAGGATGGTGCTGCCGGGAGGGAAGTCTGCCTTCACCGTTGGGCCTGCCACGCCGTGTTCTGCTGCCCATGTTTGGTTGTCCCTATGCTGCCCCCAGCCTGCAGCTGCTACAGGCCCCGCCATGACGAGGGAGAAAAGACCAGCGGGGCGGGGGGCCTTCAGGGCTCCCTCTAAGGCGGGGCCCCCTCCTGGCCTCCTCACAGGCCTCCACGCGTGATGGCAACCCCTCACGTCAGGAAGACAAGTGCCGCTCCTGCTTCTTTTCCTCCAACTTCAACGGATCCGTCTGTTCGTTTTTTGTTCTTTTCTCACGGTGAGTGAGCTGAGAAGCAAGGACGGGCGCTGGACAGAGAACGTTTGTTGCCCCCGCAAAAGTGTGCCGTAGCAGCGGCACTGCGTAGCTGAGCAGCAGCCATGGGTTGTGGGTTTGGGCCCTGTGTGGTCTTTCTCTGTTTGCTTTTCCTTGCAGCAATACATGCGTATCATACATATTCTTCTTAGGCCATTAGAAACTCTATGTAAACATCCTTTTTGATGGTTAAATAATACTCCATTACATGGATGCATCATGCTTTGCTTAAATGTAGACCTGGGGAATTGTTACCATTCTTTGTTTTAATAAATTATCCTATTTGTATCACTCTCCGGGTCAAGAGCCACCATCCCATCTTTCTGTGGGATTGTTGGCTCCTTAACCACGAGGAATATGCCTATTTATTAAAGATTACATACTCAGAGCCCAGTACTGTGTGAATCAGCAGATAAGAGGAGCTTAACATATCTGAGTATTGACTGGCATCATTATGGATCGATTGACAATGGGATTGATTTGTTGGGTCAAAAAGCTTGAGACCATAAACTTGGGAGACAACTTAGTCAATTGACAGAATTCACAAAGATAATGTTCTCCATCCTAGTTTGATGAGTAGTGTCTGGGGTCTGAAAAGTTTGTGAGCAGCCATCTGCTCCCAGATAGCTAACCATTAGTCTCTACTTGTACGGAGCAAGAGAATGAAGGCCGGCAAAGACTCAAGCAAGAAACAGGCCCACGGGACCAGCAGCCCGCACGAACCAGCCTGAGACCAGAAGAACTAGCCCGGTGGTTCTCAACCTTCCTAATGCCGCGACCCTTTCATACAGTTCC
>NW_022111363.1:716137-724045 GCF_000313985.2 Echinops telfairi
ACATTCTTGTTACACACACACACACACACACACACACACACACACACACACGGCATCCATCCCCACCACATGCCTTCTCCCAATGCAGGTATTAGGTTTACTCACTTGTGGGCTCGGGGACTTTACTGTAGTTACCACCCACTTTGTGAGCTATGTAGCTACAGAATATGCACGTGTTATAGCTACCTATAAATATCATAAGATAGTAAAGACCCCTCTCTGCGCATGAGCACGTTACCATGAAATGCGTCTGACTCCTTTATTTCATTCTATCTCTCCTATCTTCTATGACTTTATATATCATAACCTTACAATTGTACCTACGGACCCTCGGTTGTTAGAGGCTGGCTTACTCTAACACAGTGGTTCTCAACCTTCCTAATGCCGCGACCCTTTCATACAGTTCCCCCCAACCATAACTTATTTTCGTTGCTACTTCATCGCTGTAATTTTGCTACTGTTATGAATTGGGCGATCCCTGTGAAAGGGTCGTTCGACCCCCAAAGGGGTCGTGACCCACAGGTTGAGAACGAGACAGTGCCTGGCCACCACTGCAGACTGTTCTGGAAGGACGCAACGGAAGGACCTGGACAGAATGGTAGAAAAACATGGAACAAAACTCAGATTCCTAAGAAAGGCCAGAGCTGGTAGGCCAACGGAGACTCAAGGAACCCCCAAGTCTATTGCCTTGAAATAGCTACCCTTTAAACCTCGAGATTAAGAGCTATTACTGCAGTGCCCTTTTCTCCACAGAATGGACCATAAACACCATCACCCGTGAGCAATGTGCTTCCTCAAACTGGACTATATGAAAGCCAACTGTCAGTAGTTACCCAACAGCAAAGATGAGAGGGCAAAGCAGGGTGGGGCAACTAGATCAGCGGAAACAACAAGCAGAATGGAAATGACCAGGGAGGCCCGACTTACTGGTCAGAGACAGACTGGTGGAGCCCCCCACCCAGGCTCTGGCCCTTAGCCACTCTTCAGGTCTGGACTGGCACTCGCCGTCCATGGCCAAACAACAGATAGGGTCTATGAGGTCAAGAAGGGAGTCCTGGTGGCAGAGCTGTTACGCTTCGATCTGCTAACCACAAGGTCAGCATTTCAAAGCCGCCAGCCGACTCCTTAGGAGAAAGATGGGGCTTCCAGCTTCCATAAGTATCGCAGTCTCAGAAACCCACAGGGCAGTTCCACCCTGACCTACAGGGTCACTCTAGGGGCACTGACTGGATGGCAGTGCGTTCGGGATTTGTTCTAAGTAACAACACTAAGGAGACACCATCCTTAGAGGGACCAACCATTTGAGATAAAAATGGCCTCAGCGGCAAGGATGGAGGAAACAGGACCAGGGAGGCCCACCGAAGAGCCTGGAATGGCGGAGTGGAAACCACACGTGCAGGCTCACCGAGTGTACCATCTGTAAAACATCACCCAAGTCACAATAAAAAGTTTAAAATGATAAACTGCTTTTATCTTTTAAAAACTCCTTGCATGACCAGTAAGGTCATAAAGCTGGTCTAATGAGGAATTTTAAAAGATGTGACAAAAAAAAAAAAAAATCGGGCAGCCAATATTGAGCATATTCCTTTCCAGGCAGGAGGCCCTGGCTGGTGCACACAGTTCAAGTACTCAGGCGCCAACCGAGAGGGAACACGTCCACCCAGAGGCACCAGGAAGAAAGGCCTGGTGATCTACTTCTGAAAACCAGGGCCCAAAACCTTTATGGAGCACAGTTCTACTCTGACACACAGGGGCTCACCGTGAGTGGGAGGTGACCCGACGGCCAAAGAGCAGAAAGTGTCATCTTTCTCCCACAAACCAGCTGGGGGTTTTGAACTGCTGACCTGGTGGTTAGCAGCCCAATACTTAGCCCACTATGCCACCAGGGCTCCTTCTCTTTCTACAAAGATCATGGGGTTGTGGGGGAGGGAGATTCTAAGAAGCAGTTCAACTCTGTCACACACGGAGGGGTGACCATTAGCTGGACTGAATTGATGGCCATGGGCTTGGTTTTCGCTGGCTGGCAGAGGCTGTGTGGAGCTGCAGCAAGGCTGACTTACAAAGAGCCCGTCTCTCAGAGTCGGAGGACTACCGTTTACGCTCCAGCTCCATCACTTCGGAGCTCTGTGAGCTCGACAAAGGCGGGATCCTCCCGAGCCGCAGACTTCTCGATGGAGAAATGAGATCACAGTTCCTGTTCCGTCTGCTCCCCCGGAGAGTACAGCGAGGCCCACATCAGACCCAGCTGGTAATCAGCTTAGTAAACTGGGAAGCAAGAAACACTTGTGGGCCTGGGCTCCAGACACCCTGACTCATTCACCAAACAGGTTGAGCCTGATCCTATCTTAGGGACTTAGCATATGCCATTCCCCTCACCTGAATGCTCTTCTCTACCCTTCTTAGCTAAGAGACACTGACTCTTGAAGACCAATCCAAAATTCACATCCTCGGTGAAGCTGGACTGGGCTGCCCTTGAGTGGCCCCGGCTCACGGAGACCCTGGTGTTTCAGAGCAGACATCCGTGCGAAGGGCTGATAGCTTCAGATGTCCACGTCTTCCTTCCAGAGTGCCCTGGGTGGGCTAGAACCACCAACCTTTTGGCTAGCAGCTGAGCATGGTAACCACTTATGCCACCTAGGGGTCCCCATGAAATGTACCTGAGACAAAATGTGCGTGTCCTTGTGTGTCCACACATGCTGCTTCATCTAGTCTTCCCATCTGGTATAGTGTGGACCGCATTTTTTCAGAACTCGTGACTTCCGTGTCTCTTTCCCTCATTCCTCCACTTGCCTGTGTGTTGCTGTGAGGCTGGGATTTCTAATTTCTAATGCCAGCAGGGTCACCCCAAGTGGACAGGTTTCTGCAGAGGTTCCAGACGACGAACAGACTACAAAGAAGGAATAGAATGTCCACTTCAGAGGAATTTCCCTCATTCCTTGACTCCTTGAGGCCAAGGTTGTATGTTGTTTGTCTTTGTGCCCCATATTCCTAAACATGTCCAGCACATAGCAGCTGCTGAATAAGTATATGTTCAACTGGCCCGTGTGGCCGGGAAGTGGCCACAACACTGACCCTGCTCTTTAAACCAGAGACCCACCTGCACTGCCATCTACAAGACCTGCACACCTTCCAAGGCCAATCTGTGGTTCTATTTTGGAAGATGTGGGCCACTCGTAGACAAGCAGGGCCAGACAGACCTACGTAGGGCCTGGAGCATTGCTTTCAGAGCTGGAAGGAAAGCACCCCTCGGAGACCATACAACCTCAGAGAACCTGGCTTGGGACAAAAGGTTGAATCCTTGGACTCCTGGCCTCACATAATTTCCTCTATAAATTCACTGCCTGCTCCAGAGAAAACTGGGCATTAGCCTTCATCCACAGCTTAGGTGAGGGAACAGGAGAGATGATCATCAAATCTGGAGGCGATTCAAAATGGAGAGGGAAATCAATCCAGAAAGCTCAGTGATTAAATCGGGGCCAGAAACTATCTTGAAGGCTCTAAGAGGAGGCCTGAGCAAGACGCAGTGTTAAGAGGGGTAAGTGTACTAACTGGCATTTAGATTTTAAAACTAAATAGTGATTGGGGAGGCGGAGGTAGCTTAGGTGAAAAGAGACAAACCACAGCCAGTTGCCATTGAGTGGATTCTAACTCAGGGTGCCTCTGTGTGTCAGAAGAGAACTGTGCCCTGTACACAGGGCTCTGAGGCTGGAAGCCCTGCCGGGAGCTGCCAGCCTCAACTTTCTCATGCAGAGCAGCTGATGGGGTTTGAACCACCAACCTTGCGGTTAGCAGTGCAGTGCTTACCTGGCAGCGTCACCAGGGTTCCTGGTGCTCAAAAGGTTGTTGTGTACGGACACATGGATTGGAACTAACTAGACAGCCACTCATAGCACATGTGGTTGTGTTTCGGAGATGCAGGCTCCCCTATGGAAGGCTCAGATGTCATCGTATCTGGAACCCACACACAGATTTTCAGCAGCGAGAACGGCAGGAGCTGGGTGGCAGGTGGAAGTGGGTGCCCCAGTCATGGAATCCATTGTATTTGTCCCTGCTGTGGGTGTGCTTGAAAACACCCGCAAAAGGAAATGAACACGCTGGGGTGGGGGTGAGTGTGGGGGATGAAGCACTTGTGGCAAAGTGTGACCCAGTGATTACATCCAGGTGATGGGCTCCTGTTTGTCAAGAAAAGGTTTGAGCAATAATTACATGAGAACACAGGTGGTCCTCCCTGGCACAGTACGTGGTGCATAGCAAATGCTTAAATGAAAGTCACTGGTTCTTTCCACCTCTATGTGAAGCAGCTTAGGCTGCAACTCCTAACACCCACCCCGGGCCCAGCGGTGGCGGTTGCTGGACAGCAGGCTGCAGCTCAGCCCACAGAAGGGCTCTGAGAAGAGACTGTGCCCCTGTGGACCCTGCTGCCCAGGACAGGAAGGCAGATATTTCAGGGATGGTACAGAAGGGAGTTTTGCACCGAGAGGCATTTTGTCAGCAGCAAAGGGGAGTCTTAGGTGATGGTTAGGCTTTCTTCCAGGGGCCCCGGTGGTGCAGTGGTTACGTGCTGGGCAAAGACAGCAGTTCAAAGCCACCAGCCACTCCGTGGGAGAAAAATGAGACTTTCTACTCCCGTGAAGAGTCATACATAGTCTTGGAATCCACAGGGCCAGCTCTATCCGCCCTGCAGGGTCTCTGTGAGCAGGAACCAACACGATAGCAGTGAGTTTGGGGAAGCGTTCTTCCAGCCCGAAAGTCCCATGAGTTGATGCATTTGACCGGAAGGCACTGTTTCCTTCCCCTCTCAGGAGCTGGGGCAAGCGCCCCTCACCACCTCCCGCAGCCCTGTTCCTTCTGCACACAAAGGGAAGACAGAGGGAGGGGTCGCGCAAACGGCCCAGCAAAGGAAGCGTCAGAATCATTCATGTGGAGGTCTTGGAGACAATTGGGTGAGATCCGGGGCCAGCTGCGGGGGACGAACCCCCTAGTTGGGGGTCTCTCTAGGTCTGTTTCAGTCCTCCTGGGCTCAAGGCTTCTGTGGCAAGCAAGCCGGAGGACAGCAGACACCTTGGGACCGCAGCCTGGAGCCCCCTCAGCCATCCTGACAGCCCCCCTGCTTTTGGGGAGATCAGGCATTGTTATCCACCCCACCTGCAGGTGGCTGATGCATGGGGCTGCTGACCACAGGCCGGTGGCTCACTCAAGGGGCACGATAAGGCTGTTCCGTCCCCGTAAGCTTTACAGATTTGGAAACTGGACACAGGTTCACCGTGAGTCTGGATCCACTCGGTGGTGGGGGGTTTGGTCTACAGGTGAGGAAACGGCATCTACAAGGTTAAATGGCTTGTTCGAAGTGGCAGAACTGCTGCTGCTGCTGCTTTTTAGCTTTTAAGTGTGATTTGGGTGAAAATTTACAGGGCAAAGTTGGTTTTCCAATCAACTCTCCATCTGTGCTTTGTTTCCCGACCTTGGCTCGAATCCCCACAAAGCAAAGCCCTCCTCTCGCTTCTTCCCTGTGTTTCTTGGTTTCCTCTCTCATCCCGCCTCCTGAGCTTTAGCCCCGACAGCGCTTTGAAAGAGGGGGTGTGAGTTGGGAGAGATGCAAAGGGCAACCAAAGGACCCATCTCTCCAAACTCCACACTGGCATCTGCCCCAGGCACGCATGACAGGACTCTAGTGTCCTCACCTCTGAATGCAGGAGGAGAATGGCTGAGGATTGCATCCACGCCCTAGCTTAGCTCGAAGGCCCACTCCAGCATCCACTGGCTCCACACTCGCGACTGGTCATCCAAGAGCTCCCAACCAAGTTAGGGATTGGCTGCAGTTGAAGAGGCTGGAGTTAAACATGAAGACAGCCGCATCCTGGCCCATTGAAATGGAGATTAAGTGATCAAAAGAGGTGGCACTAGTAATTCCCCAGGAGTCTGGACTCTGGTCAGCATGTGTACAGAAGGGCTGAGTAAGAGACCCGAGGACAAAGACTGAGGACCCGTCCACACTGGGCCGAGAGAGCAGTTCTCACCTCTGCCTCTCCTGCCTTAGGCACCTGGTGGCCACAGGGTCAGCCCTGACCAGTCGCCCCTCCCTCACCACCAGGAGTGGGATGCAGTCTTCTGGGAGGGCCCCCTGACTCCCCACCTTGGTCCAGCCCTCCAGCCTGCTGTTTTGCATAGCTGTCCCTGGCCAGTCGCCCCACCCTCACCACCAGGAGTGGGATGCAGTCTTCTAGGAGGGCCCCCTGACTCCCCACCTTGGTCCAGCCCTCCAGCCTGCTGTTTTGCATAGCTGTGGCAAGACAGGGCTGTGAGTTTGCCCCAGGGAATACTTCTCCAGGTGAGAGAGGTAGAAGGCCAAAGCCCAAGAACTGTCCCAGCAGGATTTCCCCTCCTGTCTGATAAACAATGCGGAGAGCGTGTGGCAATCAGGCAGAGCCTCTCCTGGTCTGAGGGACAGCCGGCTGCTCTCCTCCCCAGCCTGGCTCTCTGCCCCGCCCAGCAGGGCTTCTCTGGATCTTGGTGTTTCCGTGGCAACTGGCTGGGACTTCCTGGGATAGGTAGGATTTTAAGGTCACGAGGGCATTGCAAAGGTCCTTCACAAACCCAAACCAAACTCACTGCCATCAGCGCCATGCGGCTGAGATTGCCCCTGTAGAATAGGGTAGAACTGCTCCTGTGTGTTCGCGAGATGGTAACAAGGACAAGAGCAGTTTTATTGAGATATAATCCACATATCAGACTGTAACTCTTTACAGCAGTAGAAAGCCCCGTCTTTTGATGAAAGAATGGCTGATGGTGTCAAACTACTAACCTTAAGGATCACAGCCCCACATGTAACCACCAGGCCACCAGGGCTCCTCACAAAGGCCTCTAGGTGGCACAGATGTTTGCTCTCGGCTGGTAAAAACCCACCCAGAGCACCTTGGCCCAAAAGACCGGGCAATCTGTTTCCAAAAAGATCACGGCGCAGAAAATCACACGGAGAGAGACGTCCTACTCTGTAGTGCAGGGTTGGCCTGAGTCACATCAAAGGCGATGCAAATTCTCCCAGGCAGGCAGCCACCAGAGCAAAGCAAACAATTGTCCAGCCCAGTCCCTTAGACCCCGCAGGCACTATGTCCACCTTTCTCATTGCCACCAACTTGACGCTGGCTCAGAGTGACCCTACAGAACAGAGCCGAACTGCCCCCTGAGAGTTTCTGAGATGGTGGAACGGCTGGCCTTCTGGATCTCAGCCCAAGGCCTCACCTTCAGGACTAGAGATTATGCCAAGGCACTGAGCAGGGTTGTCTACTGGCCAGAGCTGTGGGCAGAGGACGGGCAGTGATCTGAGCTCTGTAGTTACTTCGCCCTAGACTTTGGGCAAGGGGCTTATCCCTGTAGCCTTCAACTCCCCTTAAGTATTGAAAACCAAAAAAGTATTTGTCCTCTTGCTGCCACCACCTCCTTCCACACCCAAACCAGTCCAGTTGACATCCAATAGACCCTGATTCACGGAGAAGCTATGTGCTGCCAATCGGCGCTCCGGGGTTATCAAGGGCATGACCTTTTGGAAGGAGACCAGCAGGTGTTTCTTCCCAGGTGCCTCCGGGAGGATTCAAACCACCAACCTGAGGGTTTGCCGTCAAGTACTCAACCATGCATCACCAGGGACTCCTGCTTCCCATCACGGCCGATGCCGTCGAGCCGATGCCCACTCACAGCGACCCTTTAGGACAGGGCTTCTGAGGACACAGCCTTGTCTTCTCACCCAGGAAGAGCTGGTGAGTTCACATCACGGACTTGGTGATTAGTAGCACAGTGTCCTTAACCACTGTACCACCGGGGCTCCTCGATTTCTGCTTCCCCCCAAACACACAAAAGCCTCACTGCCACCATGTCAGTTCTGACTCACAGCGACCCAGTAGGACAGAGTAC
>NW_022111363.1:724436-726130 GCF_000313985.2 Echinops telfairi
GAGAGTTTGGATGGTGAAAGAAAAGAGGCCATGTGTCTGCATGGCCAAGGCAGACCTCACTGACTGACCGTGGAACCGTTTGCTGCTGCCACCAACGTTCAGGGTGAGCTCTCCTGAAGGTGCCTACTTCTGCCCAGACTGAACACTCTCCTAGGCTCCTGCCACCTCCCCCAGACTGTGGCGTTAGGGCATCTTATGACTTAAAGTCTCTGTCTACCCCTATGCCCCAAGGGAGAGATGGCAAGGTCAAACTGGCCTTCCTTGAGGTGTGTGAGCATCCTGCTCATCGTCCCCACATGCACGGCCATCAGAGAGGACCCTTGGTCTCCAGTGCTTCCCACATGCAGTGGGCTCAGCCAACAGGGTGGGGCTCTGCTGTTCTCCTCTGCCAGCGAGGGGCGCAGCGCCCTTCCCGCTCCCCTCTGCAGCTTTCAGTGAGCGAACAGCTCCTACCAAGGTCTACCTCGTCCGGGCACACAATCCACATTTCTTTTCAGCCCGAGCTCCAGACGAGCCTCCTGGGCTTCTGCGTGCTGTTCCTTTATTCCACGTGGGTCACACCGAGGCTGCAGGTCAGCCTCACCCACCCTCTGTGCAGGGACCAAGGTGGACAGCAGTACCACCCACGAAGCCCACGGCTCCGGAGTGTGCCAGACACCCAGAGCCAGACACTCGGATCGCTGTGGCTCGAGGAGCAGGGAATGGGACCAGGAGAGCCAGTTTCCTCCATAAAGTCTCGGCTCCTTGTCCCCTGACCCTGGGAAACATGAACAGCTTGCCTGCAGAGGGAGGGGTGGTTCCTGCGGTCATGCTGGCCCCTAAGGAGGGTAAATTAAAGAAAGCACCACTCTAAAGATATAGTGAAGAAATGTGAAGGGGCAAGATCACGGCTACATGGATGGAGCAAGGGTTCTCCCGGGCCGGCCCTCAAAGAGTGAGCAGGTGCCTTGTGACGGCGAACAATCCCTCAGTGAAACTGTCCTGCATTTCCCTCATCAATGCAGTTTCTCAAAACATCATCATCAGCCCCACGTGACTGTCCTGTGTCCTTCAAAAAATCTACCAAGAGGACAGCCTCAAACAGCATCTCCATAGCCTTCTGCGCTGACCTCTCCACCTTGACTGTAGCTGGCCCTGCAGGTCCCCTTGAAAACCACTCTTGTGATTGGATGCATTTTGAAGGCACCCTAACAAGACTAAGGAGCCCCAGTGGTGCGGTGGCTGGGTGTCGGGCTGCTGAGGGCAAGGCCACCCCTGAAGGAGGGAGAGCAGGTGCTCTACCTCCATAAAAGTCCCAGCCCTAGAACCCCACAGGAGCAGTTCAACCCTGTCCTGCAAGGTGGCCATCGTGGCAGCCGACTCAAGGACGATGAGTTGGCCTGTTTGGGGAATGAGACTAGGAGGAGCGTAGTTTTAGAGACCTTGTCCACAGCTCCCGCATGGCAGACACACGGTCAAGCATATTTGCTTGGCATGAACCTGGGCGTCTGGGAACCTGGACTAGACTTCCAGACCGGAAGATCTACTTGCAAAAATATCAGCCAGTGAACGTCCTCTGGGTCCCTCTGGTGTGACGTGCAGCCACCATCAGTGTGGTGCAGGACTGCCCCCCCCTCCCCTGCCCCCCAATGGGATGGAGTGCCGCCCAGTCCTGCACCACACTGATGGTTGCTGCACGTCACACTAGAGGGACC
>NW_022111363.1:726529-753958 GCF_000313985.2 Echinops telfairi
ACTGGTCCTATAGGGCTCATCCGTTCTGGATTCCCTGTATTTTCAGTTCCTATCTGTACCAGTGTACCTCCTCTGGTCTAGCCAGTCTTGCAAGATCGAATTCGAGTCATGGTAGTGGGAGCGGGGAGGAAACATTTAGGAACTAGAGGAAAGTTGTATTTCACCCAGAGGACTTTCACTGGCTGATATTTTCGCAAGTAGATCACCCGGTCTGGAAGTCTAGTCCAGGCATCCTCAAACTATGACCCGCAGGCCACATGCGGCCTGCTGAGGACATTTATCCAGCCCACCGGGTGCTTTTGCTCTGTTTTATTTTTTACTTCAAAATAAGATATGTGCAGTGTGAATAGGAATTTGTTCATAGTTTGTTTTTTTTTAACTATAGTCTGGCCCTCCAACGGGCCTGAGGGACAGTGAACTGGCCCCCTGTTTATAAGTTGGAGGACCCCTGTTCTAGTCCATCTTAGTCTGGCAGCTCCGCTGAAACTTGCTTAACATCATAGCAGTGACACTCAGGCTTCCACTGGCTGATGGGTGGCGGCTACCCATGAAGGGCATCTGGCAGGGAATCAATCAGCCAGGTCGCCCGCATGGGGGACAACAGGAACCCCACCACTGAGCCTCCAGCACCCTCCCCAAAGGAAGCGCTCTTTAAATAAACACCGGGCTCTGCTCGCACTCAACAAGCACGTCCCAGAGGATTTGGGTGCTCAGCAGACCACGGACAC
This sequence comes from Echinops telfairi, assembly GCF_000313985.2. Taxonomy (NCBI): domain Eukaryota; kingdom Metazoa; phylum Chordata; class Mammalia; order Afrosoricida; family Tenrecidae; genus Echinops; species Echinops telfairi. The sequence continues at coordinate 727,258 of NW_022111363.1, forward strand.
CTCCCCTCAGCAGGTCTCACAGAGGGCACAGGGTGAGCAGTGCCAGCGAGTGACTGGCTCAGTGACCCTATAGGACAGGGCAGAACTGCCAAGAGTGTAACGCGTTAGGGCTTGTAAGAGGCTGAGCGACCAGACTGCGGCAGCCCTCGTCCCAGGGTTGAGGGAGGCGAGGAAGGGAGTTGCTGCCAACCAGAGGGATGCGATGGCGGCTGGGCTCTCGCAGAAAGCTTAGGCGGAGGTGCCGTCTCCTGCGTGAAGAACGGCTGACACTTCGGAAGCTGCTGCAGATAACGCTCTCATTTCATTTGCTCCTCACAGCTACTCTTCCAGGTAAGGAAATGATGGCGGGAGATGCTTGAGAGCCTGCCTCCCTGTCTGCCCGGGGTCACGGGTCACAGTGTGGGGCTGGGGGAATGAGCTCAGACTCCCACCATGCCCAGACTAAGGCGGCTGAGCTCTGTCTCACAATGTATGCTTCACAGTGGTTGCAATAGGTTTTCCTAACCAGTTCATACTTGATCCTCTCCCAGGCCCAGGAGGAGTGCAGGGCTGGGACTACAGGGTTTCTGTTTCACCAGTGAGAAAACGGAGCTGAGCAAAAGGCTGCGCTTGTCAGATGCCCTCACGTCCTTGCCATCACATGGTGGAAAGAGTGGTTTTGAACAGCTGACCTTGCAGTTAACAGCCCAACACTTCATTACTACGCCACCAGGGCTACATCCTTTCCTCTGGGCAGGGGCCAATGTCCTCAGGGCTGGGGGTGGACAGGTGCAGAAGCCTTGGGGCCTGGAGAGAACGGAATGGAAATCCTGTGGGGGAGTCTACTACCCCATTGTGCCCCAGAGAAGACTACAGCCATGGGACCCCAGACCAGGGCCACAAAGACCGGGCAGTGGTGGGAGCGACGGGCCATCTGGTGCAAGGCCGCTTTGCAGAGGGCAAGCACCAGAACAAATACAAAGGCGGGGGGTGGGGGGCAGCCTTCTGGGGCACTGAGAGAGCCCCACCCCCAGTCTAGCTCCAGCTGAGTCCTTGGACAACCAACCGATTGGTCTCTGCTGGCCCCCATCTCCTCACCCATAAAATAGGGGCGGAGGATGAGATCTGAGCCTTTTTACACATTCTGGCAGCAGAACGATTTTTTTCACATAACAAGGGCTAATTAGTCGCTAACATTTACTGAGCACTTACCACACACCAAGCTTGGTAGTAAACCCTTTATGCACATGGCTCTGCGTTCAGTCCCCACCACCCTAAGAGAAGTGGCTCTTATTCTCCCCACTTTACAGATAAGGAAACCAGCGGAGGCTCCCAGAGGGCCGCCAACTGGCCCAAGGGGAGGGCGTAAGTAGTAAGAGGAGGTTTCAAACATTCTGTGGAAAAATCCGGTCATCTTTTCACCTCATTTCCCCACAACCTTTGTGGAGGCCCCTGGTAAGCCACCATCCAATCTCAAACCGACATCCGTCTCCAGAGAAGGCTGTCCTCGCTACACCACGCACCCCCAGTGAGACCCCAGACGGATCTCTCTGCAGAGGCGCACGGGAGAGGGGCCCAGGCACTCTGGAACTGCACACTCCAGCTAGGAGCCCCTGGTGGCCAGCAGCCAGCCCTCAGTGCCAGCGGAAAAGCTGGTGGCCCGAGCCCACACAGAGGTGCCAGGGCAGACAGACATGGTGGCCACCACCCAGCAGCACTGGCATTGAACCTGTGGGGAAGCGGCCTCGCAGGCCCCTGCCCTCCACACTGTCCCTCCTTCCTGAAGATGTGGAAGGCGCTGCTGAGTTAGGAACACCAAGAGGCGCGCCCCGTGGGCGACACTTTGTGGGGCAGCACTTAGCTGGGATCGCGGCCCTGGGGGCGGCTTGAGGCCCCCTTTCCGCTGCCCACTCCTGAGTTGGTCTGACCCGTGTCTGCCTCGGGCGAATGCACAAGCCCCATCAGTGTCCTTATTCTCTATTCCCAAAGGGTGGACACTATCCCCTGATCATAAGAGCAAAGACTATTACTAACTGCATGGCAGGCCCTATTCTGAGCGCTTCGCAAGCGTGTCTGACTTCATCCTCACGTCACCCCTAGGTGGTGGGGACTCTTTGAACGCCCGCTCCTTACAGGTGAGGAACAAGATCATAGACTGTTGCAACTAGCCCAAGGTCACGTGACTAGGAAGTAGGGGTACTGGGATTTAAACACAGACTGTGGCTCTGAAGGTTAGGTTTTTAAACAATTCTACCTGTTAGCTGGGGGACTGGGTGTCCTTCCAAACATCTTGAGGGTCCAGGATACAGCAATTCACAGCTTTCAAAATGTCTTGCCCTGATCACTGGTGTGTGAGCAACATCAGCGATCGATCACATGAGCTGAGAGATAGCAGTGAGCTCAGACATCCCTGCGTGACTTTTCCCAGGCAGCCAGGTGGTGTTAGGGGTGAACCCAGAATGCACCTGTCTGACATCATCTGACCTGAACAATAAAGGGCAGGGTGGTGTGGCTTCTCGGTGGACACCACCAGGGAGGTGGCTTGAGCCTGCAGCTACAGGGGACTCACACCAGGCTATACTCAAATACCCTCAGGGCAGAGCCCCATAGAGGGAGGGGACCCACAGCCTGGCTGGCCTGTGAGGTGCAGGTCACTACCACCTGGTCCGGTCGGTCCCAGGTGCAAGTGCCTGGAGACAGGGTGGGAGAGGCAGTAGCTAGGGCAGGGAGGGGAGCCAGCCCAGGGCACCCCTCCCTGAGATAACTCTGAGCCCAAGAGCCCATATTTGCTAGTCCGCTTCACCCCTTTTGTCAGTGCTTCCCTCCTCAGTAAAACCTTAATCATCCTCATTTGAATTTCAAATGACCTCTTCCCTCTCCCCACCCCCTCACCCCAACAGCCTTTGAGGCAGGGATATGAAAATTCACCCTGCCTATGGAAATCATTGCCCTATGCAAATTGGGCACAGAGACCCCCATTGTCATAGCAACCGCCCTGTTTGGTTTTGGCTCCCTCTCCTTCTATCACTTCTCTGGGCTCTTGGACTGAGCCACGGGGGGGTAGGAGGGCAGGAGGTAGGAGGGGAAGGGCGTGGGGGGCCGAGCCCCCTGGTGACTCTGCAGTAGCAGCAGCAGACGGATGTGGCGCCCCTAGTGGCAGGCCAGGCCGCCTGGCCCATCTTCTTTTGCAGAGCAGGGGCTGCCACCGGTTTTTCCAGGGCTGGGCTAACCCAGGGACAGCCAAGGTGGTGAGGGGGGCAAGGTCAGAGCCTGGGGGCCACAGAGAGACCCCTCTGGGTGGCCACTGGAGAGGAGAGGCGTAGGGGCTGTGCGGGTGCCAGTTGTAGGAGATTAAAAGCCCTGCATGGAACCTGTATGTAAAGTGATATGCAAATGAGTCCCTATTATTTTTTGAGTCAACAGCTCCAGTGCTTTTGGGAGATGCCTGCAGCTGTTTCCCATGCTCCGGGCTTGGCACCCAGGCTCACCCTCCTGAGTCTCTCGACCCAGGAGCTCCCACCAAAAGGCACGGAGGGGTCAGGTGGGAACTTTGAACCCGAGAAATGAAACGGCCTGCCTGGCTGCACCAAGCCTGGCCAGTTCCAGGGAGGAGGCTGGTGTCCATCGCATGCCACTGGCCTCTCATGTACTCTGAGTCTCCTTACACCAAACCCAAGGCAGTGGGGGCCAGGTGTGGAAGGGAAGCTGTGCCTGCCCCCACCCCACCCACCCCAATGCCTGCTGCTTCCTCCTCAGCAACTCCTTCTAGGGAGAGGGCATCCCAGCTCAAGTCCCACCATGAGGACGAGGTTCGACTCCGAGATCCACCAGCAATGCTCACCTGGAACTCCGGTTTCCCATCTGCCCTGGCCCTCCTCCCACACCTGCCTTGGTGAGCTAACACAGCCTCACCTAGCAAGGTGGCAGGTCCCTGTCGCAGGGCTTTGAGGTGGGCTGTCTGCCTGCACGTGCTCATTTGCGACGGGGTGCTCGGGGTGGGTGGGGCCTGCTCTGTAAGCCCCTGAGACTAGCTCAGTTCTCTCTCCATGCTTCCCATGTGCTCAGGGTTTTCCAGGTGCTCCCTGCTGTTTCGCCAGGAGAGTGGGCCCAAGAGACGGAAGGCTCAGAGGTTGGGGGCCTGCAGGTCTGGGTGGGGCTCAGTGAAGGGATAAGGCCCAGAAAGCTGTAATGGCCTGAATCTTTGAACCCTTGTAAGCACCCAGTCTAGAGTGTGTGAGTGTGTGCATGTGGGGCGGGGAGGGGGGGGCGGCGAGCAGCAGTCCAGCCCTGCCAACAAAAGGCAGACTGGGCCTACCATCACTATACTCCATAATAGACTCCCCCTCCCAAAACAAAACAAAAAATCCCCACTGTCATGATGGAGCGGGCTACAGCTCCTAGCCGGCCTATGTAGGGTTTCTTTACGGGGACAGGCAGCCTCATCTCTCTCCTCTTTCCCAGGGACCAGGCGGCTCGCTGGATTCTTCTCACTGCGCTCAGTGTAGACCTGGTTGGGTGGTATGGAAGCGGTGCGGTGCATGCTAGTTCCGCACAGGGGGAGCACGTCTTGGTCAGTGACAAACTGACCGGTCCTATACCCCAGGCTGTCAACTGATGACTCAACTGGGGCTTCCTTCAGGTGCCTCCCCCCACCCCCACCCCGGGCTTCTTCCCATTTCTCTTAGGCTGGAGAGAGAGGGGCCCAGGTTCTCCTGGGGTAGCAGGGGCCTGTTTCCTTAGAGAGACCTGCAGCTGGAGGGGAATGGCTTCGGGCAAACCTGGCCAGTGCTTCCACCTACTGCCCTGTGGGCCTGAGAGGCCCAGCCGTGAAAGCGTCTGTGAGTGTGAGGCACGGTGCAGCCGTGAACTGTTGCGGGCTGCTTTATTTTCCTGAGGTTCTCCGGAGGCAGAGCGCTGATGCTTGACACCATGGATCACGCATCTGGGATCTCTGGCTCGCGGGGCCCCAGCCATGATGACCTGCATGGTGACTTAGTACCTGCCAACCTCCTGTGGGCTGGGGAGCTCTGGGGATGTACTGGTTACTCGTTGGGCTGCAAACTGGGCTTCTACCCATTAAGTCCGCAGTTCAAAACCACCAGTTGTTCCGCAGGAGAAAGATGAGGCTTTCGACCCCTGTAGAGATGGGCAGGTCTAGCCTCCTCTAGGATCACTAGGCGTCCGCATCGACTCCATGGCAGTGATTTTGAGTTTGAATCCCCTGTGGGTAGGCGTTGGGTTGCTGAACACAAGGTCTGTGGTTCCAAACCACCAGCTGCTCCTTGGGGGAGAGAGGCGGCTGTCTGCTCCTGCCTCCTAGGCAGCGTCACTGTGAGTCTGACTCGGCGCAGTGGTGGTGGGTTCGCTGTTAGCCTCACTATCAAAAAGACTCCTGGGAGGCACCAGCCGTTACACTCAACTGCTCAGCTAAATGTTAGCAGTTCAAAGCTACCCATGGGGACCAGGAAAGAGAGGCATGGAGATTGGCTTTGTTTTGGATGACCCAAACCAACGTGGCCAGGTCGGTTCTGACTCATGGCGACCCAACAGGCCAGGACAGAACCACCCCATAGGGTTTGCAAGTCTGTGATCTTTATACAAGCACGCCGGCCACCTTTGCTCACATGAAGCGGCTGGCGGGTTCAGACCGCGCACCTTCCAATCACCCACGGAGTGCTTACCACGGCACACCCTCCCGTTCAGATTCTAGCTGATGTGGAAACGCTGCTCTGTAACACAGGGCCAGCAGCACAGATCTGGAACCGGCTCGATGGCAACTTGCAACAATCTTCCTGCCTCGGAAGCTGGAAACAGGTGGACTGGGAGCCACCTTGGTTTAAGAAGACTGGAACTAGAGATGGTGAGCTTAATGGGACAGCATGAGAGTCTTACAGGAGACATCAGAAAGGACTTCCAGGCACTGAAGACTGTGCCCTCCAAGAACAGGTGGCCAGTAGGAAAGGTTAGCTTCACTTACAGTTGGAAATGAGAAAACAAACTTTGAAACAGGAGACTCACTCAAGTGCCAGGGGTGATTTTGAACCATCTCCAAATGGAGAGAGAGGGGTAAACACAATGTCTACTCCAAACCCTTGTGTCTTGGGACTTCATAGCAGGTCCCCTCAGCAGTTAGAGAGGTGAAGGGTAAGATGGAAGGGCAGGATCAAAGCCACCAGGCCAGGGCCCTAGAGCCTCCTGGTCCACCTCCTTTATCATATCCCTGAACCACTCCCTCCCTGAATTAAGATGAAGAAACTCAAGCCCAGTGCCAAGGTAGGCTTGCTCCTCATCTCTCAGTCCTGGCCCCTGAATATTTCCAACAGTGACGAATAATCATTTGTATGTACATGGTGATGCATACTTTTCAAAGTACTCCCACACTCTTTCTATTGATCATAAAGCGGGAGGGCATGTGTGCGTGGCTGCATACGTCTCATTCAGGAGGGTTGGTCCACAGGAAACACATCTCATCTTCCCTCAAATGTCTACTTGTCCCCAAGTACTTCCTAAGCTTCTCCTGTCCTGGCTGTCATTGAAAGAGCAGTTTAATTGCAGTAAGTAGTTGGGTTGAAGACCACCCTCATTTCTAAAAGCCTTTTGCCTGTTCCAGCTCAGAATTTCAACTCAGTGCTGTGGGAGGTGGTTCCCTTATCCACAACTTGTTCTTGAGGACTCAGTAGGGTGGACACAGGGAGACCTTGCACTGGACTGATGGAAAGCTGGGAGACTTCCTCACCTTGGGTCCATCAGACATTGCTTCTCACTCTGGGCTCCTGTGCCTCAGTGGTTCTCCCCCAGAAAACCATGCCCATTTCCCCAAAAAGCATGCCCAGGGTCCATAGGGCCAAATGACCAGGCTTTCTGCAAAGGACCTCCAAAGGACTCATGTGCCTTAGTGGGCCCGAGGGGAGAGCAGTCAGCCCCGAGTGGCCACTCACTCCTCAGAGGGGAGGATGCTGCTGCACTGGACCAGCAGGGAGGGATGGGACCTTGACCAAGTGGGGTCCCCTCCCTCATCTTCATTTTTTCTTTCTCCCCATGCCCCCACCCCCCGCCCCGCATCATTGTCTGAACCGATAGGATTGCTGGGCTCCTGCTGGGCTGGTTCAGCCAGGTTCAGGGGGAGGTGAGAGGAGGGAGGGCCGAACCCCAGGAGGAAGCGAAGTGACCCAGATCTACAGTTCTCCCCCTATGAGCACGTGCCCACCCCAGACAGGGCTCTGCCTCTTGCCCTGGCCACTTTCAGCAACCCGGGGAGGTGCTCCCATGCCAAAACTCTGTCCCTCTAGGTCCCAATCTTCCCACCACTGTCTTCAAGTTAGAACAAAAAGTCCCGAGAAAGACCAGGCTTCATGCTGTCATTTGTCAGGTATGGGAGCCACCCGATCACCGCCTTCTTTCCACCACCAGCCTGCCTTCCTGCACCTGCGAAGTGGGGTCACAGGGGACACACTCAGACTTGCTGTAAAGGGCTGATGTGATAGGTGAAGTGTTGGAGAGAGAGAGAGAGAGAGAGAGGAGTGGGGAGGACTAGGGGATATGGTGGTGCCATGGTGACCGGTTGGGCTACGATCCACATGGTCAGCTCCGTGGGCTTTCTACTCCTGTAAACACAGTCTTGAAAACCCACGGGGTTGCTATAGGTCAGCACTGACTTGATGGCAGGTGAGTTTGGTTTTTTGGAGGGGACACGGGGCAGAGATGGAAATGGATGGGAGAGACTTTTGAAAAGCAGACCTCTATCCACAGCCTTTAAGATCACACCTTTACAGATTACCTAGATCTCCCTATGGGGAAGGAAATACAGGGTCACGTGGGGGAAACTTGTCCCATAATATGAAGTAAGTTAAAGGCAGAGCTGTGATGAGAACCTGGTGGAGTCAGACAGGCCTGTGTTGGATCCCTGGTTCTCAGCTATGTGAGGCACGCTCTGAGCCACAATGTCCTTGGTGATACAAACGGACTCTCAATGCTCTGGTGTAGAGGGTTCTTGTAGCAAGTGAGATGGAGGACACATCTAAGTGTGCATGGTGGTTACATAATCTGGTGTCAACTTGAGACTATTAAGAGTGAAGAGGTGGAGGTTAGCCTGTCAATCAGGTCACAGCTTGATGACCTCACTGGAGGCATGACATTTCTGTTGACAAGACACATGGAGCTACGCTAGAGTCTTGGAGCTGAAGGAGTCACATGGAAATCCTTGCTAGTGTTGAGAAGATTCCACCGCCACTGGATCCACAAGACTTTCCACCCACTGGCCTGTGATCTTCCTGCTGCACTTGGCATCATTGCATGTGCTGTGTGAATCTGAATAAGAATTTATAGACTGGTAATGGACATATGGGCTAATAGCGGATTTGTGGACTTGACCTTGACTGAGCTGGGAAGTTTTCTCAATATTCAATTGCTCTTGTATCTAAAGTTCTCTCTTATACACATGTAAGCGTCTATGAATTTGTTTCTCTGGTCAACCCAGACTAACACAGTGTGTCTCTAGGTACTGGCTGCCAGAAAGAGATTCTGTAAATGTCAGTGGTCTGCCTCTTCTTCCTCCTGAGCCCACCATTTCTGCCCACCCCCTTTGTGATCCCACAACGGGACTGGTGTGGTCAAAAGGCACTGGGAAGCTGCCTCAAGACTTGAGAAAAACCAGCAGCTGTGGAGTCGATTAGCGGGAGGGTCCCAGGAGAACTGCCTGGGGTCGAGTTTTCCGAGACTAATTTTGGTTGGCTGCCAAGGGCCTTCACTTTTTGCACTGAGGACTCCACTTCAGCACTACAAATCCGTAACCGTGACGCATAGCTGTGCCAGATAAGGTTTCCACAGCAGACAGCCTCCTCTTTCTCCGGAGGATTGGCTGGTAGGTTTGAACCGCCAACCTTGTGGTTAACAGCCCAACGTTGACGTGACTGTGCCACCTGGGGTTGTTCATCAGCACGTCCAAACTCAAACTCACTGGCACTGAATCCATGCCAATCCCGCTGACCCTGTAGGACAGAGCAGGGCTGCCCCTGAGGGTTTCAGAGCTCAACTCTAAGGGTCGTCACTTACAGACTGAAAGGCATGAGAAGGCAGAATTGTTGTCTGCCTTAAGAATGAAGGAGAAGTGGCACATGAGGAGGCGGAAGGTTGCACAGAAAGGTTGGCAGCTGAGAAATCTAGAAACAAGTGGCTCCAGTCCTCTGGGGGCTGTGGAAAGAAGTCTGGGCAGGCAGCCGGAGGTAGAGCCTGGTGCCAGCGCTGTCACCCAGACAGTTTCTTTTCCACTCACTCACTCACAGCCATCAAGTTGATGCCGCTCACAGTGACCTGATAGCACAGAGTAGAAATGCCCCCGTGGGCTTCTGAGACGGTAACTCTTTCCGGGTGTAGCCAGTCTCATCTGTCTCCCTGGAAGCAGCTGGTGGTTTTGAACAGCCCATCATGTAACTAAGCCTCCAGGGTTCCTGGGCTTCATTGCCCACGCGCGCGCACGTGCGGAGGATGAGCCGCCCTGCCAGGTCTCTCTGGACCAGGAGCCACGTGCCTGGGTGGGCCAATGGCCCCATTCATACTGCTGGGCACAGTGGATGGGGAAATCCACTTCCTCTTCTCAGCCCCCACCCCTTGAACCCCTTGGGGATTTCACACCACACAGAAGGTACTCTCAGGGAACTGGGGCTTTCTAGGTTGTCTTTGTTTATAGTTCCTTTAAAAGCCAAAGACAAACTACCCTGTAATTGAATGTGCCTTTTAAAACTCCAAAGGAAGCCATTTAACCTTGCTGGTAACTATTGTGACTCATAATAAGTTTTCCTCTGTTGGAAAAAAAATAAAAAGAGAAAGGCTTTCCAGGAAGGTGGGTTACTTTAATTAGCTCCCTTCCCCTCCTTGCCCCTAAAAGCACACAGTAACTTACGTTTGGTTACTTTAATTAGCTCCCTCTTTTTTCTTGTCCTTAAAAGCATACATCATCTAGCCTCCATGCTCCGAGAGGCCTGAAGCGAGAGAGCTGGCCCTCAGGAGGTTTCCGACAGCACACACCCTTCGGCCTCGTGGGGTCCAGGAAGAACCTTTCCCCAAGTGGAGAGCGGACAGAATAAAATCAGGTGACTTACTGGGCCTAAGGGGAAGGGCCCTCTGGCTCTCTGTGACCTCTGTGTATCTCATCATCCCAGAACCTCAGGATGCAGTTGAAGTGAGTGGTGAGCACAGTTAAAGCGCTCAAAGTCGTCTCAACATACTGGGTTTTCCAGCCCAATTGGAGTGGTGCGGAAGAGAGGCCTGGTGATCTACTTCCAAAACAGCCCCAGAAAACCCGAGGGAGCACAGTTTTACTCTGAAACTCATGAGAGCCACCAAGAACGAGTCAAGCTCCCCTGTGCAGCTCTGTGCTAAGAACTTTACACATCAGCTCATGTAATTCTCAAGCCCAGTTTCTAAAAACCCAAACCGAACCCACTGTCGTGAAGCCGATGCAGACCCATACTGACTTTATGCGGCAGGGCAGCGTTGCCCCTGTGGGTTTCTGAGACTGACGCTTCACGGAGTGAAGGTATTATTTTCCCCCTTTACAGGAGAGGGAGGTTAACTGGACTATGCCATCAGGTCATATGGCCGGAAGCACAGAACAGAAACTATTATTGCAGGTCTCTTTGATTCTCGATCCTTACTCTTCAAACCCATCTGTTCTTGCTCTCGTTTTATCTGGAAGTTGGGGCCCCGATGGAGATAAATGGCTTATCTATGGACACGGATCGAATTGTCAGTCATCCTGGGAAGACAGATTCCCAAAGTCCCCGCCTGGATCAGGAGTTTCCATCCCTCAACTTACCAGACACATATTCCCACAGTCCCAGATCGAACAAAGGTGAGAATTTGCTCAGCTTGTCTGTTAGCCTCTCTAACTCTCCCCAGGTCTGCACCCTCCCTCCCCTAGCCTGCCTTTCAGCATTCTCTGTGGCTCAGGCTCACTCTTTCACCCTCACCCAGAACTGGTCACTGGAACCTAGAGCAAAGCCCTCGTCCTAGCTTTTAGCAGTGCCCCACATGCCCAGGTCAGCAGAGCTGGTTTCCTCTAGGGAAAAGTGCAGAAATGTCACCCATCACTCATCAGCTGAATTGATTTTAAAGCCTCCCTGAAGTTCTTGAGATGGAAGGAAATTCTCTTCTCAAAAGGGGAGAATAGGTACCTTCCTAACATACCTCTTCAGAATTATACCCAATTAAAAATGAACTGAGTACAACTGGCCTCCCTCTCCCCTTCTCAGTCCATCTGCTCCTAGACACCAAGTAAAGTAGCCTCACTCCTCACTTATCCATGGAGGTGATCAGGTTCCACAGACCAGGTCGGTATCAACAAAAGAGATGTTGTGTGAAAATGGAGGATGACTACGTTATATCACAAAATGGAGAATGACTACATCATTGCACGATGGCCAAGCTCCTGAGAATCACAGCTCAGCCAGGCTGAACCATGTCCTTAGTAACCACCACAGACAGCGCTACTGTCACCTACCACCTGGGCATTACTGCAGAGCTTCACAACTACCAGACACATGTCCTTAACACGCAAACTCCTCAGACAGTGTGTATTTTACTATTGTGAAAATTGGACAATGAGATCGTCGATAACTGAGGAGTAGGTGTATAAAGACTATAGCTCTAGATATATTGCTATCAGAGCAAGAAGATATGGTTTCAATATGAAATTGTGAAGCAGAAACGTTTTGGGTATATGTATCCCCCAGGGACCCCCTAGCCTCCTCCCTCCCACCGCCCCCAGCTACCTTCTCCCTGATTCTGTCTTCCGGAAGGGACCTAGATGGCTGCTACAGACATGGGCAAGCATGTGTAGCTCTGGGGGGCATTGATTCTCTTCCACTTCTACTTTCTGTGTCTCTAATGATCCACTTGAAAGACTAATGAGGTCTTGTTGGGATGCTATTAAAGTTATTTGGTGGTGTTACAATTTACACTCATCTTTCTTTAAGTTCGTTTTAATTATATGGAGCTTTCAAAGCAGGGCTTGGAATATGGGGTTGAAAAGAGACGCTCAGAAACTTTCTTCCCGCCAATTCTTTTCTGCCCCCTTTCCCGTCTTCTCCAGGCACCGAGCCTTCCCCGTGGAGCCTCCCTGCCCTTCCACCAACCAAAGTTAGCAGGGAAGGGTTTGCACATGGGCCTCTCTGGCTAGCCCGCTGAGGCCTGCCTCGCGCCCACTAGAGACAGATTCTGCCATCCGCTGGTCAGCACAACTGTGGCAAACAATCGCCGTCCCACAGACTCCACTCCTGGGCTTCCGCCGTGTGTCTGAGTGGAACTGTCCTCCGTAGGGCTTTCCAGGGCTGACTTTTCAGAAGTAGATTGCCAGATCTTTCTGCCTCGGTGCTTCTGAGTGGACTCACACTGTGAGGACCTTTCCAGTAGCCCATTAGCAGCTGAGCACATCCATGGCTTGCAGGCCTGCGGGTTCTCTGTCGGGCACAAACCCCTCGGAACCCAGCCTGATTCTCGGGTGTTCGGCTGCTATGGCAGCAGGCTCTCCCTCATCCACGTGGTCCTGGGTTTGGCTTCTCTGTCACCTTTTTCCAGAGGTTCTCTCCTCCTGTGGACCAGTCTCTCCTGCTCAAAGGTTCCAGGGCTGTTGCTGGTCTGATTGGTTGAGCAAGCAAGAGGAGCCCCCACACCTTTCCAACAACTCTCTACCACCCTCTGCTTTCCTGTCCCCCCAGGAGAGAAGCGCCTTACCTGTCTCCACCTGGCCCAGGGCACTGCGAGCATCCGCGGGCTCCGCCACATCCCCACTCATCTTGATATCTGCAGGGAAATCGCAACCAACTTTAATAACAGGTCACGGTTTTCCTTGCCATGACATATGTGGCTTTAACTGAACAGCAAAGATGAATGTGTAATTACAACAGCCATCCGACTTTCAAATGCCTGATTCCCGAATAGACTACCATTAGAATATTCATGAGCATGGGGGCATGGCTCCCCTCCTCTCCGCGCCGCCTCCACTCCCCTCGACTTCCCATTCCTAATCGTAATTTCCTTCGGAATTTGTGCATTTGTTTTATTTTCTAAATGTGACTCTAAATGGCCCTTCACCCCCATAGAACCTTATCCTTTAGCTGAGTTTGGCTCATCTTTCTCCCTTAGCTCCTGCTTGTGGTGCTGAGTTGGGGGGGCAGGGGGGGGCACTGCCTGGGGATCGAACCCCAGCTGCCAGGCTGCCTTCCTTAGAGACTCTGTCCCCCCTCCCAGCCCTTACCTTCTCCCCTACTCTTTCAACTTCTCGAGAAAAGGCTGGCAGGCTTCATCCCCACGAGTCTGAACTCCTTCCTGGGGACCAGGAATGCAGACTCAGAAGAAGGGCCCAGCATGGTCATTTCAACCCACAGCAGACACTGCCACTACCTGCGAGGCCCCTAACTCCTCCTCCAGGGTCAGCAAAAAGAAGGAAAGAGGTCACTCTGAAGTAACTCTCTCTCAGGGCTCCGCTCTTTATTAAGCCACCCCAATACTGAATCTGTGAAAGACAGAAGAATATTTTATTCAAATCCTTGTCACCCCCACCCCCTTTACCCCCACCTTCTCTAAAGGGGCAACATTTTAACTCTTTCAAAGCAGAGTCTTGGTGAGCTGATTTGCATACCTGACTCCCCAGCCAATCCCAGTTAAGCAGGCAACCTCATTTTGCATCAGGCCGTTGGCAGTCTGGACACCCGGGTCTGGAGATGACTGGGACGGAGCTGCAAGGGTGGACCCTACTCTTCCTTTGGCCCTTCAGGGCCATGGCACACCTGCTTTGGCAGAGGGTGGCACTGTGGTCCATCAGGAGTGTGGCTCTGGAGGCCCCTGCTTCCTTCCTTCCCAGGACAGGTTTTAAGCTTCCCGCCGCTTTCCCTAGTCTTCCCAGAGTGCACGTGCACAACCAGGACGTGGATGCCCAGCGGGTCTCTGCCTGGCTCACCTTTACCTGCGATGTTGAAGTCAACTTGCTTCATCCCACCCATGAGTACCAGCTGGGAAGGGGAGGGGAGCCTCGAACCCAGATCTGCACAAGGGCTTCTCAGCAGGGCTCCTGCCAGATGCTCCAGGAAGCACAGCTGCCTGATTGTGGGTTTTAATCTGCTACACCAGGACCAGGATTGAGGGCAAGGGTTTGGGGTCTGACAGACCTGGATTTAATTCCTGGGTCATCACTGAATAGCTGAGGCCTCCTGGCGGCATCCTTGAGGCTCAGTCTTCCCCAGCGAGAAATGGGCACAGTGCCACTGCCTTAGTGCTACTTGAACAAGCCATCAAGTCAATTCCTACTCAGGGTAACCCCGTGCGTCAGGGTAGACTGGGGGTTTTCGATGACTGATTTCTCAGAAGCCAGTTATCGAGCATCATCCGAGGAGCCTCTAGGTGGATTCAAACTGCCAACCTTCTGGTTAGCAGCTGAGCACTTGGCCATTTATGCCACCCAGGGACTGGTGAGCCCATTCACATTCTCCAGCTTCTGATGACTAGCGGGAAAAGTGCTCACAGGACAAGACGAGACCACAAGGCAGAGAGCTGGGGATGGTGGTCAGATTCTCTGCATCAACTCATGCAAGTCAAACTCTTGACATTTAAGAAGCGTAACGCTTGAGCCAAACTGTCACTGTGTGCTCGTGACCCCAAATGTGTTCCAACAGCCCTTCCCAGCATCACCTTCAAATATACACAGAAGACACCTCGTTTATCCTTTAAATCAACATATCATGCCCTCGCCTCATCAAGGAGCCCTGGTGACGCAGTGCGTCACCCTCTGCTAGCCGCACGGCCAGCACTTCACATGCAGCAGCTGTCCTGCGGGAGAAAGGAGGCTGTCTGCTTCCACAAGGACTTGCTGCCTGGGAACCGCTCGGAGGCCACCTGCTCTGTCCCGTAGGGTGGCTCTGAGTTGGACTCCACCGACTTAAATGCTTTTCCTTCCTCGTGTCTGAAGAGGACGGCTGAAGGAGAGGACGGTGCCTCTAACTCTGCCCAGGACGTCTCTTCACCTGTTGTGCCCAGGCCAGGAGCAACACTGGACCAGGGGCTGAGCCTGCAAGCAGGGGCAGGGTGAGGCCACCTCTGAACCCTCTCCTTAAGTCCCTGGGATGCCAAGGCACCCAGGGCCTGTTCCTGTTGGGTAGGAGGCTGAGGCTGATGGGTGCGACGAGCTCTTGGGTCTCAGCCTAAAACTGGGCAGACACCGAAACTTCCTAAGATGCTGTAACCCTCTTCCTGTCGGACAACGCTTGCCGGAGTGAGTGAAAGAGGGGTGGGGTGGGGCCTGGCTTCTGACTGTGCTCTTATCTCAGCTGGCGACCAAGTGGGCTCCGTGCCATTGCTCCCTGCCCTGGGAGGCTCAGCCGCTGTGTGGAAAAGCCCAGAGAGCAGACTCAGGCCCTCCTCTGCCTCGGCCTGCATCCTCACGTCCTGGAGCTGGAGCCTGGCCTTGGACCTCGGCACCTGCATTGGCCTTGCCCTCCCCAGCCCTTGGGGTGGCACAGAAGCAGCCTGCAAACAGCCGGGATGTGCGACTGATTCCACCAAGAGAAACCCAGGGGCCCCTTCTTGTAGACCGCAGGCCGCGTGGGCAGTGACCCACCTTGGGCAAGCAAAGCTCTGTGCCTCTCCCTCCGACTGTCTGGTCTTCATTCAGGAAAGGGCTGGGCTTCCCATGGGACTCCACACCGGCTGACAGGGGCATGTCTACCAGGTGGACTTCAAGGGCCTCGCTAGTCTACTTGTGAGCTAGCTAGACCAGATGTCTCTAGTGTGTTGGAGAGCAATACGCTCCCTCTTGCTCCTTCTTACCCCAGTGGAACAATGGCTGAACTCTAACCGGCACCAGGCTGTGATGTTCTCTCCCAGGCCTGGCAAAGGTGGGGAAGGGCAGGGCAGGGCAGGGAGATCAGTGCCCTGGGGCCAACCAGGTGCCCCCCCTCCGGCTATCTTCCCACCCCTTTCCTCTGTCTTTTCCCTCCCTCCTTCTCTGACTCTGTCTGACTCTGTCATACTCCTCTGCCTTTTCTTGACGTGGGTGGGGGAGCCCCTCCTTGGCTGGGGTGCCCCCCATCTGATGACTTCATGTTGCTCAGGCCTCGATGCTCCCACGTGAGAGATGTTCTATAAAGCTCCAAATGCGGAGGTTCCGGGCAACCTGAATCGTGGCTGGCACCCACGCTGCCAGGGCCAGCTCACTGGGGCTGATCAGTGGGGACTGCGGCCTGTGCCCAGACTGTGTGCTCCTCTTCCCCACTCAAGACCACTCACGCTGGGGAGGTGTGGTCCAGGGCCCTGGCCTGGGAACTCACTCGGGAGATGCCGTCTATTAAGAATAAGCAGAATATAGGATTCCTCCACTTCCAGCAACTTGCTGGCAAGTCGATTCCGACTTACTGAGATGCCTGCAGGGCAGAGCAGAGCCCCCCTAGTTTCCGAGTCTGTCACCTGTGCAGAAGCTGCCTGCCACATCTTTCTTCCACGGAGCTGCTGGCGGGTTGGATGCCCCGGCCTTTGGGTTAGCGGTGCAGTGTTTAACTGCTGCGCCATCTACAGGGCTCCTAAGATAGGGTAAGAGACCAGGTTTCCACAAAGAGGGGCCTGGATCCAAAGACCCGCGAGAGGGGCTTGGACAGAGACCTTCCCAGAGGGGCCTTACCTCCCCAACCTCACGCATCCCAGCAGGTGCCCCCTCTAAGACCGTCCACCGAAGAATCAAAGCCGAACCCAACAAAGCACCCTCAGAAGCCTTCAGAAAGACCCCACAGAAAGGTCCGAACAGAGAGGCCCCTCCGAGGCCCCTTGAAGGGGAAGGAGCTACCACAGAGGTATTGAGGCTGGGCAGCCCCCTCGGGGACACAGACAGCCTGGGGAGAGCCCGGACACACAGGCTGAGGAGCAGCAGCAGTGGATCGACAGAGAAATCAGACACTGCACCCCCACGCTGAGGGAGAGCTCTCCCGAGGGTGGGGGTGGGGGGTGTCTGCCTCACCTGCATTCAGTTTAACAGTCCCCTTGGTGTCTGGAAGCCTCGCCTGGATCTGGGGTTCTAAGGAGCAGCACCCCAGCAAGCTTTCCAACATAAAGGCAAGGGGGCCCTGGCCTGCCCACATTCTCCGCCTCAGCCCATTCCTGATTCTCAGCTGGGGTCTTAGTAGCTTAGTAGCTTCTCTGCTGGTCTCAACTGTCCCACTTCCCCTAGGGAGGGCCTCCAGGAGCAAGTCTCTGACCTTGGTCCTAAAGAACTTGCCCACGGTGACCCCCTCTCTGAAAAGCCTGGCTCCCCTTTAAGCCAGAGCCTTCCCTGTGCGAAGTGAAGGAACCAGTGTGGCTGCCTAGGGAGCTGCCCCAGTGCTGCTGGCCCCGTGTCAATGCCATGGGGTCTGGAAGCCAACCTTCCCACACACCGGAGGGCACCCAGGAGGTTGTTCCTTCTGCCTCAGCTGGCTCTCCCTGGCATGTCTGATGGATCCATGCAGAGCCAGCAGCTCTCTGTGAGCCCCTGCCTCACCGAGTCCTTCGGGGAAGCAGCATCGGGGAGCTGCAGCCTCCCACTCTACCCCTGGGGCCCTTGTGAACCCTCTGCTGCTGGTTTTGGAACTGGGGAGCCCCAGGAAAGGCCAAAGGCTCTAGAGTACTCTGCTCCTTGGAATGGGCGAGGAGAATTGCCTGCCTCCACTTCTTCTAACTCCTTCAAAAAGCAGACAAGGTAACAAAAGTTCAGCCAGCAGCTTTCTTTACCTCAGTCCCTGTTCTGTACTGGGGGAGGAGGTGGGGGTGGGCAGAGCTCCCTGGGGAGTCCACTGGACACCAAGCCCAGAGCCACGCCCAACCCATCAGCCTTCCTGGCTCCTGCACGAGCCCCACCGTAGGGAGGAATCAGCCAGGGGAAGGGGGAGGTTTGGTTCCCTCCAGGCCCACAGATTGTCAACAAAGTCTTTTCTGATCTCCCGGTTCCCAACTCCCAGAAGCGAGAGTATCGGCATCCAAGGCACATGAGACCCAAGGGAGACCATATTCCCCCATGCCCACCCCCTTGCACAGAGAAATGGAAGCAACTACCCCCTAGGTTCATGTGTAGGTTGCTGGATCCCATCAGAGCTCTTTGCCTTGCACCTGCCCTCTGCCTCCCCAGTCACACTACACACTGAGCTGAGGGTCCCACCACTGCCAGCAGAGCATGTGAGTGGACCCCCACCCACACACACACATGCAAACACACCTCACACGTATGCTGCTGTCTTCAGTACCTACAACATGTCACCTCTGGGGTCTTCATTGCCACCTCTCCAAATACATGGAAACAAACAGACACACATCGGTCACAGACACACGCTTCTGCAAACCTTAATCAATACAGGTGTGGCATGGCCCCTGCCCTAGGTGTGCCTTTGGAATTATCCCACCCACTTCCTAAACCTCTGTGGAGTGATGAATCACATTGATCCAGCCAGGCTCGCACCAAATGATTGGGTGGGACCATGCAAATGAGGTGCTTGGAGACTATGAAGAGAATGGGGCAGCTTGCTAGTAATGCAAATAAAGTGCATGGTGCCCTTCTGATGGTGGGATCTTGCAAATAAGGTGTATGGGACCCTTACGAGGGGATTGGTTAGTTTTAACACCCTGCCAGGCATAAAATGAGCCACCTCAAAGGAAGAAAAGGGGGAGGTGGATGTCTCAGTACGGCTAAAGAGTGCATCCTTTAGACCCAGGGTTCCTGAGCTGAGAATCTCCTAGACCCACCATGCAGGCGGTAGAGAGAAAAAGAGTACACAGGCTATAACACTGGAGATGGTGCAAGACGGTGAAAACAGTGGTAGCAGAACCAACAGTGGACTTCCATCCCACAGAGTCAGGCGGTTCAGGCAGTTGTGCCAACCCACACAGCCAGATAGTTGAACACCTTGTGGCAGGTAGCTTCCTGGAAAAGTGGGATGCCTTTGGGCACAGTTGGAGAAGCTAGACCTGCTGATCCATGGATTGAAAGAGCTTAGTGCCTTTAGGCTGAAGTTTGTTGGCAGAATTGGGTGATCCAGAGCACTCATTGGTGGAACTAAAGAGCTTTGTGACACTTGTCCCAGAAAGGCAGAGACTGGGCAGAAAGGCTTAGACGGAGACAGGCTGAGGGAGGCCTACTTGTGGTCACAACTGAGAAGAGGTTGTCCTGATTGAAGAACTGTATCCTGAGTCATTCCTGATTCTGAACTGTAACCTGTTACTTCCCTTATAAGCCCCACAACTGCGAGTCTGGCTTGTGAGCTGTGTGGCTCAACCCCCTCCGAGGAGGAGAGTGCGCCCTGGGAGGCACAGCTGGTCCAGGGGTTGGTTTGACCTCCAATATCATAGCAGCCAACTTGGGATGTTGATGCCAAAATGGCATTGCCTCTCCTTGTGAAGTTAGACGGAGAGAGGGCTGATGCCACACACACCATTTTTATAGTTGGGATCAGAAGTGGAATTCATTGCAATAGTTCCAGACTTGTGGACAACAGGACTTTGTAAGAGAAAGAAAAAAGGGTTGTGAGAAGGTAAAACTTTTGATTCTTAGGTGGTCACTTTAGCTGTAAAGGTCAAAAGGACAGTAAATTATGTTATGCTGCATGGGGGGAAGAAAAGCTGCATGTGGAGTGACTTGCAGCAAAAGCCAGGCTGGAAAAGATGATTGCTAGGGGGCCAGGGGGCTCTGGTTCCAACCAATCAGAGGCCCAAGGCTATATATGTATATGATTGGGAAGGTATTCAAGGGGTGGAGAATGAAGCAGAAATGTTTTAAATGCTTATGTGTTTATTTGAAGATACTATGGATAATAGAAGACCTGGTGGCATAGTGGGTTATGTGTTGGGCTGCTAACCTCTAGGTCAGCAGTTTGAACCCACCAACATGCACAGAAGAAAAGTGAGGCTTTCTGCTCCCATAAAGATTTATAGTCTTGGAAATTCTATATAGGCTCACCATGAATTAGAATGAACTCAATGGCAATGTGTTTGGCTTTTGGTCTATGGATATCAAATATTTCTCCTATCTCATGCTGTAAAACAGGTCTAAATGTATGACTGAAATGAACATTGGGGATTATATATAACAGAGAGCATATAGCTCCATTTTCAGCCAATTATGTGATTGGATATGTTAAAAGAAGAACTATGGTTTGTCCATATTGGGAGCTTAGGTGAAAAATATGAACCCACCTAGCACATTCAGGGTTAGGAACTTTGCATCTTAAAAGACTTTTCCATCTTGCCTCTGTCTCCTACTGAAGGATACAGCTCTTCAATCAGGACAATCTCTTTTGAGCTGCGCCCACAGGTGGGCCTCTCTGCGCCCTCAGTTTTCACCCAGAACTGCTGAGAGGGCAGGAAATTTACATCTGAAAGAAGAACCTTCAAGGGAGGAAAATTACTATTTTGTCTTTGAATTCTGAGCAAGGGGGTTGGCTTTTGGTTAGTTGAGGCAGGCAAAGCCAGTACCCACCAGAAGAAGGCCCTTATAGGGCTGGAAATGAAAAGAAACCATTGAGTAGACAGTCTGGTATGCTCACTTACGGTGACGACCTGGGTACCTTCAATGAGTAAAAGTGGTAAACATACAGAAATGAAGAGATGAGCTGAGGTTGGACATGCCCCACTGGGTTTGTCCATGGCGATTAGGGATGAGACAAAGAGATGGCTGGTCTGAAGTGCAAGGAGCTGCGTGAACTCCCAAGCCTATGGCTGGTACCCACTGGCCTAGTTCATAGAAGATCTGGAAGAGCTGACCAGAACCTGACCGAATGATGAAAGATGTTTGACATGAGCTAGTGTAAATTGCTGCAATTTGATGACTTGCTCTTGACTGGACTTTGCTTATGACCGTTGATGCTCAAAGTTCCAACCAGAACAGAAGATTCTTCAGATCAAGGAGGATATTAGTTTGATAGAACAAGCAATTTGAACACTGGCTATCTAAAATGGAGGAGATAAAGGCATGAAGTTATTTAGCTCATGTGTGTGCTTATACTCAAAACGAGACAGAGGAAGATCCCCACTAAGTATTTCTCTCTTTACCTGATGTTGACAAAAGGATCTATGTTGTGTTGATGGTTAACAGGCTTGTGGCTGTAAAGACTGTAATTGTAGAAGCAATGACAGTGAGAGTGGCATATGGGGAGGCACGACAGGATTGAAGTACAGTGGTCAAAGTTCCTTTCAGCTTTTGCTATGCTGATACCTTGTAATAGTCAGAGCAAGGGAATGATTTCCCAGTAAAATTTCATGAGAGGCCCAGAGAGGGGGAAGGTGAGATGACTTTGGGAAAACGTGTCTATGTCAGATGGACAACTGCAGCAGATCTGAAAGGTTGGTACCCAAGCAAGAGTATCTAAGGTACCCTTTTCCTGAGGACTCTTTGCTCTGCCAAAGGACTATTAATACTTCTTTTAGACTGGTAAAATGATTGGAAGAGAGCAGCCTAAGGTGTGATAGATCACTTTTATATGGCCTTTCTAGCCAGGCTTTTGTAACTCCTACCAAATGATTGGGTGGAGGCATGCAAATAATGTGCTTGTGGCCTACCAAGGGGATTGGACAACCTACTAAAAATGTAAATAAGGTGGATGGTGCCCTTGTGGAGTTGAGATCATACAAATAAGGTACGTGGAATCCCTGTGGAGAGGGGGGGCCATATAAATAAGGTGTATTAAACCCTAACTAGAAAATTGGTCAATTCTGTCACCCTGCCAGACTTAAAATGAATGATTCCAGAAGCAGACAAGGGGGACCTGCCTGCCACCAAAAAGAAGAGATGGTAATGGAGTGCATAGCCACCCAGGGTCCCTGAGCTGAGAGTCTCCTAGCCCCAAAAGACAGAAATCGAGCTGGGACATGGGACATGGGACATGGTGCAAAGTGGTGGGAAGCGGTAGCAGCAGAAAGAGACAGTGGGTTCCCGGCTCATGAAGTAAGGCGATTCCAGTGGCTACCTCAACCCCCAGAGCAAGAATGTTGAGCGCCATCAGGCAGGATGCTTTCTGGAAGAGTGGGGTGCCTCCGGGCATTGTCGGAGGAGTTAGGCTGGCAAACCCACCGAGCAAGTGAGCGGAGTGCCTTGCGGCTGCAGTTTGCTGGAGCAGTGGGGAAACACCAGGCACTTATTGGCGAAGCTAAAGCGCTTTTTAACCCTCGTCCCAGCAGGTCAGAGACTGGGTCGAGGGGCCGAGATGCTGAGGACTGGAGAGAAGCAGAGAAGAGGCTGTCCTGATGCAAGAACTGAGTCCTGATCTGTCCCTGATCCTGATCCACAAAGCCCATGGCTGTGAACATGGGCTGTGAATTCTGTGTGGCCACTTCAACAAATTACTGAAGGCAACAGAGTGCGTGTCAGGGACAGATTAGTTGGCATAGAAATTGGTAAAAGCACAAAAACAAAACAACAACAAAACATCCACTTCCTAGCAATCAAGGAACCTTGGTAGTCAGGGAATTGGTTAAAAGCTCTCACTCAACTGCTAACCGAAGGCTCTAGAGGTTTGCACCCATCAATCAGTCCCTGGAAGAAAGGTGTGGCCCTTGGCTTTTGCAAAAACATAAAGCCTTGGGGACCTTTGGGGGCAGTTTTCCTCTGTCCCAGAGTGTCCCTGTGATGCGATCAATGCCATCGGCAGTGGGTTTGGTCACAGCATGCAGCCTTGAGCTGCTAAAGATTCTCTGGCCAGCTCGGTGGGAAGTTAGACAAGCGGTCCCGCATCCGGGTGTGGGGACATTTACACAGCCCACAGCCCCCACTTTCCAAATGCCCACTCAGCCTCTCTGCAGACGCTTGCTGGGGAAACTCGAGTCACATGTGCATACACGCACTTGCCTTGCTTGTGCACTCCCAGGTCCACACCCCTGGCTGGGCCGGTGCGCCAGCCACGTCCCGAAAGCAGAACAGCACAGACACTTCGACGGTGCCGCGCACCACCGTCCTCCCAAGTGCCACACTGCAGAAGCCCTCCCCGCTGCCTGCCCCCCACTCGCACCCTTTCCTGGAGCTTTCTGAACCCCGACCTCTCCCTTCAGATCCCCAGACTTCCACCCACCTCGCCAAGGCCTAGCCTCTGGGAAACAAGTGCACCTTCCAGGTCGGTGCCCCTCGCCCTCCCTCGCCCTGCCCGCGCGTGGGGACACCTGTCAGAGCTCCCTCCTTCCGCCCCTCACCTGTGTGCATGGGTTCCAGATTCACCATCCTGCCCCAGGCGGGGCCAAAGCCAGCGCCCCCCCAGGCCCCACGCGTCTGCCCCAGCCGGGCCCCCTGGGACGCCAGGGTCTCCTTGCTCCCGTCCCAGGCCGCCGCCGCCTCGGGAGCCGCTGCCGGAGCCGTAGCCACCGCCGTCGCGCGCTCCGCTGCTCCGGCCCGGGCGGCACACGGCGCGGCCAGGATTGCCACACTCCCCAGGTGAGCACGCGGCGCGACGCGGGGCGGGGGCCGCCGGCCACGCCCCCTGGCACGGCCCACGCGCCTGGCCCCGGGCCCATGCAAAGCTGGAATTTGCATACGGGGAGCTGGGGGCCGGGGAGCGGGGCGTGGGGTGCTGCCGGGGCGGGTCCCGATCATGCAGAACACCTGTCTGCCCCAACCTGGCCTGGCGGCCCCTCCCCACCACACCCGCACCCACAGCTATCCTGTTCTGGGAGTCCTGGACCCTTTTGCAATCGTCTCCCACCCCAGGGCCATGCAGCCTGTCAAGGGAACAGAGGCACAGATTCCTGCTGCGATGCTGGAAGCGCTAAAGGGGAACCTGGAGTGCTTGCAGCAGGCGGGAGAGCGGGCTGGCAAGAGTCTGGGGTTGGAATTCTGTGTGTCGGGCTGCTTCCCAGCCTTGTGATCTGGGCTAGTGCGCCTCACCTCCCTGACCACCTCTCTACTCCTCTGTAAATGAAAGCCAATCTCAGCCACACCTGGCATCTACCTGGGGCTCAGCAGGTGACGGGGCTCACCTAGGCAGACCCTCCTGACATTCCGGGATCTAGATGGGGCCCAGCTGATTACCACAAGTGTCCAGGTGAAGGCACTGCCCTTAGCCTGCCTCGTCCAAGCCCCAGATTTTGTAAGTTCTGTGAGGGGTGTAAAAGTTACTGACAAAGGAAGTCAGGAGTTTTGGAGAGCTGCGAAGTGATGTGTCCAGGTGGCTGAGCCTGGCTGGAACCAGGTTTCTGAGCTCCTGCAGCATGCGTGCCAGACTGATGATGGGCCCCCTTGTCTGGCTGTCTTGCTCAGAGAGCCGCGCGCAGGCAGGGCCTGGCTCAGGCACAGGGCAGGCTCTTCCTCTCCAGATGGGCTCCCTGTCAGTCTACCTGCATCTTAGTCTCAAAGGCGATTTTCTGCCCACAGAAACTGGCCTGGCATCTTCTGCTTCCATGCTTTGTTTGCTGCGCACTTTCCACTTGGCGTGTCCACCTCATCGTTCACAATCCATCACCTCCTTGTGACCCTCAGCTTTTAGCAAGCTTTCCCCATGGGGCAGGCACTGTACTAGCTAGCCAACCATCACATTCAAAGGCACCATCTCCTTCAGTCGTCACATCCCTGGAGCGAGCGGCCCTGTTTATTCCAACTCACCAAGACCCGGTAGGACGGAGCACGGCTACCCCCAAGGCTGGAGTTTTACAGAAGGAAGCTGACGGCCATAGTTGTCCCCACCCGCAGAGCAGCTGGTGGGATTGAACCGTGGACCATTCAGTTAGCAGCGGAGCACTTAGCCACTGTGGGGATCTTGGTTCTCAGAACAGCCCGTACATCGCAGTATTAGGCTCCGCGAACACCAGCTGCTTGGTGTGACCTAATGAGCATCAGGAAGGGTCATGTGCTTATACACTGTCCCTCTCGTCCTCTTTGCATGACTCAAATGCCACCTTTCTGAGGCAGGACGTGGCTTCATTTCTCTTTCACTCAGTTACCGTCACACTTTACCTGTGTTCAGGTGCGCCTTCCCTGTCCTGCCTTTTACGTGGTGAGTGGGGGGCTGCAGGGAGAGGAGTGTTTCGTTCAGTGCCTCCTGCATCAACCACAGCACTGGATACACAACAGGGGCTCAGCACAGGCTCAGTGGGTGCCCCCTGCCCCTGGGGGCAGAACCAGAGCACTGGTGCCTTGTGTCAGTCCACCTCCTGGGGACCCCCTGTTTACCAAAGAACGCGGCGCCACCGGCCTTTCAGGAGCTGCTTTTGCTGAAGTAGTTCACCAGGACATTCTTTAAGGTGCCTCTGAGTGGACTTGAACTTTGAACCTTTCAGTTAGCAACCCAGTGTGTTAACTTATGCTGTTAACTTATGCCTCAAGCCAAACCCACAGCTGTAGAGTTGATTCTGACTCACAGCGAGTCTATAGGACAGAAAAGAACCTCTCCACAGGGTTTATGAGGCTGCAAATCTTCACGGGAGCAGCCAGCCTCATCTTTCTTCTGCGGGGCAGCTAGTGGGTTTGAACTGCTGACCTTTCAGTTAGCAGCCTGATGCTTAATCCCCTATGCCACCAGGGAAGTGCTTAAATAAGTGCTTTTCAGATCCATAAAAACCACCCTTCCCTAGTCACATCTGGACCTCTTCTCCCATTCCCGCCAAAAGGTGAGATTGGGGTGGGGAGCGTCCTCCGGTTTCTGCTGGGTGTGGGACAGAGATCAGTAAAGGCTCTTTCCTGAGCCCAGCCACTCCCAGCCACAGTCTCTTTCTTCATCTCCTCCTCCCCCTCCCTTCTCCACTTCAAGGCAGCCCCTTCCCTGAGGTCCACCTCTTATCTACAACTGCGCTTCAGCTGCCATTATCCCAGAGAAATGCCTGCACATAGCTTCTATTCCCCAGTGGGCTTGTCATTTCCATAGCTGCTTTTGCATATCATTTGCATAACTGTGCAGACCCAGCAGCAGACGCTGACCACCCTAGCTGGGGCCTGGCAGTCACATTTGTTCTCTGGGTCTTCCTTCCCAGATGCCAGAGGAGGAGGTTGCCTGTCTTCCTGCTCTGGGGTCTAGGCTGCTGACGCCAGCTAAAGGATGGGGCAGGAGGTGGAGCTCCTGGGGGTGGGGCCTGTTTAAGCAGAATGGACCTTGAAAGCTTAACTCTGATCTGTGACAGCAGGTACTCTCTCCGTCCATTCATTGACTCCAGATCAAAGCCACTGCCATGGGTCGGTGCCAGCGCACAGTGACCCTACAGGACAGGGGCGAGATGCCCTGTGAGTTCCCGAGACTGTAACTCTTAAATGAACCAGCCCCCTCCCTGGGGGACGGACAATAGAAAAGTGGGTGAAGGGAGATCGCAGACAGTGTAAGACATGACAATATAATAATTTAGAATATAATATAATATAATAATTTATAATAATAATTTAGAAATTATCAAGGGTTCGTGAGAGGGGGGAGGGTGCAGAGGGACGGGAAACATGAGCTGATACCAAGGGCTCAAGTAGAAAGCAAATGTTTTGAGAACGATGATAGCAACAAATATACAAATGTGCTTGACACAATGGATGTATGTATGGATTGTGATAGAGTTGTACGAGCCCCCAGTAAAGTGATTTTAAAAAATTGTATATCGATCCATATATCAATTTTATCATGCACATTTGTACATATGTTGCTGTCATCATTTTCAAAACATTTTCTTTCTACTTGAGCCCTTGGTATCAGCTCATTTCCCCCCTCCTTCTCCACCCACCCCTCCTTCACGAATCCTTGATAATTTCTTTTTTTTTTCTTTCTTT
>NW_022111363.1:755155-764277 GCF_000313985.2 Echinops telfairi
ATTATTGCTATCAGTTTCCTTTTTTCCCTCTTCTCCCCCAACTTCCTCCCTACTCTCATGGTATTCCTACTCCCATTACTGTTCCTGAGGGATTTCTCTGTCCTGGATTGTGTGTGTAGAGAGTTCTTATCTGTACCAGTGTGCATGCCCCAGTCTAGCCGTATTTGTAAGGTAGAACTGGGGTCATGATAGTGGGGGAGGAAGCATTAAAGAACTGAGGAATATTGTGTGTTTCGTCGGTGCTATACTGCACCCTGGCTGGCTCGTCCCTTCCTTGTGACCCTTCAGTGAGGGGGTGAGACTATAACTCTTTCCGAGAGTAAAAAGCCTTGTCTTTCTCTCTCAGAGCTGACTGGTGGTTTTGAATTAACCTCGACACCACCAGGATTCCATATTCATTGACTCAGTTCCTCTGCATCCTGAATGGGCACTTCCTATGGGCCAAGAACTATACTACATAGGGAACAAACACCGTCCTCTTTAATCGACATAATTTTAGAAGGCACGCGTAATTATTAGCCCTCTTTTATAGATGAAAGAAGCCCTGCTGGAGTTGTGGCTTAGGCATTGGGCTGCTAACTACAAGGCCTGAGGTTCAAACCCACCAGCTGCTCCCTGGGAGAATGAAGAGCTGGCTGCTCCGGAAAGATTTGCAGCCTCAGGAATCCAAGAGAACAGTTCTATCCGGCCCATTAGGGTCCCCGTGAATCGGAATTGAATCGCAGTGTGCTTGGTTTGTAGGTGGGGAAATTGAGGTTCAGGGTGGTTACAAACCAGCTGCTGTTGATTCTCGATCAAGGGGACCCGTGTGTGTCAGCACTGTGCTCCACAGGGTTGTCAATGGTTATTTTGCCTGGCCTTTCTTCCAGGGTAGATGTGGGCCTCTGACCTTGAGTTTAGCATCAGAGCGTGCTAACCTTTGCATGAACTCCAGGGAGCTAGTGCAGGGCCGCATCGGTGCTCAGACTAGTGGAGTCCACCCACAGCAGTGTCTGCAGCCTGCCCTTCTCTTCCATTTCTTCCCGAGGCCGCACAACTTCAGGAGGAAGCAACCCAGATAGCACCTTGATCTCCCATAAGGAACCTGAGGCCCACGGGGCCGAGACTCCAGCAGGGACCCTCCCAGAGCCTCTTCTCTGACCCTCCTCCACTTGCCCCGGGAGGGCTGGCTGGGTGTGCATCGTGTACATACAGGGATGAGGGAAGACTGACAGCGTGCACACATTGCTCTCCGACTTGAGGCCCCTTGCCACTTCAGTCGCATAAACTGGGATGGGAGCAAAAGATCCCTTGGGCCCTCCCTGTTTCCCAGCACCGAGTCCCCAAGAAACCAGCTGTGATTCCTGGCTGGGGGGAGGTGGAGGGAAGGTGCTAGCCTCCTGTGCCTGATACTCCACATCTGGCTAGCCAGGGAGAAGACATGGTGTGGAAAGCAGGAGAGAGGGGTGTTTCCTGGGGTTAGAAAGGAAGAGAGGAAAGACCAGTGGGAAAAAAAGAAAAGCAAGGACCAGAAACGTCAGTGCCTCTGGACATCAAAAGAACAGTATGCAAATGAGATGCAAATCTCCCTCTCAATAACGAGAAGACTTTTTCAGAGCAGGGTGGCATCTCCACCCTTTGGCTGCACCTCCGGCATCACAGCCCCCTCTCCAGGCTCTTCCCACTAGATCAGATGCTTAGCTTTGCTACTAGGATGGAAGCCTCTAGAAGGTGAGTTTCCTTTCCCACAAGCACTTGCTGACAATGTGCTCCAGACTCACAGAGGACAAGGAAGCGGGCCCGCTCCCACCAGGGCCGAGGTGTGGCCTTGTGGGCATCAGGTGCTGCTTACTCGCATTTCCTGTCACGGCAACTAGATTGAGTCGTCAGGGTGGGGAGCAGGACGGAGAGCAGACCTCCTGGAAGGCCACCAAGCAACGAGCCCTTCTTGCCCTTTCTGCCTTTGGGGGTGCAGGGTGGGAGTCATCTCCCTGCCCAGGAACTGCCAAGGGGAGTAGATCAAGGAGCCCAGGCTCCCTCAGGAGCACGTGGAAGCAAGGGAGAGAGCAGGAAGGACTTCCAGTTCTGTAATGAAGCACATCCGGGGTCAACGTAATGGCGCTTTTCAAGGAGGACGGTTGCAGGCGAGGGGTGGAGGGGAATGGGGCTAGAGGATGTGGGGTCGGGCGTGCATAGCTAGTCCCTGCCCACCTATCCCCACCCTGAACACCACTTTTCCCAGAGGAGGACACAGACTGGGGCACATTCTGAAAATTCACAGGAACCGTTCACAGCCACATGCAGTGGTGGCGTTAGGGGACGCCGAGCCAGGTCTGACCGTAGTGACCCTATCGATGTCGGACAGACGGAGACAGTGCCCGCTCCTGCACCACCCTCACAGTTCTCCCTGCCCACGGATGGGGCACTGCTTTCCAACTCGAGGGAGGGCCTCGTCTTTCGACTCTGGCAACGTTCTGCTGACAGTCGTGAGGTTTCCAGTATCTGACAAGGCTTCCATGCGATCCACAAGGTTTTCAGTGGCCAATTCCCCAGCAGGGGACAAGCCTATTCCTTCTCGCTCTGGGTGACTGCTGGCCATTGAGAATACAGCCACAGAGCTTCCAGCACCACAGCAACACACATGCCGCCTGTCTGACTGACAGAGAAGTAATATGTACTTAATTTAAAAACAGTGTACTTAGTTACAAGTACTGTGGATCACTTAAGTACCAGTCATGTGTACTTAACATGTGCCGATTTTAAAACTAGTGTCTTAGAAGGGATTTTCTTGGCCTTGCAGCAAGCACAGCACCTGTTGCCCGGTCCCTCTAATTGCACCTCCAGCAGAGCCCGGCCGGCCTCGATTGGCTAGGCCGGTTCTTCCCGCTTCACAGCCCACCTCAGATCAGGTAACCTCCTGGACCACAGGTAGTCCTGGGCAAGCCTAGGTCCCGTGCGCCCTCTGGTGGTGATAAGAGTGTGGGACCTTGAGCTGAGCATTTCCCCTGGGCAGGCCCCAGCCAGGTGTGCCCAGGTGTGCACTCCAGTGTCCGCGGCTGAGAGAACCACAGGTGTGCACTCCAGTTCCACTCAAGGTTAGAGGCTGAACTGTAGTTTCAGAGTGGAGAGAGACTTACTTCTGCCAGCCACTCTGCCCGCTTAAAGGCCAGGCGCGATCACAGCACGCGAGGAGCCTGGTTAGCGCTAGCTACCCTTCGCTGAGTCAACACTGGCTGGGCTGAGCTTCCTGTGTTGCTTTTGATCATAATGCCCTGCCTCCCACAAATGCCCCCAGGAGCTGCCCAGCTGCATGCCGGCCCCACTGTTCTCCCACCATCCACTCACAGTGTGTAGGGATCATCCGGCACTGTCCTACCCTCAGGAGACTTGCTAGGTGCCCCAGCACATCGGGACCCCATGCACAACAGAAGCCCACACGCCAGGGCCGCGGCACCCTCGCGGTGCTGAGGTCCTTGAGCCCACTCTCGCAGCCACTGTGTTGACCGCTCTAGTTGAGCGTCTTCCTCTTTTTCTGATGGCCTTCCCTGGACTGGGAGGCATGATGTCCCTCCCTCCTGATAACACACTCAAGATACGAGAGAGATGAAGCCTGCTTCCGACGAGTAGTCTGGCGGTCCATGCGCTCCATGGTCGTTGCCAACACCATTCTTCGATGTGTCCATTCTTCTTCTGTCTCCCCTACTCATTTTCCGACTTGTCACACGCATACAGGGTGATTAAAAATCCAAGGAGACGACTCTCGTACCTTCATGACCAGGAGGACAGAGGGCGCTCCGGAGGGCAGCTGTGAGGCACACCTTAGCCTAACCTGGGGCAAGGGGGCATCAGGGACGGCTGTTTGGAGGAAGCACCCCCCCGGCTGAGATGCCCAGCTGTGCTGTGGAGGCGTGGGTGTGAGTGGCACATGAAAAGGCACCAGCCTGTGCCAGGAGGGGCCATAGAACATTCAGGAAGGACCAGGCAGCACAGGCTGGCTACGTCACAGAGAGGCTTGCAAGTGTATGAGGGTGAAGGTAGTAGGTCCTTAAATTGGCTTCAAATCGGACACTCGAGGGGTAGCTTGAACAGATGACCCATGGGATGTGGCTCAGCTGATTGTAGCACACATCCATGACTCCAAACAGGGCTTCAAACTGGTTCCTTCCAGTTCAAACCCCTGCAGAGCACACACCCTTCTCCCTCACGTGTCCCAGATGCCCAGGCTGGGAATTGCTGGGGAGGCAAACGCTGGCATGAAGCTTGTGCAGGAGCTGGAGGAACAGGGCACAGGTGAATAAGGACTTGGGTTTGGGGAGATTGCTTCTTATGATTGTGTTGAGATGGGAAAGGTGGCAAGACTTTCAGGGAGGATGGAACACCAGTAGTGGGAGAGGGGACGGTTTCACCCGCAGTGGGTCTCCAGCAATGAGGGAGACATGAGGTTCAGAGCCCTGGGTAAGGGGCAAAGGAAGGGGCTTGCCGTCATTACAGCCGAGAGCATCCAGACAGGTAGGCATGGACTGGATGCAGGTAGGTAGAGAGGTGTGGCATCCGAAATCAAGGGAGTGCCCATCCAGAGACTAGGCTGCCCTTCCCACCACGTGTGGTTGCATCCCTGCTCTCCCTGCTTAGGGTTTTTGCACAGCACAGCAGGTAGCAGGGCTAGAGGCAGAGCCAGGTGAGGTGGTAGCTCAGGGATGTGGCCAGGACCCACAGTGCAGCTCCACTGGGCCTGCGTCCTGGGGTTACTTGTTACCCCTTCTTTCTCTTGCTCAGTTCTAAGTCCCCTGTAGCCCTGTCTTCATTAGCTCACTTCACCCTGCTTCTCCTCCACTGTCCATTCCTCTGCCTACCCAACACCCACCCCAGGCTGGGGCCACTGTGGTCTGTCTCCACTAGGGTCTCCATAGGAGAACAATCAACTCAATTTAAAAAACACACCGACATCCAGTCAGTTCTGACTGACAGCAACCCTGGAGGGCTTTACAGGGGTAGCAAGACCTGTTGCCCACGGAGCAGCTGGTGGTTTTGAACTGCTGGCCTTGTAGTAAGCAGACCAATGCATTACCCATTCCGCCACCAAGGCTCCCTCAGAGGGTTGTTGATGAAGGCCTGGCTTACTTGCAGGGTGTCAGCAGGGTTAAGGGAGCCCCCAAAGAGTAGTGGGTGCCCCTCCTAGGCCTGAAAGAGCAACAGGAGGAACTAGTCTCCCAAGGTCAGTGAGAGCTGGGGCCTCTGCAGAAGAGCCTCCACCACACAGGTGGAGCTGGGACCACATACCCTGGACTCTCTCAGGCTGCCCTCCATTGGCTGGTCTTTTCTCATTGACTGGTGCCAATGAGAGGGTGAGGGAGCCCAGGTGATGGCCACCAGAGCAGCGCAGAGGAAGAGGAGAATGAAGGGTAGGGATGGGGCGGGGGGAGGAGACAAGTGATAGAACAGTCAGTCTACCTGCTCGCTGGCTCCCGCTGCGAGCTGCTGCGAGCACATAAACCCTAGACGAGGACGATGCTTCTCAGCCACCACCTGGCCACAGTTTCTGGTATCACGTGACGGCGGGAATGTTGGGGAGCAGGGGCTTTCGTATACTGAGTGTGGGTAAAGAGCAAGAGCCCATTTGGTGGGCATTTTGACAGTGTCCACTGAAGGGCATGGGCCTGTGACATAGCCATTTCAGGTGCCTACGTCCCCACCTGCAGCCTGGCTTGTAAGCACCCATTCCAGCAAACCACCCAGTCGTCCACCAGAAGTGAGATAGATAAATTAAACAAACAAACAAACAAACAAACAGAAAAACAGTGGCATGCCAGAAATGAGGAAGATCTTGATGAAACCTAGTGAGGTCCTGTCTCCTAGCAGATGAGACCCCATGGGGGGTGTCACACACAGCCCCCCTCCCCCCCTCCCCCACTCCCACCCCTTCACAATCACAGAGCTGGGGCCCGGCCATTCTTAGCCCCAAGTTTTGGTTCTTGAGTGGCTCATATGTCATGTTTTGCGCAACTACTTCTTGGCTCCATCTTCCATACCCAGGCTTCATGAAGCTCCTGGGCTCCAGCTTCCTCTGTGCCAACCCCAACAGTCCTCTTGGCTAACATGCCTGCAGGAAGGTGGCGTGGAGTGAGCCTTTGAGAAGTCCCCATCAAGGACCGCCCTTACCCTCTGGCTTGAGGTGGCACCAAGGAGGTCTGAGCTTCTGGAGTGGCGGTAGAAGGGTTTCATCGGGAATGTGTTTCTGCCAACACTAGTCCAGGAGAGCTTAGAGCACACTTCCCACCCATAGGCAGCGACCAGCCCCACCCAGAGACCCCCACTTCCTTCCCACTGGGGGAGCTGTGCTCCAGCAGGCCAAGGGTTATTTTGGGTTAGAAGTTGTGCTTGTGGTTAAAAAAAAAAATTAGGGTTGGATCCCAGCTTTGTTTTAACTGTCTGACCAGGGGCAAGCCACATGGTTTCATAGGTGAGCCGCATCTGCTGGTGGACTAATTTTGTAAACCGCCAGTACCGAGTCTCAGTCCTCTTCCCGGTGTTTGCCCACGTGGCCACCGAGGCTCATCGAGAAGTTACCACCAGCTGGCCGCCCCGCCCCACCCCCATTGTAACAAGTGCTTGGTGACACCGAGGCGCCCGGAGAAGGGCGAGCTCTGCCAAGAAGGGGCCACCGTGGTGGGGTCTGAGGCAGCTGATGGAGAGGGTTGGGAAGGGCTGCTTGGAATGGTGGACTTTTACTCAGCAGAGACCCTGCCACTGGAGACACAGTGGCTCTGCCCAGCGTCCCAGGATATGTTCATTGTCACCATGCCTCAGGGCCCAGAGCGCCTGCAGTAACGGTGGTGTTCTGGCTTGGAGGTGCGAGCTGTCCCAGGCAAACGCTCTGTTAGGAAGTGCAGAGGCACAAGTCAAGGGTCCGCGATGCCTTCTCCATCGTCCCTCCCAACCTGAGCAGGAGTTGGAGCGCTGCGCTGGACGGAGACCTGAGACCAGGCAGGAGATGGAGGAAAGGGTCTGGGAGTGACCACTGCCCCCACGGGCCTGAGGCTGGCACCTGGAACTGACTCAGAAGGCATGTCCACCCCCCCAAAACCTTCAACTCCCCAACCTGACCATGGCCAGCAAGCCTGGCTCCCACTACAACCCCGGGCTATGCAGGGCTCCGGGCAGCAGCAGCCTATTCCACAGGGGGAAGGGTATAGAATAAGGGGCTTACAGGGCAGGCAGGTCCAAGGCCTTGAGGAAGGATGACTGGCTCTTCCTGTCTCCTCCCCACTGACAAGCTTTCTCAGGGACCGAAGCACCCTGTGCTCAGGTGGTTCCCTCCCCCTCAGCAAATTCCCACCCTCCGTCAAGGTCAACCCAGGCTCCATCTCTTCCAGGAAACCTTGCCCACCCCAGGCGGGCGTGCACGGCCTTTCCCAGAAGCCCAGGCATCACCAGGGCTGGCTCCTCACAATGTCGGATGGCTTTGTCTCCGGTCTGTAGAGGAGGAATCGCCCCCTTCTCACCACATCACACTGTCCATAACAACAGCCAACCCCACGAACACTCAAAGTGGGCGGACAGGCTTGCAGGCACTCTCCCTCCACTATGAGGGCCAAACAGAAGTGACGCCGTGGCAGGGCCCAGACTGGAACCCTGGACGTCTGGTTCTAGAGTCTCAGCCTGACCGCTCACTTCAGGCTTTCTGTGTGTGGTTTCACGGACGTTCTGAGCAGCTCTTGTCCACCCTCCCCCAGGCACCCCCCCACCCCAAGCCCTGGAAGCACTGGAGCCCAGGCTGCAGGACCAGCTCGGGCCAAGCACGGACACACGTCAGCACGCCCACCAGGTGGCAGCATTGGCCAGAAAACTCTCCCGCGCTGCCAGCCACGTACAAACGCAAACTTTTATTTCTGGTACAAATGATAAATACTTTGCATTAAAAATCTGGAATTCAAGTTTTACTTGTACTTCATGCTCCCTCCCCACCCCAGAACCCTACAAAAATACTTCTGTTTTGGGGCGGGGGTGGTGGTGGCTGGCACGGACGCTGGCAGCAAGTCCGCGTCTGGATAAGGCACATGTGGTCAGAGGGGTTCGGTGGTGGGTGGGGTGGTGGGTGGTCTCCCCCGGCCCAGGGTGGCCTCAGAGGCCAGAAATGAGAAGAATGCTTTGAATCTGCACGAGAGGCTGTGACATCTGCCCCGCCAGCCTCCTCCGGGAGGCATGGTCTGGGGCATTGGGGAGTAGAGAACCACAGAGGACCCCCATTTCCTTCCAGAAGCATAAGTTGCTTGGAGGCGGGGGGTGGGGTGGGGGGGGGGGGGGGACGGGGGGATTGCAGGCACTGACTCCTTTCAGGGTCTAGTCGTTGAAGAGTTAAATAACTGCATAGGCCATCACATTTTTGTTGCTTGAAAGTGAACATTTTTAGGGGTGATGAAGGAGGGGAGGGGTGCCGTTTGAGGAACCCCTTCCTCCCTCTCTGCCCCCAAGGAAGGCACAGGGGTGGGAGTAGGGTAGCCTTCATGAGTGAACCCCTGCCGTGTCACACCCCTTTTCACACTCGTGAGTGACAGGGCCAGAGGCGTCAGGAGTTGGGGAGCGGGAGAGGATCACGGGAGGGGCAGTAAGGCTTCAGCTGGGGGCTGCTGTTCCTTCTAGCCTGTGGAGGAGAAGCAGGGGGCTCCGAGCAGCCACCTGGGGCCCGGCTGCTCCCCCACCGCCCAGCTGGCTAGGGCTCCTCATCCCAGAGGCATAGCTGCCTGTAGGGCACGTGGAAGTCGAAGCTGTAGCTCTTCTGGCAGCTGCGGATGCCACACTTGTAGGGCGCCGGCCTGTCGCGGCTGTGGCAGTACTTGAGCATGCAGGGGTACCAGGCTAGGCTCAGGCTGTAGCGGCAGGAGCAGGGCTTGCCTTGGGCCCCTGCCTGCCCGCAGTGGGGCAGCTCGGCCACATCCAAGGGCTTGGGCAGAGGCTCAAACACAGAGCTGTCCACACCTGGGGGCGAGAAGGAGGAGACAGAGGGAGAGAGGAGATGCTTCGACTGGTCCCCACTGTCCCGTCCCCACATGGTCTTTTCAGTTAGCTACAATCAGCCCTCGGGAGACACAGGACAGTGAGGTGTGGATCCTTGCCTTCTGGCTAGGCTAGTGGGGGAAACAGAT
>NW_022111363.1:764549-772489 GCF_000313985.2 Echinops telfairi
AGAGTGACAGGTTTTCTACTTCTCTGAAGATGTGCAGCCTCGCAAGCCCACAGGGCAGTCCTCCAGGGTCACGATGAGGTGGCATCGTTGTGATGGCAGCGAGTTTGCAGCACTTTTTTGGATGCTGGTGTGTAAGGAGCCCTGGTGGTGCTGCCTTGGAAGCACTGGGCGGTCAACTGCAGGTTGGCAGTTCAAACCCACCAGCCACTCCTTGGGGAAAAGATGAGGCTGAGATTTACAGTCTCAGAAACCCTCTCTGGGGTCACTGTGCGTTGGAGTGGTCTCAATGGTAGTGAGAGGCTGTTGTGTGCTGACGGTGGTCTGGGGCGAGGGAGTCGGAATCCAGGCTCCTTAAAGGCGACACCCTCTGAGTGGGGCCAGGCTGGCAAGTGGCAGGGGGGACACAGCGTGCTCACATCGGGCTGGCACGTGTGGAGGACCAGAGCGTGTGTCTGAGGAGGAGTGAGGAGATGGCAGGGGTCTGGCCCTGGCTTGGCTCTGTGGCCATGGGACAGACCACCCTCTGTAGGGCCAGTCTCAGGCTTGCATCTCAGTTTGAGTGCAGCCCGCTGGGAGGGCAGGGCCACTGCACTGTGTGGACATCTGTGGCTCCAGCCCTGCCTGAGAGGGCTGGGCACTTTTCTCCTGCTCAGCAGGCCGGGCAGGAGGCCTGGGGCCTCGGGGTGGAACAGTGGTTTCTCTGTACAGAGAGGACCTGAGGGAGGTCCTGCGAGAGGTACCCAGAGCTGGGCAGCGTGGGAGCCACACGGCCAGTGCAGCAGATGCTAGCCCTGGGACAGAGGGGAGGGGAGCTGACTTCTGAGAAGTGGGAGAGGAATGGGCCTCCCTGGGCCTGGCCAGAAGCCCATCACTGCATCCTCACTGAGGGAGGAGGTGGGGCTGAGTCATCTGGGATGCCATCCACCCCGCCAGGTAGAGTGGAAGTTCTAGGTCACCTGGGCTGCATCTCTTTGCTCAGACGGACTCCTCCTTATGGGTGAGCCACACAGACTCGGCTTCCTGCCTGATCACCCCACTGTCGTGGGCGGGCATGGCATGGAAAGGTGATGGGATTTCCCCAGGAACTTCCCAAATGGCTCAGACAGGTAACTCTCCAGAGCCATCCTCCGGGGGCCCTGCACATGCTCAACTAATGTGTCTTGCACACATGACACAGACTCCGTTCCAGGCCCTCTCCCTCAGGCCTGGCCTGGGGGAGCTCCGTGACGGGCCGTGCCCAGCACCCAGCTGACCGTGCTCCAGCCAGAACCGGACATCCTCTTGGCGGGTGTAGATGGCGTCTGCAGCCTCGGCACACACGTTGCGGAGGTGGTGGCTCAGCAGCGCCCCCTGGCTGAAGTTGACCGCCATGTCCATGTGCAGCTGCTCCAGGGCCAGCACCTCTTCCGCCTGCCGTATAGCCCGGGGGTTTTTCTAAATGGGGAGAGAGAGAGGTCACTCCCGAGCAGCAGGGCACTCACTCCTCACCCCCTCTCCCCCTGGCATCCCCAAGATGCTTCCTCTAGGGCACTGGTGGCCCTGGCAGGGGCATCTTGGCTCCTCCCCACCTTCACTGGCTGAGTAGCAGATGCCCAGTGGGGACCAGACTCCGCTTCTACTCAGGAAGGACTGTTCTCAAGCTACTTGCTGGCCACCAAGTTGATCTCTCGCTTGATGGGGGATTCTGGGATATTGCCAGTGGTAAAGCTGGAGATGTGCAGGTCAGCATGCTGTCCCAGCACACTGCTTCAATGGCCTGGGACATCCAGGTGCCTGGGGCTCTCTAGGAGGGCTAGGCAGAGGGAAAAGGCGGGGAGGTGCCTGCTAGCTATTTTCAGGAAGGATGACTCCTGTCTCCCTGCTCTTTCTGCGGCCTGGCAGATCCTGTAAGGGCTTGGAGGCAGGAGGGCGATCCAGGGTCAGGAAGAGAGGGGTACCCGGGCTCCTGGTTTGGGGCAGATCCATGTGCGTAGGGGTTTTGAACCCTCTGCTGAGCTCCTGGTGCATATTGTCCTCTTTCATCCTCACCAGGCCCCCTGTGAGGCTGCCACAGGGAGACCTCACCTGCCCACCGCCACCCAAGCAGTGAGTGGTGGAGCTGGGTGCTTCTCTCCATCCTGCATGGAGGAAGGCTGAGGGAGGAGGGGAGAGACCGAGGCCAGGGGAGGGGTGGAGGATGTTGTGAGGTTAGAGATCTGGGACCAGGGCCACAGGCCACATCCGGGGGGTCTGGGAGTGGAGGATGAGGGGGATGTCAGAGACAAGGTCTAAGGTGGCCCGGGGGCCACAGGATGAGGAGGGGCTTGGGGAGGCAGTGAGGCTGGGTGGTACCCTGGGCGGGGCCCGGCCGGCTGCAGGGGCAGAGTGGGGCGGGGCTCACCTGCCGGAGCTTGGCCATGGCCTCGCTGGGGATGAGCTCGCTGTGGTGCAGCCGGGTGACAAAGCACAGGGCCTGGAACTGGCGCTGGCCCTTTTCGAGCTCCCCCAGGATCAGGGCCCGGAAGATCTTCACATCCTGAGGGGGGGGGGGGGGAGGAGAAGAGCCTGGGGGACCAGCTGGCGAAGGCAGGGCCTCCTTCCCAGCCCAGCCTGGACCCTCCCCTGCTCCCTGCTGCCGCAGGCTGAGGCGGGCAGTTTGATCTTTTTCCATGTAAACCCATGACTTCAGTGCAGGAACACACCCTGAATGTTCCAAGGGCACCTGGAAAATTCAGGGGAATCCCAAGAAGAAGCCTTTTCAAAGGAGAACCACTTGCAGGTGGTCTCTCGCAGCTGACACTTCTCTGCACAGAGACCCCCAACCCGTCCCCCAACCAGGTGACCCGCCATCATGGGGGCAGCCTGCTCACCACACAGACTCTTACATACGCGGTTTGGGAAGAGGCCGGGAAACTGGTCCTCAAGTTGTCCCCTCTCAGGGCAGTGGGTGGCATAGGGCTAGGGACAGTAGCTGGCAGGCTGAGGCTGGTGGGCAGCTGCTGCCTCCTGGCCTGAGGGGGCTGAGAAGTCAGCTCCCCCCACACTTCTAGTCCTGTCCCCCACCCCCACCCCGCCTAGGGTTATTCATGGTATTACCAGCAGGCCAAGGGCCTGTGTCTGATTCACCACCTGAGGGGGAGGCGGTCAGAGCGGCATGAGCCCCCTTGTCAATCTGGCTCCGGGGACCCCCTTCCATGGCCCACCACACTCCACCAGCCCCGAGGGCCCCCCTCGTTTGGGTCTGGGCTAACTTTCCCATGTGGAAATGGTCCAAGTCTGCCCTGGCTACACCTGGCCTCAGCACGGGACCCCCTGGAGCCCTGATGGCCCTGCACAGACCGAACAATGGGCGGTTCAAACCCACACAGAAGAACTACGGAAGAAAGGCCTGGCGATCTACTTCCAGACTAGTTAAGAAAACCTATAACCTGCTGTAACACGCAGGGTGGCTATGAACTGGAAGCAACTTGATAGGAACAGGTCGTGTGTGTGTGTGTGTGTGTGTGTGTGTGTGTGTTCACAATTCAGCACAG
This sequence comes from Echinops telfairi, assembly GCF_000313985.2. Classification (NCBI taxonomy): domain Eukaryota; kingdom Metazoa; phylum Chordata; class Mammalia; order Afrosoricida; family Tenrecidae; genus Echinops; species Echinops telfairi. The sequence goes on from NW_022111363.1 coordinate 768,062, forward strand.
GCAGGACATCAGTAAGGTGTCCCCAGCTAGCAGAGGCCCCAACCACAGTGCTTACTGCCTGTCTGCCAGAGGGGTAGGCTCTGGGGACAGGGTCTGAGTCTTCCTCCCAGTTCCTGCAGGGAGAGGGTGAATGGGGTTCCTCCGCAACTCCCCAGGGCACGAGCTGGTTCCTTGCCCCAAGGCTCAGCCTCCTGGAGCCTTGTTTGTAAGGGGATGACAATAATAGCTTGTCCCCATTAGGATGAACGAGGGCTGAACGGGTCCATGTGGGGGACACAGACAAAGGCCTGCACCCCAAAGGTGCTCACTCTAGCTGATGCACATTCTGTGGGTCACCTGAAAACCAAACCAAACACAAGTCCGTCCTCAGCCGTCCCCGGGCATCTCTCCAGATAGTGACATCGCTCCAGAAGGCCATTTGCATTCTTCCTTCCTATCATCATGACTCTGCCACCAGGAGCAGGTGTACATGTGGGGTGACCCCCCCCCACTAAGGGGAAGCAGAGGCCCAGCTGGTGAGAAGAGGACCCCAGAGACTTGTGAGGATGGTGACTCAGGGCTCCGGCTCACCCGCCTCCTCCTCTCCACAGGAAATCTGTTCTTGGGGAGTGATGTGGGGCTGGAATTGCTGTGCCCTGACAGATGGGGCCATCCGATCTTTCACCCCCCACGTTGACTGAGGCGAGACTGGTGCTGCAACACTTGTGGCACAGTCCTTGCCAGGCTCAATTCCTGCCAGGTGAGACTTGATACCAGACTTCCCCTCCGAGGGCTTTAGGCAGGCAGGATCCCATATCCACCTCCTGGGTGTTTTCCAAGGCTCTGAGCCTTGACCAAGGACCCTGCAGCCTACATGCGCTACCTACCCTGAGGGTTGAGTGAGGGCCTGACCGCTCCCACGGCCTGGTGGTACCAAGGGGGAAAGGCGACGAGGTGGCTTTTCTTCACTTCTATACTAATAAACAATATTGATGACAAATGCTATCCAAAAGGTACATTCTTGTCTGGAGGTGTAGAGACGGACTGAGAATTCCTTGTGAAGGAAAAGCCCTTCCTAGCTGCTGTCCGTGTGTGTGTGTGTGTGTGTGTGTGTGTGTGTGTGTGTGTGTGTGTGTGTAGGACAAAGTTTTATAGAAGTTGATAACTGGAAAAGACAAATCACTGTCACTCTGAGTCACAAAGGATGTTGTGCTATTTGGAATTCTTACAGCAGCTCCACGAGACAGGAGCTATTCTTATTCCTGAGTTTGGACTTGGAGAACTTGCTCAAGGTCATGGGTCTAAGGGGTGACACTGTCAGAGTTCCAACCCAGGCAACCTGCCCTTGGAGCCCCAGCCCTCATAAAGCCATATGCTAACTTGGGGTGTCATCCGGGTTGGTGTTACCTAGTGGGGGTACCTCATGGTGTTAGCCTCCCCACCACCCCCATGGACTGCTTCCGGTACCAGACCCTGCAGTGTCTTCAGCCCTGTTTACAATCACCTGTAACCAGACAGTAAAATTGATGTAGCTGTAACTTGCTCAGATGTAATATTTCTAAGATTATATGAACACCCACAACAAAACAGTTTTAAAAATCTCTCTGCACTGAATATTATTTATTAATTATTAACTCATGTTATTAGTTACAGCGGAGAAGTTTTCAAATGCGTTCTCCTTCTTGTCCTTTAATGAGGAGCTCTGCTGGTATGCCAGGTAACGGGCTGAGCTGCCAACCACAAGGCCAGCAGTTTGAAACCACCAGCTGCTCCTTGGGAGACAGGTGAGGCTTTCTACTCCCGCAAAGGGCGACCGTTTCAGAGTCCCCCAGAAGCACTTCTACCTTGTCCTGCAGGGTTGCTATGACGTGGCATCGACTGAAGGCAGTCCGTTTTGTTCTTTTTTTTTCTTTAATGATTTCTTCATTCTCAAAAAAGGTTATCGATCTAGACTCACAGATAGGAATACCACAATATCGGAGCCAGCCAGCAGCAACAGAAACAATGTTTGTAGCTACAAGGTTTATAGGCCTGCGGAGGAAAGGACAGGCTTCCCAGTGTCTGACCGGAAAGCCTCGGATTCCCACAGTTCATTAGCCTAGAGTCCCAGCCCTGATCATCGGTACGTGGGTATTGGAAAGCTGGGCTTAAGAAAGGGTTTTTGTTGCCAGAACAGGGATCCTTCCCCCCACAAAGAATGAATTTTAGCTAACACACTCTCACTGCACAAATGTTTCATAGACGGTCATTTGGGAGTCACAGTGCACAGTCCACAGCCCTGCCCCTCCCAGTGACCCCACTGATGCCAACTCAGGTCTCTTAGCCCTATGTCTTTGAGGTCCGGCTAAAAACCCTGCTCGGGCCCAGTGGAGGAGTGTATTTGCCCTGGGCCACACAGGGCAGCAATGAGCGTTTAGTTCTCTCTCCTAGCCGTCCCTGTCCCTGTCCCTGGAGCTCTACCTGTCCTGCACTGGCCTTGCGGTCTTCCGCAGCCCAAGGCAGTATAGCAGCTCTGCTCAGGCTCCGAGAGACTGATCAGCAACAATATCTGATACAAGTCGGTGTTTGGATCAAAGATATGGCAAGCAACCTCCCAGAGGCAGGGACACCCTGCCCTCCCTGCCGACCTTGTACCCAGGGCTCTGGGACCCTCCAAAGGGTTCTTTGTAGTCCTGTCTCAAAAAACCACAGCTTCAAACCTGGGGCCTGCAGAGGGCAGGGCAAGTGTGCCCGGGAGACCGTGAGTGCTTGCTGACACAGACAGGTCGGATCTGAGAGTGGAGATCAGCTTCAGGTTAAGTTGAGAGTGGAGATCAGATTCAGGTTAAGGCTGTAGGCAGGGCCGTGTGCTTTTGATCTAAATGCCCCGGGAGAAGGCTCCCGATCCCCCCTGCGTCTTCTGCCTAGGCAACAAGCTCTCCAGGCTGGCTATGATCCACTCCTGCTCAGGACGACTTCCCCGCAGGCGCAGGGCAGCGAACCTACCTCCTTTGTCAGCATCGCCAGGGTTGGGCACAGGGCTGAGCTTGGGGCCTCCATCAACTCAAGCACTAGGAACAAGAAGAGGATGCTCCCTGCTTGGCTCCCGCCTGACAGCAGCTAGTCTGGCTCTCAGCAGGTTTAGGGGCCATCTCGTTCATGGCTCACTGAGGTGCCCGCAGGAAAAGCAGCTCCAGAACAGAGCTCAGGCCAGAACGCCAGATTGCCCAACTCTTGGTCTGGCGACGCGGCTGCTACCGCCCTGCCACGCCAGCGGGACCCACTGGATGTGCAGTGCAGGCTGCTCTGGGTCAGCTGCTCTGGGTCAGCTGTTCTGGGAGTGGGCTGACCATATGAAAAGGTCATATACCGTGGCTTCCGAGAAAATGCAGGACACTTGGTGTAAGGCTCTGCCTGTTGCCCTCCACAGCCATCCCTACCCTACCTCCCCATGCTCCGGAAATGCCAGGCCCCCCACATATCCACCCTGTCCTTTTGCAGGTACAGAAGCCTTGACTTTTAATGGGTACCTGGAATAAAGATGTAACGGACGGCGCTCAGGCCGAGTGGTGGGCTGACGACTGTAAAGTCGGCACTCTGAAACCACAATCCCAGCAACAGGTGTACAAATGTGGTGACACGACGGATGGACAGATGGATTGTGGTAAGAACTGTGTGCTCTCCCGATAAAATTATTTTTTAAAAGGGGCACTGTCTGGGAAACCCACGGGGGCAGTTCTACCTTGTCCTTCAGGGTCACCATGATTGGATCCACCCAGTAGCAGCGGGGCTGGCTGTAATGAGCGGTGACTACACTGTGACCACACAGATGAAGCAGAACAGCCCGCCATCACAGGCAGCTCTCTTTGTTCCTTCCTCCTTCCTTCAGGCCACGGGCAGCCGGAGCTGACCCTGAGTGGACGCCACGTGATGAGGACGGTGGAGCAAGGCTTCAGAGCCCTCCCACCCCCACCTTTGTCCCCGATCACGAGAAGCTGCCACAACTGGCCTGGCCTTCGACTGCCCAACTCCGATAAGATTGTAAAGGGGGAAACCCACTCTTTTGCTCAAACCAGCATGCTTTGGGGGCTTCTGTGACTCACAGCCAAGTCTCACCCTAACTTACAGCTGCTCCCCCACCTTCAGAGAACACACACATGCGCACATGCACACGCGCTGCCTCCTTCTCACAGGGCACCCCTCACCCTCCCCTAGCCCACATCGAACTATGTGTGCACAGCTCCTCTCTCAGTGTACTCCACAGGAATCCTCAGTCTCTCGGGGGGCCTCCACCCCACCCCGTCTCCCCCAGCCCTGGGTAGTATCTCTGTGGGCTCTCCTGTGTCCCTGCATTCCCCAGACTCCGGCCTAGCTCCGTCTGTCATACACCCTTCTCACCTGCAGCCTGCACAAGTCCCCTCACCCAGAAGGTCACACAGACCTACCTTCCTGCAGTTATCGCCTGCACCC
>NW_022111363.1:772616-780750 GCF_000313985.2 Echinops telfairi
CACCACCCCGCGCTTCACATCCAGCTCCTCGTCTGCACATGACATCAGTGCCAGCCCAGAGAACCTCCTCTCGGTCTCTCGGCCCCTTACCCTGTCACTAGCATGTCACCCGTGTGCCCTTCCTCAGCCCCTCCTCCAGAATGCTCCTTTCTGGGACCCTGCTCCCAGCCCGCCCTTCCACAGGAGGGGAGACCGCCCAAGATACCAGAGCTGCTCCTCCCCCCAGAGCCCTGTCCCTCCACGAGGCAGGCGGTACAGTCCTGGCTGAGGCCCTCCCTCAGGAGTCCGCCTGAAGCAGCTCGCCACCCCCTCCCCATGCCTCCTGTCCCCCTTTTGCTCTGGGACAACTCTCCCCTGGGGGGCGCCTCTGCCATTTGGGTCTCCTTCCCACCAGGCCAGAGCGTGTGACTCGGAGGCCCGACCTGAGCCAATCCAAACATGGATTCATCTGCCCTTGGCGGAGGCTGCCGTCTAGCTGGAGAAGGGGCTGGCTTCACTGCGCCGGTGGGGGTGGTCGGGAGGGCTGGCCAGGGACCCACACCTCCCTAACCCCGGGCTGGCTGCCCCACTGAGGGCACAGAAACGCCTCGGCTGCCCCACCAGGTCCATCTAGCAGAAATGGTACAGACCGAGCCCGCCAAAAACCAGGTGGAGCACCGTGCCAGCAGGGCCTGGGGCCTCAAACAGAGCCCAACCGAACTCACGGCTGTCTGGTCGATGCTGACTGCCAGCAGACCTACAGGGCAGGGGAGAGCTGCCCCTGGGGTGTCCCGGACTAGATCTTGGGAAGAGCGGCAAGCCTCTCCCGTACAGCGGCCGATGGCTGCGACAGCCGACCTTGTGGTGAGCAGCCCACAACCACGACGCCGCGGGCGCCTCCTAGGGGCTCAAGCGTCCCCTCTTACGAGACCGATGGAGGGTCTGGGTGCTACAGGCGACCTTGCGCTAGGCTAGGTTAGTAGTTCAAATCCATGCTGGGGCGCCTTGAAAGGATGGTCCGGAGATATGTTTCTGAAAAATCAGCCACAGAAAACCCGGGGGAACAAAGTCCTATTCTGACACGCACGGGTGCTATGCGCTAGAATCAGCTCCGTGGCCCCGGCTTGGGGGCTTTTTGTTTGCTTAGACCAGGGGTCCTCAAATTTTTTAAACAGGGGGCCAGTTCACTGTCAGACCGTTGAAGGGCCGGACTATCGTTTAAAAAATAACTATGAACAAATTCCTATGCACACTGCATATATCTTATTTTGAAGTTAAAAACCAAATAGGGCATAAACACCCGGCGGGCTGGATAAATGTCCTTGGCGGGCCGCATGTGGCCTGCGGGCCGTAGTTTGAGGACCCCTGGCTTAGACCCTGGCCAGAGGCTCCTTGCTAAGGGGCTTTACTGCATCAGCCAGGAGCACAGTGCCTATCCTTATTCCCAACAGCCTCCCGGCTCCATAGAGCTCAGTTGGCCACATCCCAAAGGGCCCTCACTGCTGCCTGCCTGCCTGCCTGAGTGAGCTTTATGTGGATCAGCTGTGCTCCTGGTCCCGCTGACACGGGGCTCCCTCTCACCAAGGCTCCCGGCACCATGGGCCCCTTGCTCCAATCCCTAACCTGAGTGCCCAGCGGCAGCTGAAGAAATGATGAGGGAAAGTCAGGACCTATCACTACAACATCATAGAAACCTTTATTCAAATACCAAAATGTGAAGCTCCTCTTTCCAGACGTACCCACCATTTAGGTCTACATACTCCGGAAGGGGGAGTCCCCATTTCTCCAACCTTTCCCCAGCTCCGTGACGGACGCAGTGTCAAAGAGCAGCGTGGCCTCCTCGGAAGCCTCCACCTGTGCTCCTTCTCCTGGGCCTGTGAGTTTGGGGAGCAGAAAGGAGGCCGGAGGGGCCAGACCAGGGTTTTGGGTGGTCATTGAGATTTCCTAATGACGTTCTCCTAGGGCAGAGTGAACAAGGAGATTAGGGTAACTCCTCCGTACAACGCTCCTGGCTGGGTTCTCATCAATGCATTTTCAATTTTCTTAAAGCTTCTTTCTAGTAAGCTCCCCATGCTGGACCTGTATCTTTTGAGAAAATTGACAGTGATGGTTAGGAATGTTGTCAATTAGACATTCCTGGGTGAGCGTAGGGCGGAGCTCAGCCTATCAATCGGGTCGCAGCCTGATGACACCCCTTTGGCGCCCTACACCTTTGTGTGGGTGACAGAGAGACCAAGTAGAATGGGATCCTTTTTGGCACTTCGCCTCCTGCCGGAGCGGGATCTTGCCTCTGGTTCCTTGATCTCTGGTTGTGTCGCTCAATGATCCCAGGAGCCGCCAGCGGATGACGGAAGGTGGATTCATTCGGCCAGCTTCAGACCTCTGCATCCACCAGCCTGTGCTCCCCCGGGTGTCCACTTTGCCGTCCTGGTCTGGTTCCTGCTGTATTGCTTACTGACTCTAGGAGCCACCAGTGGACAACCTTGACTGAACCAGACTGGATTAACCTATTTCTCGATATGAATTTTTCACTATGCAACACAGACCAGTGCCACTGCTTCTGTTTCACTCAGAAACCCAACCTAACACTCTATCACGATTACCCACACCTCTGAGCAGACCAAACCCCAACCAAAGACAAGCCATTGATGCCGCCAGCGCTGACTCATGGCAACCCTCTCATGCAGGGCAGAACGAGCCCTGTGAGCTGCGGAGACCAGACTCTTTAAGGGAGGAGAAAGTCTGTCTTTCTGGCTTTCTCTCCTTTGGGTTGACCAGTCTACCTTAAATGCGTTTTTCCTCTGAAAGAAAAATTCTGTTGTTCCCCGATTTATTGGCACACAATTTACATGATCATGAATTCCAATAGGCCACCTTAAATTTAATTGACTTAGTAGATCCCCTTGGAAGGCACCATTGTGATTGGAAACCAGTTTTTTAAAATGCACCCTAATGAGATGAAGTGTATGCCTGCAGACATCTGCTGGCCACGGGCTCATGTTTAAGCATGTTTTGCACACATGCACTGGAAACCCAACAGCAATACTTTTGGACTCACCCTCCTATGTTGCTTGGGAGAAGGAGTGGGCCCGGTGTGCGATAACTGGAACAGGCCCTGCCTGGCACTAGCTGTCCACTCCTCCCATGCCCATGCCGGCCACCAGAGGGAGAGGAAGAGGGAAGGAAGAAGAGGCATTTACCCAGCACCGCCTTACAGGGCTGACAAGTCCTGGTGATGCAGTGGGTTACGTGTTGGCTGCTAACAGTAAGGTCAGCAGTTTGAACCCACCAGCTGCTCTGAGAAAGAAAGATGAGGCTTTCCACTCCCGCAGAGATTTAAAGTCGTGGAAGCCCAAGGGGGCAATTCTGCTCGGCCCTATACTGTTTCCACAAGTCAGAATCGACTTGATGGTAGTGAGGGAGGGAGCGACTCTGTAGGGTTCTTACGAGTCGGCACTGACTAGACTGGAATGGAATGGGGTTTTCCATAGGGGCCGAGCCCTGGTGGAACAGGGATCAAAGTGCTTGGCTGCTAACCAAATGGTGAACAGTTCAAACCCACTAGCTCTTCAGCAGGAGAAGGATGGGGCAGTTACTTTTTTTAAAAAACTACAGCCTTGGCAAGCCCAGAGGGGCAGTTCTACTGTCCTCGAGGGTCGCTGAGTCAGGGCAGACCTGAGGGCAGTGGGACTGGCTGGTTGACGAGGGCCGCGTCCTTGGCTTTGAAAAGTCCCCTTATTCACTTCTCCAAACAGACCTTCAAAGGATCACCATGTTGTTCTGGCCAGCAGCATGAGGCTCACGGGGGTCAATGGCTTGCTAAGTCACACCCCTAGTCAACGGCAGAGACCGGTGCCAGGGCATGTTGAGTGGTATCTGTGGGATCGTTGACGAAAGGGCCCTGCAATCTGGATGAGGTGCCCTGGTGGCGTAGTGAATTACAGGTTAGGTGCTAACTATAAGGTGAGTAGTTTGAAAGGACCAGCCTGCAGGAGAAAAATGAGGCTGTCTATTCCCATAAAGTGTAACAGTCTTGGAAACCCACGGGGCCAGTTCTCCTCTCTCCCACAGGGGTGGGAGAAGTCAGCAGGAGGACTGGTTGGGGTTGCATCCATGCGGCCTACCCCAGACCCCCTGTCAGAATGGAGGAGAAGGGTAAGAGGAGGCCAGAAAGCAGCTCTGGGCCCAGCAACAGTTCTACAGAGAATCTACACCCAGGAAAGGCCTGGGCCTCTCCTGCAAGCAGCCCATTGTCCCTGCTTCCCAAGAAGCCACTCCTCCCAGCATAACCCTTCACACCAAGGGGTGGGGCCTCCCAGGCTCGGCCTTCCCAGCTCCTCCAGACTGAATTCAATGGGATATGGAATCCCATTGGAATAAACAGCCTCAGGCAGCAACAGGAACAACTGCCCATGCCTGTCTCCAGTGACCGCAACTCCCAGCTGTTTCTACGTGGCCAGGGCTGGGAGCCCACTCCCTTTGCACACAACACGCCCCTCCTCCCAGGGAGCCCCACCCCAGCACTGGCACTCTCTGGGCTCTTCCCCCTTCTGGGTCCCGAGCAGGATTCATGTTTCCAACTTCCTTGAGCTTCACTGTAGGTGACCTTGACCTGACCGGCACTGAGATGTGGTGATTTCTTCCAAAAGCTCCAGCCGTGGGCCATCTCCTGCTTCTACCCTTCTCCTGGGTCTGCTCGAGGTCCATCCACCAGCTCGGATACCTGACTTTCTCCAGATGTCTTTCAGCCTAGCCTACCCCACTCCCTAGCTCCACGCTAGACTGCCTGCGACGTGACTCACCCCACCCTATCCCGGCCCCCAGACACTCAGACTAGGGGAGAACAAGGGTCCATCAGACCAAAAGAAGCTGGGGATGGTGACATGCTTGTTGTCTGATAGAACCCAAAGATGATGCAGACAAACCCCCAAAACCCAAACTCACATCCACTGCCACCAAGTTAACTCTGACCCACAGTGACACAGGATAGGGTTTCCCAGGCTGTACATTTTGACAGAGCAGATAGCCTCCTCCCCCACCTCCCTCCCCCGCCAGGAGCGGCTGGTGGGTTTGAACAGCCGATGTAGCAACCGCAACCCTTAGTTGAGGGCACCCCCATGTGTTATGCACATCTGGGCATGGTCACACGGAGAGGGTCACAGACAAGCACAGCCTGCTGGGGCTGCAGGACGATTAGAGTTCTCGTACTGAGGGCAGGGAGAAGTAGGCGGCAGGCAGAGGCACACTTAAAACACACGAAGGTTATTATGGGATGAAGGGCAGGCTTCAAATGTGAGGGAGTTTGGGCACTTTCCCCATTCAACAGCCTTACCTGACCCCTCCTCCAGGCCTGCTCCCACCACCCCATTCCCCGGAACCACTATGACAGTCTCCCCCGAACTGCATTGCACACTGGGAATCACCAGGGACTCTCTGAGACCCCCGGTGCTGGCTCTCTCATCCCTGGGATGCCGCTGGTAAGGAGCACAGCCCTGTCGTCCCAGCTTCCAAAGCTCCCAGGTGAGTCTATAGTTTGGGAGCCATCGTGCTCTGCCATGCCTTAATTTTTTATTATCCAGAGGCCATTTCTTGCAGTCTTACGCAAGATATATTATCTGGTGTAAGGGGAAGCCAAAGGCAGGCATATTATCCAGATGGGGAAGACCCTTGGAACGGGGTCCGACTGGTGTCCCGAGGTGTGCTTTGACAGAGCTTGAGAAAGGACATGGGAGGTCGAGGAAAATTGTCACACATGCATGGGAGGTGGCAGATCAAAGCATCCTACTTACAACGGGGGTGCCCGAGCAGGAAGAGGAGCCCCTCTTTGGAATCCGAAGTTGTGGTAGGCAGAGGAGCTTACCATCCAGGGGCCTCCACGAGGGACTGAGTGAGGGAAAAGCTCAAGTCCTGCAAGCTCCCTCCCTCCCCCCAGACCTCTCGCTCCCTCCCTCCCCCCAGACCTCTCGCTCCCTCCTGGTGGGTGTTCTCCGTCAAGGACACACCCAGGCAAACCCCCAAGGGAGACTGCCCCTCCCAGTGGGCCATTTCTTTCAGGGTCACACTCAGCCTGCCTAGCGCCAGCCTGGCTTCCAGCATTGCACGGGCCATTTGGTAGCAAGTCCGTGCTAACTGGTGGCGTCTGCTACCCTGCTACCCTCAGTTGGCCTCCAGGCTCAGCATCCGACCTGTGGGCTGCATGGATCCAGTCGCTGCTCCAGGACCAGTGCAGAGGATTCCTCCATGCTAGAAGGCTGCCTTGCCTCTTGGCAGAGGCCAACAGGGAGGGGGGGAAGGAGGGGAGGGAGGGTGTGAAGAGCTAGAGGGAGAGCCTGGCTGTGTGAGCAGCCACCCCCCCAAACCAAACCCGCTACCCAGAGTCAATCCTGACTTATAGTGACCCCAGGCGGTACAGAGCAGACCCTTTCTATAGAGCTCTCTCAGCTGACCAAGGCTTTCTTCCGTGGCACCAGCGGGTGGGAGCAAACTGCCAAGAAGAACAAATTGTGCCACTCTTTTCGCACAAGAGGATAGCATGCTGCCCGTGTGAACTGAGGGACGATTGCTCCCAGCGCTGAGGGCCTGGCTGACGGTTCTGGAGCTTCCAGAAGGTCCTGATGAGCGCCTCAAGGCTTCTTGTGACCCGGGACTGACTTTCCTGTGTGGCATGGGGCCTTCCCTTCACCGCTTTGAGTCCAAGCCGAGCAGGGAGGATCCTTGCTGAAATGCTGCGTGAGCCACGACAAGCAAAGCTAGTGGCTGGGGCTCTGAGCATTTCACATGCTGCCTGGCATATAGGAACCGTTTCATACTACAGTTCAGTTCGTACCATTACCAGGGGGTTGGCCCGATGACAACAGATGAAGAAATGAAGACTTGGAATGATCCAACAGCTTGCCAGGGTTAACTAGCATATGTGTGGTAAGCCAAACCCACACCAAAGTCACTGCCATCGAGGCGCTTCCCACTCATGGTGACCCTCTAGGACAGGGTAGAGCTGCCCCGTGACTTTCCGAGACCATCACTCTTTATGGACGTCAAGAGCCTCATCGTTCTCCCTTGGAGTGGCTGTTGGCTTCAAACTGCTAGCCTTTCGGTTATCAGCCCAACAGGGCTCCGTATTTGAGGTGAACCAGGTGTGTCTAATTTCAGAGCCTGGACCATCTCTCCCCAGTGTGCCAAGATGGCAAGCATCGCTGTTTTTAAATGGATTGGGGACTTTGCCCAAATCATCCCCACTGGGTTAGTTATCTGAAACCAAACATACTTTCCTGGTCTTTTGTCTACAGGAAGAATCCTTACTTCTACATAGAACCTTCACCCTAGAACAAGGAAGAGAGGGCTGTGAGGGAGGCTGTGGTCCTGGCTGGGCCCTGGTTCCCAACTCCACCATGCCCCGAAGTAACCGAGAAACCTGGACTTGGTTTTCTTTGCGCCCTTCTCATTCCAAAGTCCCTCCCTGTTGAGGAAACCGGAGCTGCCAGGGCTAAGTGTGAAATGCCTGCTTCTGGGTCAGAGGCGAACCTGAGAGCTAGAGGTCTGAACAGTGGGGATTAAGTCTGGTTTCATACAGTTAGCTCCAAATGGCTTCTTTAACTGGGCACTAGCTCTCCGCCACACCTCCAGCCTAACTCCACCCCTCACGCCTACCCTGCCACCTGGGCAGAGCACTTGAAGAGTACCCTGCTGCAGGTGTGGGAAGTGATCGAAAAGGCCGGTGCTCCCTGTAACCCGGGAAGGGAAACATCTCACGGGTTCGGATGGAAATTTAAAAACCAAACTCACTGCCATTGAAGCGCTGACAGCTTATGGTTAAGCCTGTAGGTCAGGCTGGAACTGCCCCATGTGGCTTTCCCAGACTGTAACTCTGTACCGGAGTAGAAAGCCCAGTCTTTCTCCTGGTGAGCAGCTGGCAATTTTGAACTGCTGACCTCGTGGTTAGCAGCCCACTGCATACCCACTATGCCACCCTGGCTTCAGTGGAGGGAAGGTTAGGCCATTGCCACCTGACAGAGCCAGACTCTAATTTGGACTTTCCAAGGAATCAAAGGACGAAATGCCTCTTGCTGTTTGGATGGGGAAGCAGAGGGTCTTTGCAGCCTCTCGCTCTCCTCTCCATCCGAGAGCTCACCTGCACCCCACCCCCAACAATCTAGCC
>NW_022111363.1:780850-783774 GCF_000313985.2 Echinops telfairi
CGTGCGCTGCGCTCCGCCGCGCCCCCGGGCGGCTCCGAGCGGGAGGCGGCGCTCCTCGGGCCGCTACCCCCTAGGCCAGCTCGGCCGCTGCCCGGCCCCCGACTCCGAGGCTCCGAGGCTCTGTTTTGCACTTTTCATTCAATCCCACCCCCCGTCACTTCCTTCAGAAAACAGAAACCACCCGGACCTGCCTTAAAGGGGCAGCGTACCTCTCGGCCCTTAAAGGGCCAGCTGCGCCCCGCTCGGGCGGCGGCGGAGGTGGCCAGCGCGCGCGGGCCCAGGGCTTCCCGGAAAGCGGTTTTGCGGAAACTGTGCTTTCTCACCCGACTCCCTCCATCCAGGCCGCGCCCAGGCCGGCCGCTGTGTCAGGAGTTTGGGCAAATCCTGTCCTCCCAGCAGGGGCGGGACGAGAGACTCTCCACCCCGCTTCCCGCCCCCCAGCCCCCACCTCTTTTGGCTTGTTCTTGTGCCACGTGGATGAAGTAATCGGCCTCAGTTTTTTAAGGGATTTGGTTTGGTCTCTGAGTTTCCCTGAGACAGCTAATTTCTAAAAAGCTCCTGCAAAAACAGACCTCCCCCAGGCCCGCTACCATTTGCATTGTCTTCCGCCGAGGGAGAGCGCAGCTGGGGCGCTAGCCCTGCATGGACACTGCTCAGTGGGAGATCTTGATACTTGAGGCCACTTCTCTGGACGCAGCCTGGGAAGCCCCCACATGTTGGGAGACCTTGTGGTCTCTTGGCCTTTGTATCCAGGCTTCCTCGGTGCCTCTGTGTCCCTCAGCCTTTCCCTCCTCTCCAACCGCCTTGCCACCCAGTGGTTTCAGTAGACGGTGCACATGTAGGCGAATATTAGTTCCCAGGCCACACACGGGAGATGCCCTGGTGGTGTAGTGGTTATTGCTCGTTGAGCTGTGATTCGCATGACCTGCAGTTTGAAACTCCGGGCAGTTCGGCACTGGGGGAAAGACTGGCCTCTCTACTGTAAAGAGTTATGGTCCCAGAAACCCACAGGGGTGTCTATGAGTCAGCATTGGCTGGAGGGCAGCGCCTTGGTGAGGGGTCACACAGGAGACGCTGGCACTCCAACTTCACGGAAGGAAGAAGTGCCACCATCAGGCTCTTCACCCCCCACTCCCAAGAAAACTTGTCACCCTGCCAAGGACCCCAACAATCAGCTGGGTGCTCTGGGCAAGTTTTTAAAGTATTTGGGGATAGGTATTCCCATGAAGGCTGCTGGGACACACTGTGGTGCCAGTCCCCTGGAAGAACATACCCCTGGGGACTCTCTGCCCTGGTTCGCTCCTAACCTTATCACTTCCATTTCTCCTAGGGCCCCTGTTCTTCGGCAAATCTTGATCCCAGAATCGTGAACACTGTCCTCTAATGTAGAACCCCCTTCCCTTCTGGGTTATTAACGGGCACAAAGGTGAGAACTGGTACCTATGGTTTCCCCAACTTCCCAGTCCTCATGTCAGTGACAGCTCAGTGGTCCTGAGACAAACCAGCAGTCAAACCTTACCCTCTGCCCTCAATGTCTACTGACCTCCTCCAAGCCTGCTACTTCGGGCAATGTCTCCAGGTCCTTCCTTAGCTGACTCCTCCGCCTCTGTCCCTCCCTGCTCAAGTCTCTGAGAGGAAGGAGAGGCGCCCCATGCCAGGGCCTCTTCAGCTATCCCATCTGCCCCACTTCTCCACTCCCTTGAGACACCAGCTGGCAGTGAGTCCGATCCATACATGTCCGAGTAGCACTGTGCCCCACTGGGTTTTCAACCTGCCTTTCAGCAGCGGTGTGGATTATGCTTAACAGTTGGCATCACCAGGGGCTCCAGGGCCTCTCTATCAGGAGAGGGGCCAGGTGGGGCAAGTGGGAATTGGGAGATTCCTGCAGAACACCTAGCCCTCCCGTACTCTTTCCTCTGGTATTCCTGTTGCTAGGGCACTGTCAGTCACTCACCACCCTTCCTGCCAACCCCCTAGCAAGTCCACTCTCCTTCCTCCCCTTAGGGGCCAGATTCATCTTCCACAACAGGTACCTCTACTCAGACAGCGCCTGTCTCAGCCACCTCTCTCCATCCTGAGCTTTCATTCCAGCCAGGTAAGCCTTGGTACCTGCCAGCTGCCTCTCTCTGGGCCCTCCTCCGGCAAGATTCCTAATCTTCCAGGCCAAAGAGAAAGGCAGAGAGACATGCTTGAGAGGTCTCAGGGGTGGCCAGCTCTACAGGGAAGGCTACCTGGTCCAGCACTGGGGGGACAGAGGGAAAAGCAATGGCTCTGGGGCTGAATGCAGGGCTGGGAGGCTGGGGGCCACCTCACTGCCCAGGGCAAGGGTTGGAAAGCAGACCAGGAGAAAGAGGGCGACTTGTCCAGGATCACACGGGGTACAAAGAAACCCCAGGCCTTCAGATTCCTAGCCCAGGATTTCCCCCACTCCGAACGTGGGGTTCCCAACCCAACCTCACAGAGCTCCAGTGATTCTGATGGGCAGGATCTGCAAGCCGGGAGTTGGAAGGGCAGTCGGTATCTGGACGGCTCTGGGTGAGCTGGAGGAGGAAGTGGGGAACAGAGCCAAGTCCCCAAGCAGGGAGCAGGGGCTAGGGCACGGGGCAAAGAGGTCAAAGGTTGAAGTGACTGGAGAGCGGTGCAGAGAAGCTTGGTGGGGGAAAGGAAAGGTGGTCATCTGAGCGCTTGAGGGTGGAGACGGACCTAGAGGGTCAAAGAAGCTCCAGGCGTGACCTTGGGCAAGTCGCACCCCTCTCTTGACCTTGGGCGCTCCGGAGCCCGCGGGGTGCCTCACCTTCTTGAAGTCCGCGGTGAAGGAGACCAGGGTGCCGTCGGGCTTGCGCAGCTCCAGGCTGATGCTGTCCGCGTCGCTGTCCGCCTGCAGGCTCTCCTCGGTCACCTGGCCGTCGGGCAGCCGCACACGG
>NW_022111363.1:784104-801268 GCF_000313985.2 Echinops telfairi
CGTGCGCTGCGCTCCGCCGCGCCCCCGGGCGGCTCCGAGCGGGAGGCGGCGCTCCTCGGGCCGCTACCCCCTAGGCCAGCTCGGCCGCTGCCCGGCCCCCGACTCCGAGGCTCCGAGGCTCTGTTTTGCACTTTTCATTCAATCCCACCCCCCGTCACTTCCTTCAGAAAACAGAAACCACCCGGACCTGCCTTAAAGGGGCAGCGTACCTCTCGGCCCTTAAAGGGCCAGCTGCGCCCCGCTCGGGCGGCGGCGGAGGTGGCCAGCGCGCGCGGGCCCAGGGCTTCCCGGAAAGCGGTTTTGCGGAAACTGTGCTTTCTCACCCGACTCCCTCCATCCAGGCCGCGCCCAGGCCGGCCGCTGTGTCAGGAGTTTGGGCAAATCCTGTCCTCCCAGCAGGGGCGGGACGAGAGACTCTCCACCCCGCTTCCCGCCCCCCAGCCCCCACCTCTTTTGGCTTGTTCTTGTGCCACGTGGATGAAGTAATCGGCCTCAGTTTTTTAAGGGATTTGGTTTGGTCTCTGAGTTTCCCTGAGACAGCTAATTTCTAAAAAGCTCCTGCAAAAACAGACCTCCCCCAGGCCCGCTACCATTTGCATTGTCTTCCGCCGAGGGAGAGCGCAGCTGGGGCGCTAGCCCTGCATGGACACTGCTCAGTGGGAGATCTTGATACTTGAGGCCACTTCTCTGGACGCAGCCTGGGAAGCCCCCACATGTTGGGAGACCTTGTGGTCTCTTGGCCTTTGTATCCAGGCTTCCTCGGTGCCTCTGTGTCCCTCAGCCTTTCCCTCCTCTCCAACCGCCTTGCCACCCAGTGGTTTCAGTAGACGGTGCACATGTAGGCGAATATTAGTTCCCAGGCCACACACGGGAGATGCCCTGGTGGTGTAGTGGTTATTGCTCGTTGAGCTGTGATTCGCATGACCTGCAGTTTGAAACTCCGGGCAGTTCGGCACTGGGGGAAAGACTGGCCTCTCTACTGTAAAGAGTTATGGTCCCAGAAACCCACAGGGGTGTCTATGAGTCAGCATTGGCTGGAGGGCAGCGCCTTGGTGAGGGGTCACACAGGAGACGCTGGCACTCCAACTTCACGGAAGGAAGAAGTGCCACCATCAGGCTCTTCACCCCCCACTCCCAAGAAAACTTGTCACCCTGCCAAGGACCCCAACAATCAGCTGGGTGCTCTGGGCAAGTTTTTAAAGTATTTGGGGATAGGTATTCCCATGAAGGCTGCTGGGACACACTGTGGTGCCAGTCCCCTGGAAGAACATACCCCTGGGGACTCTCTGCCCTGGTTCGCTCCTAACCTTATCACTTCCATTTCTCCTAGGGCCCCTGTTCTTCGGCAAATCTTGATCCCAGAATCGTGAACACTGTCCTCTAATGTAGAACCCCCTTCCCTTCTGGGTTATTAACGGGCACAAAGGTGAGAACTGGTACCTATCAATCAATGACAGAGCCAGATGCTTGTAATTTCTGGGGCAGGCCGGGGCACTCTGACCGCACCCCGCTGCCTACATTCTGGACGGAATCGGGTTTAAGAAACTGTCTAATCCGGTGTTTCCCAGCTTTGCTTTACCAAGCGAATCCCCGCATGCCCGTTGACAAACCAGACGCGTGGGTTCGTGAATCTTTCGACTCAGGCTCTCCAGGGAAGAGTAGCACTAACATTTTTAACAAGGTCACCAGTGACACCTGTTGTCAGCAGTGGCTTGTGAGTTCTTACAGAGGGCTGAACATAGAGGAGCCACAGAAACACAACAGAAAACAGTCTTTTGAAGACAGAAGTTCAAATCTCACTGCCTTATGGAAGATCTATCTCTGGCCTCATTCCTTCCCTTTTGGTCCTACCTGACCAGCTCTTCCAGACCCGGGGCAAAACTCCCATTTCCCAGAAAGTCTTTCTCAGCTAACTGCCCATAGCTCTCCTCCACCTCCAGACGCTGATAGTAATTATCATGAGAGCAGCTGCCATTCATTGGATTCTTATGATGTCCAGGTTGTGTGCCAAACATTTTACACATATCATCTTTTTAAATCTTTATGGCAACCCTTCAAAGGTACGTCCTATTCTTATCCTCATTTTATTGCCTGGGAATCCAAGGTTTAGAGAGGTCAAGTAACGTGCCCACGGTCACGAAAGGTCACTGACTTAGTTGGGATGCATCACAGGTCGGCCTGACCACAAAGCCCTTGCCTTAAAAAAATGCATGCATATGTTTTAGACATTCATATATATACTTGTGTATTTATTGTGGTAAAATGTTTGCCTGTTTAACTATCTTTAAAGGTGCGTTTCTCTGTCATCGACAGCATTCACCATGTTGTACCACCATCCATTTCCAAAAGTGTTCACAATAACCATTAATAAGCTTTTATCTCTCTATTTGCCTCTTCTAGCCATGCCAGATAGGTAGGGTCACACAACAGTTGTCTGTTGGTCTGACTTACTTCGCTCGACATAATGCCGTCATGGTTCATCTACAATTGTAGCATGCATCAGAACATCTTTGCTTTTTAACCACAGGAGTAATCTCTTTGCCTATCTCTAACCGTTACTTTCGTCCAGCCTCGTGTGGACACACTTCCTGTGCTCCTTTTTTTCTTTCTCCCTGTTATCTAATTAAGAGGGTTTTGTGTGTGTGGTAGTCTTGCACGCCCAGTGAGGCTGTCAGTTAGTTCAAACAGACCAGTCCCGTGCTGGGAACAGAAAGTGCTTCCCTTAAAACATCCAGGCACAGAAGGTCCATTCATCTGACATGGAAAGACCCTGAAAGGAAGGGCTCTCACAAGTCTAATTACCCTGACGACCAGCGAGCAGCTCTCACTGTCAGGAAGCTCTTCCCGTCTCATCCACAGCCCTCTGCCACACCAGAAACCAGTTTCCTCCCCGCTCTCATCGCCAGGAATGCCGTTTTCAGTGGTGGTTTGGAGCAAGGGCACCTGGACCTGGATCCCCGAGCTCAACTGCGTGGAAGCTATGTGACTCAGTCAACCTGCTTCCTCATCTGTAAAATGGGCGTGGCATTGCTTACCTCACTGGACTGTTTGGGGAGTTAAATAAAACATTCATCAAACACTTAGCAAGTGCTTGGCTCCATAGTAGAGGCCCTGTGAATGGTAGATAGATAGCTGGCCTTGACTCTGGTTCATGGTGAGCTTACAGACAACAGAACACAATGTTGCCTGGTCCTGTGCCAGCCTCGAGACTGCAGCTATGTTTTAGTCAGTCGTTAGAGTGCGTGTGCACGTGCAAGCATCTCAGAGAGGGTCTCCATTGCCCTCAGTGGGCCCACAAGATTGCCTCTACTTCACCAAATATGTCCTCCTTCGGTAATTGATCCCTTCTGGTGTCATATCCAAGGAGCCCTGGTGGTGCTCACAATAGGTAAGCATTGAACTGCTAACCTCAAAGTCAGTGGTTCAAACCTATCAGCCACTTCTCAGGGCAAAGATGAGTCTCCCATAAATATTCACAGCCTTGGAAACCCTACACAGGGGAGTTGGGATTGGCTCAAGCCAAAGGGGTTTGGCTTGGTTTGGATATGCCATGTCCAACGCAAGTGAATTTGATGATGCTCGGTTTTCATTGATTCATTTTTATAAGTAGATTCCCGGGCTTTTCTTCCTAGCTTGTCTTAGTCTGGAAGCTGTGCTGGAACCTGCTCATCACGAGTCCCCTTGCTGGCGTAGCTTAGCTGGTGGCATAGCTCCCAGCACCATGCCAGCTCCCTAGGGATGAAAACTGAAAGAAGGATGGTGGTGGCCAGTGTGGGACTCCCCAAGGAAGGAAGGTAAGCATGGGCTGATCTGTGCTTCCTTAATCATCTATAGTGAACTTTCTCAGTTTTTCACATGAAAGATTCTCCTTCGAGGTATGACTGGCCTCTATCTCTCTCTCTCCCAGCCCCACAGCAGCTTCCTACAAAATTGACAGTCCCTGACAGGGATGGAGTACACAGTAAGCAAGGGAAGCACGGGTTTCCTTGTGCTTTCTTACTAATCTGTAGTGAACAGTTTTCCATCTTTCTCCCCACGATTGTTTGCTATGGATTAGCAGGAACAAATTAGGATGTAAGCACAAGCAAATGCGTGCTTCCCTTGCTTACTATGTAATCCAACACTGGTGGTGGCACACAGCACAGCTCTCATGAATTACAGTGGTTATTTAATATTTGTGTTATTTGCCCTGGTGGTGTAGTGGGTTACATGTTGGGCTACTAGCTGCTAGGTCAGCAGTTTGAAACCACCAGTCACTCCATGGGGAAAATATGAGGCTTTCTACTCCCGTGAAGCGTTATAGCCTTGGAAACCCACAGGGGCAGTTCTACTTGGTTCTGCAAGGTCACTATGAGTGGTCATCACCTCAATGGCAGTGTGTTATTCTGGGTAGACTAGTGAAACAGATCTAGGGAGACACTCATGTGTATAAGAAAGATCTTTATATAAAGAGTAATTGTATGTTAAGAAAACATCCCAGCCCAGTCCAGATCAAGTCCATAAGTTCAATATTCGCTCATGTGTCCGATACCAGTCTGTAAATTCTTCTTCAGACTCACACAACACATGCAATGACGCTGAGTGCAGGAAGATCACAGGCCAGTGGGTGGAAAGTCTTGTGGATCCAGTGGCGGTAGGTCTCCATGTGGGTCCTCCAGCTCCAAGGCTCTGGCTCCACCACCATAGCTCCATGTGTCTTCAGCGGGAAGACTAAGCAAAGAGAGAGTGTGTCCCGCCTCCAGGGAAGAAGAGAGGACTTTCCAGAATCCTCAGGAGAAGGCCATGCCCATACAGGGTCCTGATTGGCTATGGCCTGATTGACAGGCTAAACTCCACCCCTTCGCAAGTTGACAGAAGATTGCGTAACTGCCACAGGCAGTGAGCGAGATCACATAAGAAACATCTGTTTGACCTTCACGTGCCCTTCCCTCCCTGCTCCCGTCCACAACACACCTTATTCGGGACCATTTCTCTCTTTCTCCTCTTTAGCAATTCCACTTTTACACTTCTTGAGACCTCCACCACTGGAACGTGCACAGCAAAAATGCAGCCTCAGTGAGCCTCCCTTGGGCATGGGGAGAAGTGCCGTGCTCTCTCCCAATATGACCCAGAAAGCCAGGGAGCAGTGTCTTCTCTGGAAGACCAAAAGGGAACCCAAAGCAAGAGCCTGTCACCTGCAGATGGAGGAGCACAGCAGGGAGCTTCACACTGGCTTGGTTTGGGTTACAGGACCAGGACCCCCAGACCGAACCAGCTGCTGTTGAGTCCGTTCTGATCCTGGTGGGCCACAGAAGAACAAGGCTCCACACGGTTTTCAGTGGCTGGTTTGTTGGAAGTACATCACCAGGCCTTTCTGACGAGGCACCTCTGGGTGGATTTGAACTGCCAACTTGTTGGTTACATCATCAAAAAAACCAAAAGCAAATTCAGGGCCATCCAGTCGATGCTGACCCTTAGTGACCCTATAGGACAGGGTAGAACGGCCCCTGTGGGTTTCTGAGACTGAAAATCTTTATGGAAGTAGAGCACCTCATCTTTCTCCCCCAGAGCCGCTGGTGGCTTTGAGCTGTTGACCTTGTGTGCTTAACAACCCAATGCGTAACCCACGGCAACAGCAGAGCTTCTTACAGAGGTGATTCCTGCTTCCAGTCTGAGGGAGACCTGGGTAGGCAGTGTGGCTCCGCTCCCCTGCCTCTCTGGGGCAGTTGCAAAGTTCCAGATGCCTCACCGCCCACGCAGAAGTGGGCATTCAGTTCCCACATCACATCATCATGCAGTTACCAGAGGGACAGGTGTGTGGGGAAGTAGACTGAAGAAGCAGTGGCCAAGATAGAGTGGGAATGAGAGAGAAGCTGGGATGATTGGGCTACAACCTCTCCATCTTGGTCAAAAGCCAGGTGGAGGGGACGTTTCGATGGAGTTGGACTTTCAAAAAGGAAGAAGAAGCCTGAGTGATCAGAAATATCAGCAAGATAAAGCTCAGCTGATTGATTCCAGGCCCATGACTCTTAGAGATCCTGAACACAGCCATCTCCTCCACCACGAAGCCCTCCTTTCCCTTCACCTGGACATACATGCGTTCCCTTACCCATTCGGTCCTCTAGCCCAAGCATGAGGGTCTGCACTAGGTGTGGTGGGCACAACAGTGGACAAGACCTTGCTGTGGAACCTACAGCTGGGAGGAAGGATACAAATATTTGCACAAAGTCATATTCAAATCTCACATGGCAGAGCCAGTGCCACGGAGAACTGGAGGAGATTCCAGCACAGATCTGGGCTGGTGGAGGCTGCCCTGGACAGCCACGTAGAGGTTAGCTTAAAGGACGAATCAAACGGGCCTGCTAAGTGGATGATCCAGACGAATGGAACAGATTGTGCAGAGAACTTGAGTCCAGTGAGCTTCCCAGAAGCTTCATCACAGTGGCCAAGGCCTCCGTCCTGCTTTTGCAACGTTACAAAGCTCTTTTAAGGCTGCCAATAAATGCCCACAGGGCATGCTCTTCCAGTGTAAGCCTCAGTTTAAAGACACCCAGCTCTACCTCAGAGGCAGCAAACCCAGCTCCCCCATTCCAACCTATTGCCTGAAGGCACTTGCTCTGTGGCCTGGGAAGCCCAGTGCTTGGTTTCATGCTTGGGCTCTTGGTTCTACCAACGTGCCCAAAGGGCATAGAACTTGACTGTAAGCTTTAGGCTGAAGCAGCTCAGTCCTAGCTCTGTGGGTTAGCAAACCTAGGACCCCCAGTTAAGTGCCTGGAGGTACTCACTCCACAAAGCAGCCTTCTCCTGTCCCAAGGCACTCAGTTTCGCTTGTCCTGTGGGTTGGGAAGTCTACTGCTCTGTCTCACGCTCTGCATCTTGGCTCTACTATTGCTAATCCTCTGATTTAAATGCACAGGGATCTTGGGGTCCACTGCATGTGCTCCACAACTGGCTCTTCTCTTTTGCTGGTAGTGAGTTCCCGTATACCTGCTTCTGAGAGGGCTCATTTCATCCCCAGCAGGATGGCCATCACAGTTAACCCTGTTCACCATCACTCACAACTGAAGCCTACCAGTGTCTTTCCTTCTCATACCCAGCCCAACACACAGAGACTATGGCTAGAAGAGCCATATTAAACAAGTCACTGTGCCGCAACTACTAACCTAAGTCCCAGGGCTTTTAGCCCCTCCAGTGCTGCTGCTAATGAACACAGCCAAGAGAACCTCACAAAGAGATTCTGCTCCGTGACATCCAGGGTCCGCATGAGTCAGAAGCCCCACTTAAGAGCCATGACTTGGTGTTTGGTTTATGTAGGGGGCCTGTCATGTCAGAATGGTTTTGTTGTTTATTTTGTTTTTGAGGAGTCTTGAAAATGTTTATTCATCTGATGGAAATAAAGCAAGAGATGGGACATGCTTATGCAAATATTTTCATCACACCATTATTTGTATCTTTTTATATAACTAACGGCATTTATTAAAGACGTAGTTGAAACACTAAACCTATTGAAGATGAGCTGTCAAAATGGCAGGTTAGTGTCTTGAATTTTTAGAGGCTACTGAGTCTTGGCGGTAGAGTGGGTCACACATAGGGCTGCCAACTTCAAGGCCAGCAGTCCAACTGCAAGGCCAACTGCAAGGCCAATTGCAAGGCCAGCAGTCCAAATATGCAGGTCACTCCGTCGCAGAAAGATGATGCTTTCTGTTCCCACCAAGAGTGACCGTCTCGGAAGTCCAAAAGGTAGTTGTACTCTCAGCTAGAGGGTCACTGTGAGTCAGAGTCTGCTCCATGGCCGTGGGCTTGTATTGGGAGACTCTCAGAACCAAGGAACAAAACAAACCACAGCCCACTCCCACAGTCAATTCCAACAGAGAGACCCTACAGGGCAGCGCAGAACTGTTGCTCCCGAGGGGTCCTCAGACTGTACAGCTTTACAGACACAGAAAGCCCCGTCTCTCTCCTGCGGAGCAGCTGGCAGGTTTGAACCACCAGCTTTGAGGCGACCAGCCCAGCGTCTAACCCACGGCATCACCAGGGCTCTTTAAGGGAAAGGACACATTAGACCCATGGTTCTTGGGCTGGGATGATTTTGTCCCCTCAAGAACATTTAGCAATGTCTGCACATACTTTTACTGGCCACAGCTGGGAGGTGGATGCTCCTGGCACCTAGTGGCTTGAGACCAGGGACACTTACACAGCTTACCGTGCACACCCAACAGTCCAGCATGGGTTGTTGGTTGTTATGCTCCCCTGGGTTGCAGTGGTCCAGATGAAGATGATGGTGGCCTGGAATGTGGGGGTGCCAGTGGGTGTGGAGAGTGGTCTTGGTCTCAGCTGCATTGAAGAAGGTGAATCTGGAAGTAGGATTTGATGTCGTTTGGCGGGCGGGGGAGTAGTTTGGGGGATGTGAGAGTCAGGAGCCCAGGACAACTCCTTGGTTCTGGTTCGGGCCACTGGGAGGACCCATGCGTTTGAGATGGGGAGGTCTAGGGGATTACTCTTTTTCAGTAGCCCGTGAGAAGCTTTTCAGCCATTGTTGTAGTGGTTTCAGAGCTTGTGTGTCTGAACTGGAAGGTATGAGAGACCGAGGTCCGAATGACCCTTGGAACACTCCAGCTAGTCATGGTGAAGTTCAGAGTAGCAACCCCGCATTTGGAAGCCAGGGCACCACCCAGTGTGTGCATCTCACCTCCTGCACTGGACCAGGAGTCTCTGGAGGCAGAATGCGGCTTCTCGTTGTAGCCACTGCAAGCCTCGCACAGTGCGTGGTGCACAAAGGGGAGGCAGTATGACGTTTTCCGTAGCTCTGTGGACCCAACTCTGCTCTAAGTGCTGAAGACGGGAGAGTTGAAGGCCCAGTCCCTGCCTTCCAGAATCATATTGGGCATGTGATCCAGTGGCAGACAGGCCCACTTCACCATCACAGAAGCTCTCGGGCCACGTTCAGGTGCCAGTAGTGCTGCTCCCCACGCCCCAGAGAGCCCTGAGCGCATCCCGTCGTCCGCTCCTGCCCTGGCCATCCCACCACCAAGATGCACACGCAGCCTCCTTGGAAACGGGGACCTGTTCATCACTCTGTGGCGTCACGACCCAGGACCAAAACTGCTCCAGCTGGCACGTTGTGTGTGTCCTGAGGGACAAGAGGAGGGATCTGCTAGGTTTGGGGAGCTTGTGTCTATTTTATTTTCAACGAGTAAGTAAGTATCTTATCTTTTCTTTTATGCAGAGCCTGGAGGAAATTTACTGTGACAAAACAAACAGCTGGATTTTTCTTTTAGCCTAGCTTTCTACTGCTCTTGTGAAATGACTATGCGTGTCCAGGCTTGGGATGAGACATCCCGCCTGTTCACTGGGGAGCTGGGTTCCTGCACGTTGAACTTGGACAGGAGCCATCCCTGACCAGAGTCACCAACGTACGTCCCCTTTCCTGTTGCATCTGCTGCTGGAGCCCCGTGACATTTCTGTATCTTGGGCTCCCACCCGGCTGACGGTATCCTCAGACTGACCCCAGACAGTCTCAGAAGGGCTCCGTGGCACCCAGTGAGAAAGGACCGGCCGAGCAGGGGCTGGAACTGTTGAAACCGTGGTCATATCTTTTCCTGTCTAACAGAAAAGAGAACACCCCATTCCCAAACGGGGGTCCGAGAACCACCATCGCTGTTACAACTTTTAATTGGAAAAAAAAAGAACTTTATTTTATTTTAGCTTTTTATTGTAAATTGGGGGGAAAGTTTACAGAGCACATCAGTTTTGCATCCAGCAATTTATGAACATGTTCTTTGATCGCAACCTCTACATTGTACCATCCTACATATCCGACTTCCACTCTGTTTCATTCCCTGCTTCCATCCTCCTCTCTCCCTGCCCTTCTGGACTCTGTCCTTGTATAAAGGCTGCCCTTTGGCTCGTCAACGCTTGATGATTCTCCGGTGTGCGTCTCTCCCCAGTGTGATTGTTCCCCTATAGACCGGCCTATTGTTTGGCTGCAAATCAAGTCTTGGGTTGAATTCATTCCCAGAGCTGAGGGATCGCAGCGCAGGACAGGGCAGGGCCCTGCTGTGCGGAGGGTCACTGTGAGTCAGAGCCGACTCCAGGCACCTGACAGCAATGCGGTTCAGCTGAAGATTAGCGACAGAGGTGACTTCAGTTCTAGACCTGAGGGGTGACCAAGGGCCGTCGCCTTGTGGGGGTCCGCCAGTCGCAATCTGACGAGTACGTTTGGTCTTTTTCAATGAAAAACAGAACACTTTATTGTTTAGTGCAAGGTTAGGCTTAGAGAAAATGATGAAGAACATTGCAGAGTTTGTATTTTCTCCCTACCCCCACCCGGCACTGTTTTCCTGTTAACACCGGTGATAACACTTATTGCTATGATGGACTATTATTAACTAAGAGGCATCGTTTGCACCAAGGGTCACTCTTGGTGTTGTACAGTTTTGGGAGGGTTTTGACAAATGGATAACCTCACGGCCACAGCTTTTAAAAGTATCTATTGGAAAACAAATCCCCAGCAACGTTTATTGCAACTTTCTTCTGACTTGGTGGCTTGTGTGATGCTCCCTGCATGCTCAGGCTTCCTGTCCCTGCCTTGTCTGTCGTCTCATTGAGTGCAGGCCTTTCCCAGATGGACCTGGCCTGCGGGCAGCTTTTGCATGGCGTCCACACCTGGGCCAACCGTCGGCAGGGCGTTCTCATCACTCTCTTTGCTGTTATTTCTCTCTGTCACCATCTGGGAGGGAATATTGAAAAGGCGACCAGGAGTATGATTCGAGGGCTGTTTTTGCAAAAGTCAAGCCTCATGGACAGAAGCCCCCAGTCAGGCTCAGAGCTAGAGCCCTGACTTGCCCTGGCTTTCCTTTAATGTCGATGAAGGAAAACAAAACCCCCAAAGACCCCACCATTTCTGGAGGGAGCTCAATTATTGCCATGCAAGGACAGGATCTCAGTCAACCTTAGGCTAAATTGTTCTTTATAAAGTACAACACAAACCGCTTTGGTGTGAATTTCAGCTTTTCACAGTGTCCTCCGTGTGAAAGTCTCCCCCCCCTGCATTCAGTGCGAATCGGAAGCGTGGGAGCAACAGTCGGAATCGGGTCCCCGTGCTCCCGTTCTGCAGCGTGCCTCTGGTGTCTCGTGAAGTCCCATGAAGTTCCAAGCAAGCTTTAGAGGTCTGATGCTATTCCAGCCTTCATGCCCTTGACCCTGGCTTGGAGCCGGCCAAAGCTGTCAGGGGTGGGGGTGGAAGGGAAGGAGTCTGCTTCTGACCCTTCACTCCCCCTGCATCTCCGAGCAGACTCGGTGAAGGGCTCTTGCTGGCCACAGAGGAGGACAGTTGGAAGGAAGCGGGGTGCTGGTGTTTGAGCCTGTTCCGGTTCCCTGGCCTTGGCGCCCGTGCGTGGTAGGCCTGCTTTTGAATCTTGGCTCCGCCATCCACTAGCTGTGTGTAATTGGGCATATGTCCCCACCCCCGTGACTCTGTTTCCTCACATGTCAAGTGGGCATGATTAATGTGTACTGGACTGGCTATTCTGAGCGTTCAGTGTGATGAGGTGTGCCCTTAGCCACGTACCTGCACCAAGTAGCATTCAGTAACCGTTTTTTTCCGAGGCCCTGGAAGGGTGTGGGGTCTCAGCTGCCCCGAGCTGTCTTCTGCCGCCTGCCCCTCAGAGCTTGAGCTCCAACCCTGTAGCCCAAGTGCCCGTCCACACACCTGGGGAAAGGGCAAGAGGGTGATGCCTGAGTGGCTGCATTTTCACCAAACTCTCCAACCCACACCAAACTCATTCTGACTCGTAGCGAGCCACCCTCCAGGACCAAGTGGACTGCTCTAGAAGGTTCCCGAGGCTGTAACTCTTTACAAGAGCAGGCAGCCTGTCTTCTCCCAATCCGGGCACTTTAGACGCTGCTGAGAGCCATTGCTGGAGCCTGGCATGCCCTCCCAGGCACAGCCCTGGACAGTGCCCAGTTCAGGGCTGGCACTCCCAGAGCAGAGGTTGGGCCAAGAGCATGCCTCTGCCCCTTTCATAGGAGTAGAGAGGCCTGTGCTCACCTCCTCCCTGGCCCACCGTGCCCTTCTCACATGCTGCACCCTGCAGGGCGTTGATATTTCCAGCGGTGAGGAGTGCGGGGCAAAGGAGCTGTCTCCCTGCCCACTCCCCTACAGGTGCTTCTGGGTATGCAGCCCGAGTGGATTGTGAACCCCAAGGGCAGAGGTGCTGTCCCAGCATGCACTGTTCTATCTTGATGGTGCAAGGGCCGGTAGCACCAATTAACATTAACAAGCCACCCTCTCCGCCTGGGCCTGTCTTGAGGCTTTGCTAATTAATACCCCTATGGCTCTCTGGGCCCTTGAAATGAGAGGTTTGGGAAATATGGGGCAGCCAACTGGTTTCACTAAAAGGCTCTTTCTACCCACAACGAGTCTCTGGTTGATGCAAGTGATCTACACATTCAGCTGCTAGCTATAAGGTGGAGGGTTTGAGACTACCCAGAGGCACCTGTGTGTGTGTGTGGAGTATGTTGATCTGCTTCTGACAAATGGTCCATTGAAACCCTACATTGTACAGTTCTACTTGACCCACACGGGGTCACTATGAGTCAGAGGCATCTTGCTGGTGACCCCCTGAAAGCAGATGGGGACCACGGCCTGGCATGGGCATCGGTACGGGAACTGGAACCCCAACAACAACAGTTGAACTCTCTAGAGCACTTGCTATATGGCAGGCCCTGGACTAAATGCAAGGAGCCCTGGAGGAGCCGTGGGTTTAGCACTAGGCTGCCAATCACAAGGCCAGCGGCTCAAACTTACCAGCCACCCCACAGGGGAAGCATGGGGTTGCCTGCCCCTGTGCAGCTGTACAGCTTTTGGAGACCACGAGGAGCAGTTCTAATTTGCCCCAGGGGACTCAGGGATCCGGCTTGACTCAGGGGCAGGGGGTTCAGTTTGGGTTAGGATCCATGCTTTCTATGCACCAGCATGTTAACAGCCACGCACACTAAAGGAGGTGGGAATTATTGTTTGCCCTCTTCTACAGAGGAGGCAGTACGGGACAGAGTGTCGTCCAAGGCCACACTGTTATTGTGGCAGAGCTAGGACCATCCCCAGGCCATCTGACTCTGCAGTCTGAGCTGCTTCCCCCGGTACCCAGAGCTTTCTGCCCTTATACAGGCCTGGGTCCCCACTGCCACCTCAGGCTCAGGCCAGGCCAGGTGCTGTCGTCCAGCCTGCGGTGCCGCCAGAGGAAGAAGTCCACGCAGTTGCAGCCCTTGGCTCCTTCTCCCTGCTTTTGGACCTGACCTTGGACTTCCTGTTTCTGGGGCCAGTGAGGCCATGGGGAGGTGGGGCAGGTCAAGGACAGGCCCTTCCCCTCTCCACGGTCAGTGGCCTTTACCCCATGTGCCTTCTGGAGAGTGCTGGACACCTCCAACCTCCAGGGAGGGAGGAGGGGATAGACACTCAAGGTCAAGGCCGTGTCCCAGGGCCTGGCTCCAGCAGGACTATGCAGCAACTTTGAGTAGACTTCAGAGTTCTGGAAACTGGTGGTCATTTGATGGTGACAATTGACCTCTCTCAAACTTCTGGCTCCATCAAAGCTGGCCAAATGCCATAGTTCTAGGGTGGGTAATTCACAAGGACTGTGGGACCGGAGAGGCCCGAGGCCGGGAATGGAAATAAAATACTGCACAGAGCTCCCGAGGTTCTCCACCCTGCACCTCTGTCTCCTGGCCAGGGCCAGGCACTGGTCTCCATGCCTGATCCTGGGCAGAGAGCAAAGGCCCTGTCTCAGCTGCCGGGCCTCACTGCCTAGGAAACTGCACCTAATGTCAGTAAAGCCATCGAGTGGATTCGGACTCGTGGGACCTCCATGTGCGTCAGAGTCAAACTGAGTTCCAAAGGGCCTTCAATAGCTGATTTTTTGGGGGGAAATAGATTGCCAGACCTTTCTTTGGGGGTGACTCTGTGTACACACAATCCTCTAGCCTCTGGGGTAGCAGCCGAGCTGTGACCCACTTGAAGCACCACCCATTTATTGCACCTAATAAATGTGGCCCTGCAGGTGCAAGGTATCCTTGTGTGCGGGAGCCCTGTCACACTGTCTTGTATTTAACCGGAGACAAAAGGAGGCCCCTGGGGGGTGACCCGCTGAGGCCCAGCCAGAGGGCTTCGAAACTCAGAAATGATTCCTGAGCATCGCCAGCATTTCCAATTCCCTCCTCCTCCCCTCCACCCTCCCCGCCCCACCCCCAGCACTCCCTTCCCAACCCTCCTCCCGCCTTCCACATCTGGTTTCAACTAGGAAATAACAGGCTTTCTGTGAACACGCCCACCTTCCTCTGCCTGGGTCCTCGCTCAGAAGTTTGGTTCCCACGAGGGAGGGAGGGAGGGAATCGGGTGGTTTCAGGTAGAAGGGATAGGGAAGAAGGTAGCAGAGAGGACCCTGATGAGTGCCCACCTCCCTTCTGGTCTTAACCCTTAATGCTCCAGGCTGCTCAGAGTCCAAGAAGGTGCTGGGGAGCCACAGTTCAGGGCTTGGTAGGGGGATGGCTCCTGCAATCTCCACTCCAGCCCCAGGACAAAAGCACAACCCCCCTTCCCCATCAGCTGCTGCAGGCTGTTGCTGCTGCTGCAGGCAGGGAAGCCTGCAGGAAGCCCTGCAGGAGACCAGGCCATCCCTGGAATGCAGTGGTCACAGTTGAGGCAGCTGGAGTTCTCATTATGGTGACATCCACCCCACCGCAGGAAGGTGCTATAAATCCAGGGGAGGGGGCATTCATCCAGGGAGAAGCAGAGAGCAAAGAAAAACACCCCTAAATGGAGGAGACATGGTGTCTGGAACTAACCGTGGGGCCTGCCCAAGGCCGCCTGCCTTAGCTCTCTAGTGCTGCCCAGACAGTCATACCACTAACGGATAGCTCTAACAGACACAAGTTTATTCTCTCACACTGGCACAGCTCTAAGGGAAGGCTCTCTCTGGGTTGGAGCTGGAGGAAGGCCCTTCTTGTCTCCATTAACAGCTGTGGGCCTGGTGACCCAATAAGCAAGGCACGGATGGTTGCAGTTTTACCCTTCCCACCCACCTTCAGTGCCCAATTCCGCCCGCCCACCTCCCACCAGGTCAAAGATGTGGTGAGCCTCTGTGAAATCGCTCACCGCAGATTAGCAAGTAAACACAGTGAAGCTGGGGTATACTTTGCTCCCGGCAAGTTGGTGCAGACCAGGCTCACTGTTCATCTTCCCATGGGACCTGACCTCCCTCGGAGGTCTCCATGTGTCCTGCTTGGGCTAGGACAGCGGTTCTCAACCTGTGGGTCATGACCCCTTTGGGGGTCAAATTACCCTTTCACAGGGCTTGTCGATTCATAACAGGAGCAAAATTACAGTGATGAAGTAGCAATGAAAATAATTTTATGGTTGGGGGGGTCGTTACACATGAGGAACTGTGTGAAAGGGTCGCAGCACTAGGAAGGTTGAGAACCACTGGTCTAGGAGGTTCTGAGCACAGGGCCCCTAGGTCCAAATCATGCACTCTGCTCTTGACTCTCTTGGTGGTAGTCAGCCCCCCTGCCCCCCTCTAAGCTCTCTCCTCTCCTTCTAACTTGTGTAAGACAGAAGGTGACGTAGACCACACCCCAAGGCTGTGGCCTGAGGAAAAGTGTGGTCCCCACCCTAAGCCAGATGCCATCATGAGGATGAACACATCATTACGTAACTGCCAATCCCCTGAGAGTCATGGTCCAGCCAAGCTGATGCATCCTTCTGGAGAACAGTTCAATCCATGGCACTGCCTGAGGGTGGGGCAGGGAGGAAGGAAGAGCCTGAGGGAGCTGAGTCAGCCTTTAGAATCCAGTGAGGGGTAGGTGTGGGCTGCACCCTACCCCTCACTGCAGTTCATCCTGCTTTGCCCTCTCTGCACATTCCCTTGGGCTGGCACCGGCATTTGGCAGCCGAGTTGGCTCTTGTCACTGGTTCCAGAGGCTCCCAGGGACAGAGGAGTGTTGGCAATGACCCTTAGGCCTTTGTCAGCCCTCACGGGAGAAATCAGCTTTGGGCCAACTCCGGTCACTTGGATTCAAAGGCTGACTGCGGCTTCCTCTGCACTTGGGAGAGTTGTCTGAACCTGCGGATGCCTCGGTTTCCTTATTAGGAAAAACAGAACTCTAACCCCTACCCAACAACTTGGTGTGGAGAGTCCAGTAGAGGACCGCGGCAGCCTCTGGCACTCTGGAGGGGCTGGCCGCGGAGCAAATAGATGCATTCACCAGTCCTTGCCCCCCAGAGGCTGGGATTTCCTTTCAGGGAATTCCCATCATCCTGAATCTGGCCTCAGCCACCAATTCACTGTGAGACCAGGGGCAACACCTTAGCCTTTCTGGGCCTCCAGGAAGGGACTGTGGGGAGCGAGCTCTGGGTTAAGGGTAGTCCTTCTAGTGCGTGCAGCACCGCCCCTTTGCCTTGAGGCCTCTGGGTTCTAGAATCTTCTCCTGGGGAAATTCTAGGCCCTTTTCCCACCCTCGAAGAGCTCTGATGATGAAGTGGGCTAAGTGCTAGATTGCTG
This sequence comes from Echinops telfairi, assembly GCF_000313985.2. Taxonomy (NCBI): domain Eukaryota; kingdom Metazoa; phylum Chordata; class Mammalia; order Afrosoricida; family Tenrecidae; genus Echinops; species Echinops telfairi. The sequence continues at coordinate 800,640 of NW_022111363.1, forward strand.
ACCAGAAGGTTGGTGGTTCAAACCCAGCAGCCGCTCCTCTGGCAAAAGATAAAGCTGTTTGCTTCCCCAGAGACAGATGCTCTCAGAAGCCCTCTGAGGCACTCTATGCGGTCCGAGAGGGCTTCTCCAAGTCAGACTGGATTTGACACCCGGAGTTCAGGCTCTCCACTGCCTAGGACCTCAGCCATTCTGCGGGAAGCTCAACCACCATGCTCTCTGGTCCTGCTGGTGCTCCGTGTGGCACCTTTTCTGAAGAAGGACCAAGGCCCACCATGCCTTCATGAGGGAGGGGGTGAAGGAGAGTGGGCTGGAGAATTCCTGCTCTCTCCCCACCGGCCCTCAAGCGGTAGGGTGAGCCAGTCTCCCGGGGGACTTGTCAAGTGACAGATGGGTACAGTGAATTGACTTGAAGTGGCTCTTCCCCTCGTAGTCCTGTGACGTCCCCAGAATGGTGAGGTTTAGGGCCTGAGTCAGTTCTGGTTCATCGCGCCCCCATGTCCAACAGGAGTGAACACTGCCCAGCCTGAACTGTCTCACGACTGTCATGTTTGAGAACTACTAGTGTAGCCCTGCGTCCACCCAGCTCATGAAAGGCCGGCCTCTGCTCACTGCCCCTCCACTGCACCAAA
>NW_022111363.1:802864-805863 GCF_000313985.2 Echinops telfairi
TCAGGTTGGCTCCCACAAGGCGCCCTGGAGGGGCAGTGGTTACGATTTGGTTGCTAACTGCAAGGTCAGCAGTTCCAAACTACCAGCTCCTCTGAGGGAGCAAGACGAGGCTTTCTGCTCCGGCAAAGAGTGACGGTCTTGGGAACTCCTAGAGGTAGTTAGTTCTACCTTGCCTTACAGGATCACTGTGAGTCAGAATCAACTCGGTGGCGGTGAGCCATTGGAGACAAGCCTCACTCCTCTAAACCAGAAAGGTTTAGAGAACAGTGGGGTGAGGGAGAAAAGCAGGAAGCCAATCAAGAGAAGTGCGGGAGGCCGAGGGCTGCGGCACAGGCAGGGGAAGGAAGAGTGAGGAAACCAGGCTTGTCCAAGACTCAGCCAAGATGCCCAGAGCCTACTTAGGGAAGAACACGTGACTTACCTAGGAGGAGCCACAAGCGGACACACAGTGTGGCTCGGGGGTGGCAGGCCTGCTGATTTGAAAGATCTCCCTCCCAGCATGCGGCAGCTGAGCTTTCCTGAGCGGGCTGAGGGGCAGGGAGTGGGGAGGGGAAGGAGATGGTAACAAGGAATCCTGCCACTCCCATGCGGGCCCATATGCCCTCCCCAATCGGGCACCTCAGTCCCTTTCTTCAACCTTTCGGAAAGACCAGGCCTGAGTCCCAGTCCCCCTCCACAGTCAGTGTGTTCAGGCCCCATCCTGGCCCCTGTTCTCTGGGTACCGCCTCCCCCCCCCACACACACACACTTCAGGTCCTGTCAAAGAACTCAAATTCACCGCCTTCGACTCATGGTGACCCTCCAGGCCAGGCGAGAGCGGTCCCGGTGGGTTCTGAGACGGTCACTCTTCATAGGAACGGAAGGCTGGGCTTTCTCCCATGGAGCAGCTGGTGGTTTCAGACTTGCGGTCAGCAGGCTAGTGCGTAACCACTGTGCCGCCAGGGCTCCTCCCGGTCCCGTGGAAAACCCCAATCCAGTGTCTCCTGCGCCTCCATGTCAGGGCAGCGCTGAGCTCGATGGCAGCAATTTCGGACACCGGCCACAGGCCTTTCTTCCAGGAACCTTTGGATGGGCTCCAAGTGCCAGCGTCCCTGCTGGCCGCTGAGGCGTTAGCTGCTCACACCACCCAGGACTCTGGGTCCCGAAGCAGCTGTTTTCCAGTCTCGGACAGAGCCTCCCAAGGGCTCCGTGTGTGGCCTCGGCTGTGGTGGCCGATTTTCTTCACCTCACAAAAGGACACACAGCTTGACAGGAATGAGTGAACCCGGGTGGGAGAAGAACAGGAAGGAATCACTTTGATTAGGGCTGGCTTGAAAATGACAGTCTGTGTGGCCCAGTGCCATACAAGGCCCGGGCCTCAGAGCCCCTCACAGGTGCAGTGAGGGCATCCGGTCCTTCACACAGCACCACGCGGAAGGCAGCGAAGTCCTCGCTCAAGTTCAAACACCAGAAGACAAGGGTAGAGAAATGGAAGGTCTGGTCCACGCCACACATCGAAATAAGAGTTTGGGCGCAAACAGGAAGCCCAGCCTTCCAGTTCCCAGGGTGCTGCCTTGACCCCAGTCTGCTTATTGCCCCGTGATTCCCCAATACCCTCCACCCCACTGTGACCTTTGGAAGCTGAAGGTCCCGAGGTGGCACCAACAGCCTGCTCAGCTACCACACCCCTGTCGGGCCGTGGAAAACAAGTCTGCTTCTGTAGATTCCCCACGAAGTCCCTGTGTTCCCTGTTTGATTGCGCAGTGCTTACACCGAACTCACCGACAGCATTCCCGATTAAAGGGCTTAAGAAGGAGGTTATCAAGTTGTAACGCAGGTGAGAAATGCGCAGGGTAGAGTTGTTTTCAGGACATATCACAACATATTTTATCAGGTCTGCTAATAAATGCCCAAAGGGGCCTACCACTCCGCTGTCAGCTGCCGCCCAGAGGCACTCAGCTCAGGCTCAGTGGGTCAGCCAACCCAGCTCCCCGAATCAGTGCCCAAGGCACCCACGCTGATAAGACTCAGCCTGAGGGTACTCAGCTCCACTTCGGTGGGTCAGCAAGCCCACCTTTCACTAGTAGGTGTCCAGAGGGACACACGCCTGTCTCCTGCCCGGATGTGCTCGGCTTTACTTGCTCCGTGGGTTGGGAAGCCCATCTCTCTGTTCCATGCCCTGGCTCCTGGTTCGACTGCTGCTGCTCTGAAGGTGCCGCTGCCCTCTGCACCAGGAGGTGCACTGCGCAGGGGCCTCAGGCCAGAGGACTTGCTTCCCTCGTGGCTCTTGCTGGTAATGAGACCCTCTTCCTGCAGGGCAGAGGGCTCATGTTATACCCCGCAGGCTGCCGCTTCAGGGGAAGGCCGTTTGTTGGAAGTTAGAGACTGTGGTTAGAAGAACCACAGTCAATCATGCACTGTCCCAGCATGACGCCCGGCAAACCCTGTGGGTCCCAGCTTATGAGGAGTCCAGGGGGCAGAACCGCTCCAAGCCTGCAGTTCTTTACGGCAGGAGACAGCTTTCCTCCCTCTCCCACAGAGCACTTGGTGGGCTTGAACCACGGATCTTGTGGTTAACTGCCTAACTCTTAACCCCCTGGGCCATACAGCTTCTCCAAAAGATGACAGCCAAGGCAAGTGTTCTCTGTCGCACGTAGGGTCACCATGAAGCTACAACAATGCTGAAGCAGCCAGTTCTCTTTTACTGGAAACTGGCATTCGGTGTGGGGCTGGGGAATGATGAGAGGGTCTAGTGCAGTGGTTCTCAACCTGTGGGGGTCAAGAGGCCCTTTCACAGGGGTCGTCTAAGACCACCGGAAAACACTTATTTCTGATGGTCTTAGGAACCGAGACACCTCTCCTGTCTTCAGGCGGGTCTGCCTACATGCAGATATGCCCACATATGAGTACCCACAAAATTTCATTTATTTGTAGTTAGAAAGAAATATTTCACAATATGTAATTAAATATTGTTTTTGTGATTAATCACTATGTTTTAATTATGTTCACTTTGTAACAAT
>NW_022111363.1:806440-832421 GCF_000313985.2 Echinops telfairi
CCTCCAGGTGATGATCTCAGACAGGGGTGTCACGCTGGCAGCCCGCGGGCTGCACTCGGCCCCCGAGGTAATTTTTTGTGGCCTGCGATGCGCCAAATAAAAGTGAAAATAGAAAAAATTGTTATGAAGAAAATAGCACTTATGGGAGATGGAGGCAATACCGTACACACAACTCCCTCGTTACATTTTATTTCAGAGCATCGTGGGCCACAAAAAATTACCTCGGGGCCGCATGTGACCTGCAGGCCACCAGTTTGACACCCCTGATCTAAAACCATCCCAGTAACACTTTGCAGCACTCAAAACACAGGAGATAGGAATTAACATGCACAGAATCCTTTAAAACTGCGGTGTCATTTAATACCACCCACCTATGGAGTGAGTATCTGTGTTGTCTCATTGCTGAAGCAAAGTTAGATACGCTGTCACGATGGGTTAGTGCCTGGCAAAGCTGGGGCCCGAATCCAGATGCACTTTGACTTTGCGAGTCCAAGCTCCCCCCACTCTCCGACTGTGTGAAATGTGGGGAGCCTGGGCCCGGCTTGAGCGAGCACGTCTCTCTGCTCAGGTGGGGATGCAGACACTCAGAAGAGTGGGGAGCACACCTGGGTGCGAACAGCGGGGCCCAGGCAGCCAAGAGGCCAGCAGGCAGCTCTCGTTGAGCGGGGCCTCCTGCCCAGAGCTGCAGCATCAACAGCCCTACATTGGCAGCCCAGGTGGCAAACTCCAGACCTCTCTCCCCATGGGCCGTGGGCACTGCAGGGCTCACAAAGTAGGGTCAGCCAGCCCTGGTTGGCCAGACTGAGGCCCGGTCCTGGCCCGGGGAAGGGAAGGGTGCTCAGAGCTCCCCCTGGTTGTGGCACATTCCACTTCTTGCTGCTCTTAGGTGCTGATGGACAACAGATGGCAACACTGCCCAGGCCTGCGCCAGCCTCACCGTTCTGTCCCAGCCCGTCAAGGCAGCCACCATGTCAACCCATTTTGTCAAAGGTCGTCCTCACTTTCGCCCACCTGCTGCTTTACCAAGCATGATGACCTTCTCCAGGGACTGGTCTCTTGGTCCCCACAGACCTGAGGACCCTTCCTCCCTGGCCTCTGGAACTGATGTGGTTGTGGCCGAGGTCAAGGGCTAGCAGCTTGCTGCCTCAGTATGGTGACATGAGCCCCTTGATGCGGCCTTTTGCCTGGGTTCATTGGTAAAACAGTTTGAGAGATTTCCCCCTCAGCCTGGAGGGGTTGCTTTTGCCCTAGCTTTCTACCCCCAAGGGTCTGTTGATTTGGTCCAGGTTCATTGACCTTGGGTAAGTGAGTGGCAAACAACTTGCCATTTGATGCTGTTTCTCTGGCCCAGCACTGCAGCCTGCCCCGTGACTGGTGTCCACCTTGCAGGGATTGGTCAATAGACAACGCAAATGAAGTTGTGTAACCTACTCTGCAAATGGACTTACCGAGAGGGAATTGGTCAGTCTGTGCCCTCTGCACTGGGAGGGGCCATTGCCAATGCTAACATTGACAAGGCACTGTGTATATATGCTGTCAGCTCCACAGAGAGCGGTGAGACGGACAGACGCAGGAAGAGAGGGAGCAGGAAGAAGCAGAGAAGGAAAGGAGGGAGACGCAGGAGGAGAAAGGGGGCAAGGCATCTCCTAAAGTGATTCAAAGGTCTAGACCATGAAGACACTGAGAGACCTGACGGGGCCGGTAGCACACCTGGTGGTGACAGATGCCAGAGTGTCCTGGAAGTGGAGGAGAGGGGCTGAGAGAGCGGTCCAGCGGTGAAGGCAGGAGCCTGCGTCCACATGTTTCCTGATCCAGAGTCTCAGCCCGTTGACCCTGATCCTAAGTCGGACCCTGGCTATTCTTTCCATAGTAGACCACCTGACTCAAGATGGTTTATGAGTTCAGTATGGTCACTGCAACAGATTACTGACCCCAGAAGAGAAGCAATGCTGTGGGAAGGATGGCTGGTGTCAGAAGTGGGAGCGGGGTTGGAGAGGGGAGGTATGTCTGACTCATAGGGGTCATCCAGGGTTGCCCTTGACTCCCATTATTCCCCCTCAAGTTAGGTAGGGTCTGACCTTCCTACTACCCTGTGTTAGGCTGGACTGACTAGAAAAACAAGTTCATTGACACTCGTATACATGTAAGAAAGAGCTTTATATAAAGGATTTCAAGAAAACATCCCAGCCCAGTCCAAATCAAGTCCGTAATTCTGATACTAGTCCATAAATCTCTCTTCAGACTCACACAGTACATGCAACGATGCAAAATGCAGGAAGATCACAGACCAGTGGGTGCCAAGTCTTGTGGATCCAGTGGTGGTGGAAGCATCCCCAAGGCTTTCTCAGGTCTCAGCGTGGCTCCATGTGTCCTGTCAACAGGAAGGTGACGGCAGAGAGAGAGAGAGAGAGAGAGAGAGAGAGAGAGAGAGAGAGAGAGAGAGAGAGAGAGAGAGAGAGAGAGAGAGTTCTCAGAACCCCCATGAGAAGGCCACGCCCACAAGGAGGCATCATCAGGCTGTGACCTGATTGACAGGTTGGACTCCACGCCTACACTTATTTATCAAGTTGACATGAAATTATGTACCTTCCACACACCCCTACCATTTTACACTCTGCAACCAGTCTGGCATGGAGTTTCTCCTCCTCCCACCTTGGACACTCGGACCACAAGCCCACAGCATGTGGAAGATGATGATTAAAGGAGAGATTTCCTGGGGTTTGGTCTTTGGGGCTCTGACACCATTCTACCCTTGTTGAGCAGAATTCTAGAGCGAAGCTCGTGCTGACCCCGGATGGCGTTGCCCGGGAAGCACCCTGGGGTGGAGACGCAAGTCTGGAGACAAGGCTGGCAACACCACCTTCGTCCTGATGGGTTCTGTTGGCACAAACCACCCACTCCCATCGAGCTTTGGCATCGATTCAGAAAGCAGCTCATTTAGAGATCAATGGGGAAGCTCTGGTGGTGTAGCGGGTAACAAGTTGGGCATTAACCACAAGGTCAGCAGCTCAAAACCACCAACGGCTCTGGGGGAGAAAGATGAGGCTTTCTACTCCCCCAAAGAGTTACAGGCTCAGAGACCCACAGGGACGGTTCTGTCCCGTCCTGCAGCTTGCTGTGAGTCGGCATCGGCTTGATAGCAGTGACTTTAGCTTAGGTGTTTTTTTATTTCCCTTTTCAGTCAGATAGAGATTCTGAACATGTATCTACAATTCACTAAGAACACAGCTAATTCTTTTATCTCTGAGAACGCTGAGCCCTGAGCATTGACAATGCAGCCGTCCCCCTGGAGGAGGGGATCTCTGTGTCAAGAGGCCTGTGTCAGTTGAATGAGCGCTCGGGATGGACACGTCCCTTGCTGCTGACCATGGTCTCCCAGGGTGGGAGGGCCCCTCCTTGCCTGGGGAACTGAGAAGAGGGCCTGTGACTGGTGGCCCTGGCCTGGCAGCGGGCCTTCTTTGGGGTTGGTGTGCCAGGGTGAGCGGCAAGGTGCTTCCTTCCCTGAGTGGAGCCGGGGTCCCTCCACCTGGCGGGGAAAGTTCTTTCTGCCCCTGAGGATGTGTTGTCGGTGCCTGCTGCCTCTTTTGTTCTTGTTAATCTTTGTGAGAAGAGCCCCACCGTTCCATTTGTTTCCTCCAGGCCGTTTTGCTAGCTGAGGTGTTTACATGCTGAGTAATACTCACTAATATTTTCCTCCTTAGCAAAACACTCAGTATCCTCCCCAGTCACCTTTCTTCTGGGGCTTTCCTCTGCGCCACCCCCCCGCGCCGCTGGGTACCACGCAATTTCCCTGTTTCCCCATCATCCCAGCACGCTGGCTGTAATGTGCGAGGAGAGAGGCATCCCACTTGGCTGGGTGCCTACCGGTCCCCACTGCGGTGCCCGGCAGCCGGCACCTGGCACCACGCCGTGTGCTGACCACCTGCTGACAGCGCCTGTCTTCCCGACCACCATGCTGCGAAGGAGCTCCTTTCTTCTGTCTTCCTAACACCGGGGACAGTGCCTGGCAGAGGTGCGGCTCTCTGCATAAGCAGATGATAGGAGCAGTGACCGAGTCAAGGAAAGGGTGGAAAGCCGAGCCCCAACTCTTGCCGACCCCCCCCCCCAAACCCCGAGGGCGTTGCCAAAAGCTCATGTTGGCGGCTCTGCTGTTCTTGGCCCTTGGTGCACCCCATCCTCGGCCCTTGTCTGCAGCCATTCTCAGCTGCAGTGCCTGCGTGCGTTCGCTCCCACCCAGGCCCCTCGTCCCACTGTCCTCTTGGCTTAAGTGAAAGACATATCTTTCCACCCGCCTGGAGCTATAGGCTCAGCAGCCCCCAGGGACAGGTCTGCTCTGTCCTATGGGGTGTGACATAAAACAAGGACTGAGGGGGGACGTTCAGAGATCAGGTGTCTTGGGCTCCCGGAAACACACGCAGAACTTTAAAGCCCTTAGCAGGCCCTTCCTACGGACTCTTCCTGTCCCTGGGGAGAGAGGACGCCAGCCCCGGAGCACGAGCTGAGCACAGTTGCCGAGCTGACCAGCGGTGCAGCTGCGTAGAAAAGAAGCAACGGCAACCAAAAAGCCCAGACCGATTGCCGTGAACTTGTTCTGATTCAGAGAGGACTCTCTGTCGAGTTGTGCTCCCTGGGTTTCCGGTGGCTGATATCTCGGGCGTAGGTCGCCAGATCCGAGGTGCCTCTGCTGGCCTCGAGCTGCCAGCCTTTAGATGAGCAACTATGCTCGGAACCATTGTCTCTTCGTGGGTTCTGAGCCTGGGCCCTCTTGCTACACCCCGTGTGACTCGGGGAGGCGGGGCAGTAGCACCCCCCTTTGAGCCTCAGGAATCTCTGGGAGGTAGGCAGCGAGCGTTGGGGCTGTCTCCAGTCTACAGAGGGAATTGGCTGTGAAACACCGACTGCTGAAGATAACAGAGCTGCAGTGCCGTTTCTCTCAACGCACCCCTCTCCCCCCCCACACATACACACACACACTGTCCCTCCAGGGGCGGGGCCTCGTCTGCTGCTTGCCCTTTCCTGCAGGGCAGGACTCCCCCTTCCTGGCCCCGACACCGATGGAGATGTGTGCTGTTCTGCCCCAGGTGGATATGTGTGTGTGGAGCCCAGAGCCCGGGATCCCTCTTCCCTGTGCCTCTGCAGACAGGGAAGGCTCACTAGCAGGTCCCAGAGCTTTGGGCTCCAGCCCCAGGGAGCCAGACGGCTCTTCCCCTTGACGTTCCCCATCCTCTGGCTGCGGTTGCAGCTGGGGCTCACTTGGCCCCTGACGGAAGTCGGCCCAGTTCTGCAGCATCACCGGATCTAGGGGTCTCAGAAGTAGATTACTAGGCCTTTCCTCCTGGTCCACCTTGGTCCAAAAGCCTCACAGAAACCTGCTCAGCGTCATGGCAGCACGCGAGCCTCCCTTGACAGACAGGTGACGGCTGGGGGCTGGGCGAGAGCCAGGTCGGTCTGACTAGGAAGGAATCTGGGTTTCCCTCCTGGGAGGGGAGAGTTCTACCTCTGGGCCACCACCGCCTGCCCTCACGCAGCTGGGGTGGTGGGGTCCTTATTCAAGGTGCTCAGCACGCACAGCACAGCAATGCCTCCCCACACCTGGCCAGGACAGCTCGCACTGACAGCTGCAGGCCTTCCTGGGTGGCATCTACTTAGACAACAACCACATCCCACGGGATTAAGCAAGAAACGAAACTCCCTTATTGCAGGGATCTGTTCCAGCTTGGGACGTGAGTGGGTTGCTCATGAAAAGATTCTCTTTCAGCGCCCCTGTCCCTACTTTTCACAGCAGTGCTTCTCATCGTCCTTAGTTGAATGAAACTGTAACAGAATGAAAAACTGCCCAGCTTGCATCAGCCTGATGAGCACTGTCCAAGCCCATGGTGTGGCCACTGTCTGAGTCCCTGGTGTGGGCACTGTCTGAGTCCCTGGTGTGGCCATTGTCTGAGTCCCTGGTGTGGTCACTGTCTGAGTCCCTGGTGTGGCCACTGTCGGAACTCCTGGTGTGGCCACTGTCTGAGTCCCTGGTGTGGCCACTGTCTGAGTCCCTGGTGTGGCCATTGTCTGAGTCCCTGATGTGGTCACTGTCTGAGTCCCCTGGTGTGACCACTGTTCTTGAGTGTTTTCTAACCTGGGACCTGGGGGAGGTGGGGGTGGGGCAGTGGGGCTCATCTTCCAGCAGGATACTGGACAATATTCTGTTGTGATCCATAGGTGTTTCCGGGCTGATTTTTGGATGTAGATCACCAGGCTTTTCTTTGTAGTCTGTTTTGTCAGGGCACTTGGATGAAGCCTGTCCACTATGGTGACCCTGCTAGTGTTTGAACTACTGATGGCATAGCTTCTAGCATCACCACAGCACGTAAGGCACCACCGTATGACAAGTGAGGGACTGGATGGTGGCTTGGCCCCACTCTCATGGTTGCAGGAGATGGCTAGGGAAAGGTGGGTGATTCAGCCACTTCCTGAGCATGCCCATTGCAGCCACACTTACGTCTACTCTCTATAAAGGCCATGCTACGCAGCTCCCATGCATGTGTGCTCTCAAAGGCCAGACTTGGGCACAATGAATGTTCCCTTTAACTGGAGCTGATTTCTGCCGGTGGGTGAAGCTGAGGAGAGAACTGTATCTGAATTTCTCTTGTTTATTGGGGCATCTGTTTTGCTCCATCTCCATGCCCATAATGTTAGCTGTGTTGCTAGAATACGTTGATGTATCACGCTAAGGCTATCATGGAGGTGCAGTGGTAAAGCACTGGGCTGCCAACCCAGAAGTTTATAGATCAAACCCACCTGCCACTTCAAGGCGCAGCACGTAGCCGTCGAATTCTGTAAAGACCGGGGCCTTTGAAACCCTGCGGGGCAGTTCTACTCTGTCCTCAGGTTGAATTTGGTTCCTATTCAAAGTTTCTCAGTCAACTGGATTCCTATGAGGCCAAAGGTTTCACCGTGAGGAGACAGACCACTGCCCTGGAGTCGATCTGACTCAGCAGCCCTATAGGACAGGGTAGAACTGCCCCTGTGGGTTTCTGAGACTGTAATTGCTTGCTGGAATAGAAAATCCCATCTTTCTCCAGAGGAGTGGCTCATGGTTTCAAACTACTGGCCTTCGCTTAGCAACCCAACAGCAACCACTACCCCACAGGGCTGCACTCCTCAGCAGCTGGCTCCAGGACTCCTCCTCTCCTCTGCTGCCTCTGCTGTCTGTTCAACATCCACCTGTCCAGGCCCCCACCATCTTACCACTGCCAGGCTGACCTCACTTGTCTGCCCAGCATGCTTCCCTACCTCCCTTGCTCCTCCCACCATCTCAGGCTGTGAAGACACACGAGGTCTCTGCTTTCCTTTGTCACTGTTGCGGGTGGCCATCAGGCCGGCCCACACTCTTGAAGTCCCCATGTGCAGCAGAGAGGAGCCATGTTCCATGGGTTCCCAGATGGAACTGTTTGGAGGCAGATGGCCAGGCCTTTCTTTGGAGGCACCTCTGGTTAGGTTTGATCAAACTGCCAATGTTGGGGCTCATAGTTGAGCCATCCAGGGGCAGACTCCCTCCTCTCACTTATTTTACTTTATAGGAGAGAGATGGAACAAAGAGCAAACCAAGAGAGATGATCAAATAAAGTAAACCCAGAATGTGTCCTGGGCACACTAAAACGAGGTGATGTGCTGGAGAGTTCTGTGAAGCGGGAGGGAGGTGGAATTGCTCTCCCTACTGCACAAACTGCACAGGTGCCTGCTGTCCAGGAGTCAGGGCTGCCCACAGGACACTCCTCCAGGAAGCTCCCCTATGTTCCTAGACTGGCAGGGCTCCCTCCCACCTCTGGATCCCACAGCGTGTTATCCCTGTGACCTGTAGTTCACACACACACACACACACACACACACACACACACACACACTCCATCCCTGCTATGAGGAGTCCAAGAACCTCCCCTGAAGGGTACTGACATACCCGGTGTCTCTCATGCCTGGTCAAGAGTAGCTGTTCTGTAAGAGAGGGTTGTGTACTTGTGCAAGGATCTCCTGACAGCACAGGGGCAAAGGGCAGGGTCCAGCTCCAGGGCCACAGGCTGAGAGGTGAGCAACTTGTCCTTTGAAGAGAGACCGCGGAAGGAGAATGGCTGAATATGAGAACTCCCAAGGGCCAGAGAGGGAGGATATTAAATCAATCCAAGTAACCACAGCCAGGAACACATTACAGGGGAGAAACACACCGGCCTGTGTGATCCAAGGATTAAAATAATAAAATCCAAGACCCGAGAGGAAACAGTATTAGTGCTTAAATTCTGAGGACCCAGTTTGCAGAAGGCTATGGATGACAGTGAAAACCCATAATCCATTTGCAGGGCCTCCACGCCAATGCATCCTCTCTGACCAGTGACCAGGGATGTGATAGCCTTGTTATCCGACAGTGCATTGGAAAGGGAACTAATACCGATGTAGCTAGGTTAAGACTTAACACCTTATCGTTTGCTATCCCTTTGACCCATTTAAAATTTGTTCTTATTTTTATTTTTTTCAGCCAAGATTTTTCTGTTCTATTTTGCTATTATTATTGAGTTTCTTTATCACTTTTTGTGTTAGTATGTTTTTCTCTGGATGCAACTGAGGATAGGTAAATCTTTAGTGACAGTAAAAATATTCTCTGAAATTTTGCTTTCATTAGAGCTGAAGAATGGTGGCGCTCTGGTCTAGGTGTTGGGCTGCTCATGAAAAGGTTATAAGTTCAAAGCCACCAGCTGCTCCACAGGAGCAAGAGGAGGTTGCTTGTTACTGTAAAGATTTGCAGTCTCGGAAATTCTTTTTTTTTTTTTTAAATAATTTTATTAGGGGCTCATACAACTCTTATCACAATTCATACACACATCAATTGTGTAAAGCGCATCTGTACATTCATTGCCCTCATCATTCTCAAAACATTTTCTCTCCACTTAAACCCCCGGTATTAGGTGCTCATTTTTCCCCTCCCTCCCCGCTCCCCACTCCCTCATGAGCCCTTGATAGTTTATAAATTGTTATTTTGTCATATCTTGCCCTGTCTGATGTCTCCCTTCACCCACTTTTCTGTTGTCCATCCCCCAGGGAGGAGGTCACATATAGTTCCTTATAATTGGTTCCCTCTTTCCTACCCACTCTCCCTCTACCCTCCCTGTTTCGCCACTCACACCACTGGTCCTGTAGGGCTCATCCGCCCTGGATTCCCTGTATTTTCAGTTCCTATCTGTACCAGTGTACATCCTCTGGTCTAGCCAGACTTGCAAGGCCAAATTCGAGTCATGGTAGTGGGAGCGGGGAGGAAACATTTAGGAACTAGAGGAAAGTTGTATTTTTCATCGTTGTTACATCGCCCCCTGACTGGCTCATCTCCTCCCTGAGACCCCTCTGCAAGGGGATCTCCAGTGGCCTACTAATGGGCTTCGGGTCTCCACTCCGCACTCCCCCCATCATTCACTATGGTAAGATTTTTTGTTCTGATGATGCCTTATACCTGATCCCTTTGACGCCTCGTGGTTGCATAGGCTGGTGTGCTTCCTCCATGTGGGCTTTGTTGCTTCTGAGTTTGATGGCCGCTTGTTTACCTTCAAGCCTTTAAGACCCCAGACGCTGTGCTTTTTGATAGGCGGGCACCATCAGCTTTCTTCGCCACATTGCAGCCTCAGAAATTCTATACAGGATTGCAAATGAGTTAGAACTGGCTTGGTGGTGGTAGGTCTGGGCTTTGGCCTTATAGAGAATGGTATTACGTCTGTGCCTTGTTTGGGAAGGACTGGAACTGTGCCTGAGGTGGGTGAAGTGGGGAGGAGGTGGCTGGGGGTAGGGACCCTTTTCCCTGGTGCATGTGCTTCAGTGGGGTGTGTGACTGTGTGGAAGGATACCACGGAGGGTACCACAGCATATGCTTTAGGGCAGTGGTTCTCCACCTTCCTAACGCCGTGACCCTTTCGTACAGTTCCTCATGTTATGCTGACCCCCCAACCATAAAATTATTTTCATTGCTACTTCATAACTGTAATGTTGCTACTGTTATGAATCTGGCGACCCATGTGAAAGGATCATTCGACCCCCAAAGGGGTCACAACCCACAGGTTGAGAACTGCTGGTTCAGAATATACATGGGGGTATTAGGGGCTACTGAGCCTGGTTCTGGAATACTGGCACAGGATGTGTAAAAGAAGAGTGCATGTGGGTGTGATAGAGGGGGTTTTGTGCAGTGCACATGGGGCCCAGGCGCAGTATTGGGTTATACGGGGGTTGGTGCTGTGCTGGGTGGGGTCATGTGAATATGTATGTATACATGTGGGGGGTGTTGAGCCGTGTTCTCTTGGAGGAGGACTTGCTCAGGGGTCTGTGGGCTGTGTGTTTGTGTGTGGGGGTATCTGGGGGTGCCCTGAACCCTCACGAAGCAGGGAAGAAGGCAGGGCAGGGCAGAGCTGTGGCCTGCATTCTGACACACCCATCAATGGGACACCTTTCTTCCTTTAGGGGACCTTACACTGGAAGCCACTGGAGTCTCCTGTCCCCACTGCCGGCCTCTGGGCCCTGCTCTGGCCTCTTCACCTTCCTTTGAATTTGGGGGACCTTGATTTTAAGTGCTCCCCTCAAGCCCCAGCCCCATTCTCTCTCTTACTGTCCAGAACAGACATGAAAACTATTCCTGTGTTTCCTCTGGAAAAATCCTGGGAGGTCTGTTTATGATTGGAGCACACATCTGTGCAGAGCCTAGCCGGGACAGCTGCAAATCCAGGAACTGGAATGTACTGGAATCCCGAAGCCAGTTTGTGTAGGCAATACCCCCTCCCCAACCTGTGTAGCCCCCTGGGCAGGACTGCCAACACCAGAGGCAGTTCCTGTTTCTCGAGAGAGTTCTTGGTTGGCCCGCACCACTGTAAGGATACCACTGCACACCCCAATTTCAGTCAGACACAGAGGCACAGACACAGGGGTGCACCACAGTTATTTGGATAGGACACTCAGACCCCCTGCCCTCTGCACACACATGAAACACCAGACATGCAGCCCCATGCACACTGAGTCAGCCCACCTACACACAGGCACGTCATAGAAGGGGTGACTCAGCCCCAGCCACCTACAGAAACCCACCTGGAGCCACACCTGCCCTTTCAGGTGACAGGACAGGCCTGCCCTCCACTGGAGCAGCAGGGTATTTACAAGTCGGGAATATCCCATTTCTTCCCATCATCTGCCCTTATCCGCTGCCCCTCGACAGCCTGGCGCTCCTAATCTTCAGGTGACCCCGAACTGCCCCTCAGCAGCTGTGTGACCTTGGGCCCCTTGGGCCCCTTCTCCAGGCCTGCTTTTCATTTGTGAAGGGGACTTGACCTTGAGGACTGCAAGGCTCAACCCCTTCTAGCACTTCTTCGGACACCCCAGGCATATTTTCCAGGGCTGGCCCACTGGCTGGCCTGGGAAACCAGCCCCAGCTCCATCCTTGGAGTTGGGAAGTCTGGGGAGGGAGGGTCTCTGAGTGCCTGCTGGGGCTGCCTGCACAGAGGAAATGGGGTACGGCCATGGGGTCAGTGCCCCAGGATCTGGCTGGCTGGCTGGGTGCCCCCGCCGCTGAGGAAGGCTGCCCGGTGTGATGCTGGGGGCGGTGGCCACCTACACAAGCAGGGCTGGGAGGGAGCCAGCAGTCCAGCTGTGCAAGGGTTAACCTGGGATGGGGGTGGGGGGGTGGGGAGGTGTCCAGCTGGCCCTGCTGCCAAGACTGCAGATTGTTCCCAGACACCAGCCTGGCTGTCACCCTGAGGAGGCCCAGGCTGCCTGTGTGCACACCCCCACCCTATGGCCAACCCCACTTCTGCTTTCTGCTTCCCAGTGCGGCCCAGGAAACACCCTGATGGGCTGGGCTGGGCAGGAGTGCCTCCCCAGCTGCTCCTGCCACCATGTGGAGGCTCTGTGGAGCAGGGCTGGGGGCTTGAGGCGCCCCTTCCCCTAGCATGCACGCCCCATCTCTCCCTTCTGATGCACACACTCGCCCCAACAGCCCTCCCTCTTCCCTCTGCCGGGAGTCTCCTCCACCCTCCTCTATTCCTTCAGTCCTGTTTGGGCCTGGGGTTGCCGCCTCTTCCTTGTCAGCCAGCCGGCCTCTCATTTGCTCCTTGGGGCCAGTGGGGGAGGAGAAGGTGGAGGAAGGGAGGAGAGAGAAGGGAGAGCGAGGACGCGAAGGGAGCCAAGGGAACTCACCCTGACCAGAACCTGGGGGCTTGTGCCTACCTGAAAAACCAGCCACTGACATGCCCCCCCCCCCCCAGCTGTGTGGCACAGTTCTATTGTGAAGCCCACAGGGCCACCTTGAGCCAGAGCCCGTCCCGCCTGCCAGAGACCTTCTGCCACCCAGCTGATTCCGGCTCCTAGCAACTCCAGAGGCTGGTGGGTTTGAATGGTTGACCTTGTAGGTCACAGCCCAGCGCTGGACCCACTGCGCCACCAGGGCCCCTGGTGCTTGGAGGAGACCCTGATAGGGGTTAATTTCCCCCGAGGTATCCCTGGCCTTCCCCTCTACTCTTCTAATCACTGTTTAAACCAGGGAAGGACAAACTGGCCCCATTCCCTGGGACAAAGGAATCAAGGGCAAAGTACAGGAGTTTTTGATTAACTCAGAAACACCCCTGACTTTCAGCTGCCAGCTGTGAGGGGGAGGGGCTGGGGAGAGTGGGGAGGCTGTTGAGAAAAAATGTTGGAAAGAGACTGGGAAGTTCAGAGACCCGGGCGGGGCAGGGGACCTGCTGAGGCCCTCTGCCCACACTGTGCCCCCGGCTGGGCCACATGGACCAAGGCCCATGCCCACTCTGCCCCAGCACACCTTCCCCGCGTGGAGGCTGGATTCCAGCTGGATTTCTAGAAGGCTGTGGGTGTCCCCCTTCCTCTCCTCTCCCTAGCTGCAACAAGGACATCCCGGCTTTCCGAGGGAGGAGTCACGTATCCTCTGGGACAGTGCTCCTTGGACGGTCGCTGAGTGGGGTTTGGGCAAGGTGACCAGATTTTAACATTGGTAAAGCGGGACAAAAGCAGGACACCATTGGTAAAACTCACATCCTGGTGAAATAGCCACATGGCAGCTGAAAACCGTATACCCTAGCTTGTCGTGCATTCTTTCCAAAAATCGGGACATTTTTAAAAGTCCTGCATCTGTAGGATGCAGAAAAAATTGTTAAAAAGCGGGACGTCTGGTCACCTTAGGTTTGGGGCACAGGGAGCAGCCCACAGGCATGCTCCCCTGTGAGGCAAGGGTCTCCCTGGGCTCACAGTCCCTGGCTGCCACCATGCTGAAGGCTGAATCTTCAGGTCCTGTCGCATGGCTGCCTGATTCCTAGCCTTGTCCTTCCAGCTGCACTGCCAGGCAAATCTGACAGCGTTCTTCAGGTGCCTGGGAATTATTCATGCTCCCAGCCAGTAATCTGCTTTCTCCCCCAGGGTGAGCCAAGCTTTGGGAAGAGCCTCAACGACTGATTCCACCCTCCACCACCCAGCCCGGCTCCGCCCAGCCTCATGGGAAAATCCCATGCGAAGGAGGCCATGGTTCAAAGGCAGTGGGCAAAGGAGGCCGCCCGCCCGAGCAGCCAGAAAGAACCAGCCCTTTGTGCTGGGCTGGGGTCCTGGGGGATGAGTGCATTTTTAGCGTGTTTAGCAAGTTTCTTTTTTACAATGAGCAGCCGAGGAGGGAAGGGGTGGGAAAGGCACAAGGCAGGGGAAAGGGAAGGAGGAGCGCAGGAGCCTGTAGAAGGCAGCCCAGGGCAAGAAGCAGGGGAGCGCTTCAGAACCGTCTTGTCACTTGTATGGGGATCTCTGAAGAAAGGCTGTTCCCCTCTTTGGGAGGGAGGGGTGAGTAAAATGACATTGGAAGCTTCAAGAAAAGATTTCGCTTCCGTTTTACACGTGGAAACAAAATAAAACACTCAAACTTCCTGCTGTCGAGCTGATTTTGACTCACAGGGACCCTCTAGGGCCGAGGAGACGTGCCCTGTGGTTTCTGAGGCCGTCAATCTCTCTGGGAGCAGGCAGCCTCCTCTTTCTCCCATCGCATGACTGGTGGCTTTGAACTGCAGACCGGGGTAGCAGCTCCACTTGTAATCCTCTCCACCACCAGGGCTCCTTGAGGAGGCGGGGTGGGGACCAGACAAAGGGGAGGATGGGAGATGCCAATAGTGAAGCTCCCCCCAGCTCCCCAGTGCTTAGGACAGACTGTTCATGGTGTCCAGTGCTTCTCCAGCGTCCCCTCATTTAATCCTTGCAACAGTCGGATGGGGTCAGCCAGTTACCCTCCTTCCTGGACAAGGCAGAGAGGTTTGGGAAGGCATACAACTCAGCAGTGCCTGCCAGGATGCCCCCACCCTGGCTCAGGAGCAGGAGCCGGTGCAAGAGCCCACATCTACCTATCCCTGCATCACCCAGCCCCAGGGAAACCCAGGGAAGACCGAAAAGCAGCACACAGGCAGGCTGCCTGACGGGAGACTTTGGTCCTAATACCAAACACATCTTCTAGCACTGTGTGGCAGTGGGGTAGGCATTGGGCTGCTAGCCTCAAGGTCAATGGTTCAAACCCACCAGCTGCTCTGTGGCAGAAAGATGAGGTTCTCTGTACCTTAAAGATTTTTTTTTTTCTTCACAGTCTTGGAAACCCTAGGGACCAGACCCTTCTGTCCTATAGACTCATTCTGCCTCGAGTCAGAGGGACAAGCAGACAGACAGCCAGGCTGGGTCTTGTCTGGCAGCCGCCTAGGCTGTGCCAGCAGACTTTCTCTGTCCTCTGCTTTGTGAACTCTTTCCGCTCACCAGTCCTCCTTGGAGAACCGGCTGGACACCCACCAGCCATCAAAATGAAGCCAGTTCACCATCAACTGCACCCAGAAGCAGGGCACCCACGCGTCAGGGCAGAGCTGGGCCCCCCCGGGCTGCTAAGGCCTGGGTTTCCAGGAGACCCCCAGGCCTCTCTGCCAATGTGCTCCCTCTGCTGGACCTGGCCCTCTAACCTTTCACTTAGCAGCTGGGCTCGTGAACTGCTCACCTCTACAGACCCGACTCCTCCAGGAGAGGAGCCCTGGGTGCAGCAGATGATGGCCCTCTAGGTTGTCCCCGCCCCAACGGCCTTTCCCGGGAGGTGGTGTTTTTGCTGACACATTGCACTGGGCCTTCTGTTAACAGTTGTGCTTGCCCAGGGGCAGAGGCTTCCCTGGCCTCTGCACGCCCGGCACCTAACCCTGAGCTGGGCATGGCTGGGGATGGTCCTGGCACGCCAGGAGCGCTCGGGAGCATTTGTTCATTGGCCGCAGCGGCTTCAAGTGGGGAATGAGCGATTGTCTGTCTTCATGAAGCTGGACCAGTGGGCCAGTGATTTCACGATGAGCGGGTGGCCAGGGCAGCCTGGCTCCTGGGACCACAGAGGGGGCCCAAGGAGAGAGGAGGGTGGGCTCAAGGGAGGAGGAGTAGCAGATCTGGGAGGACTTCCTGGAGGAGGTGGGGATAGACTGAGACTTGAAGAAAGAGCGATCCCCAATTCTGGAGGATTCACATTTTCTCCCCCGCTCTCCCCACTCTCGATCCACTGAGAAGATGCACCGTAGCCCGTGCATCCCTGTGAAGGGGACGTTTTTGAAGAAGGGCAGGCTGGCCAGAGTACCAGGTGGGCACCGTGCTGGCCTTTGGGAATTCAGCGGTGACTAGGACACACACCCCGTCTTCTGAAGACCCCTAGTTAAGCCAGAGAGCAGACAGCAAGCACACAAGTATCCTAGGCAGGGTAGCGACAGCGTCCCCACGGGCCACACGCTTCCACCTGCTCTCACGGAATCCCCACAGGGACAGACAGGTGACATCGTGCGCTAAGAGGCCAGGGAACGTGCCACGGCCCCAGGACGAGCACTGGGGTACCCATGAGCCCCCTCAGTTGTCAGGCTCCAGGCTGCGTGCTTGTCTGGCACTGGTGTGCTCCCGGCCTGCACGAGGAAGGAGCTGAGGGTCACTTGTTGCAACTGAGCAGCTGAGCCTCCCTTGGAAGTGGTCCCTCTGAAACCACAGGGTGTAGGCCTCTCCTGTGGCGTCTCCCATGGGTGGTGGGGAGGGAGGGAGGTAAAAGCCAGTGAATAAATGATTCCCCTGGGAGGCCTGGGCCTACTTTGGCCTGTCAGATCAAACTCCTTCGTTTTCTTCTGCCTCATTCCACGTGTCCCCTGCCTTTCTCCCAGCCTTCTCAGCTGGCCAGCAAGCCTCCGGGGGGGCCCCCTCCCCATTACTCTTCTTTCTCCTTCCTGCCCCCTTCTCCCTTTCCTGTCCTTCTCACTCTACCCCCATCTTCACCCCACACCCCCCTTTTATCTTTCTCTCCTCTTCCTCCCCCCTTTCTCCTCAGAACTAATTGCTTAAGGGGTGAAGACCAGGTCGACTTGTAAAAACCCTGATCCATCGCCATGGTGATGCTAATTCAAGTTGAGTTCAAAGGAAATTGTTCCAGTTAAATCTAACAAGCTGGAGCCCGGGCCCAGGAAGGACCCGTGCCAGGAGGAGCGAGCCCAGGGCCCAGACACATCAGAAAAACAAACCACTGCTTCTCACCCTCCCACTCCCTTCCCTGCCCTCCCGGCAGCCTTCAGATCCAGCCCGGCTGAGGGGTGAGGGCGGAGGGGTGGCTGAGCCCTTGTCTCAGAGGTCCCCAGACTATGGTGACCAGATGTCCCACGGGACAGTCCCGATTTTTGGCGGTTTAAAAAAGTCCCGATTTTTGGAAAGAATGCACGACAAGCTAGGGAACGGTCTATTTGGTCCATATAGACCACATTTTTAATTAAGAACCCCATCCCCTGCCCCCCATCAATGGTGTCCTGCTTTAAATCTGGTCATCCTACCCCAGGCCAGGGCCAGACTCCACCGGAGCTTCCTCTAACGACAGAGTGGCCCCTCCATTGAAAGCCCCCCTCCATAAAGTCATGAAGGGCCCTCCCCCCTCCCTCTGTTCTGCGGTCTCTGGGAGTGTGCACTTATAGTAAGTGCTTTCTAGTTAAGTGTAGGTTTGGAAGCCCTTGCTGTTAGCTGCACAGGGAAGGAGCCTTCGACTGGCCCTGCACCATCCCGGTGACCCGTGGGCATCAATCCCGTTGTTCCCCAGGTTTCTCGCTGGCTGGTTTGGGGCACTTGAGGCCAGGGCTCGCTTCTTGGTTCATCTTAGTCTGGAGGCTCCGCCGAAGCCCGTTCACCATCGTAACCGACAGCCCAAACTCACTGTGTGTAGTCCACTTCAGCTCACAGCGACCGTGGGGGACGGTGGAGAACCGCCCCGTTGGCTTCCCAGGCTGTTGACCTCGACCTCGATAGGACACCTTATTCTCTCACAGCACTGGCTAGTGGGTCTGAGCCCCTGAGCTGTGATTAGCAGCCCAGCACCTAACCCCTTAGGCCCCAGAGCTCAGAATCACGGCTACCTGTCAGTCCCCACCGACAGACTTGCATGGGAGCTATGCACGAGGGGTGTGCCAGGGTGAGGATTGTACCGCCGAAGCATCACTGGACTCTAGTTTGAATGTGAAACAAACAAACAAAGCAGCTACAATGGAGTCCCAGTGAGCCAATCCACGGGGTTTCCAGGGCTGTCCATCTGTATGGAGCAAACAGCCTCGTCTATTGGTCCACAAGGCAGCTGGTGGGTTTGAACCACCAGTCTAGCAGCGCCACCGGGCTGCTGTATGACTTCATGTGTTTTGAAAGCGTCTTACTGTGAATTGGGTGACAGCTTACAGAGCACATCGTCAGCGGCCCGCTTCACAATTCATATCCATTTGGATTAATCTCATCCCTTGCCATCCCCTCAGGGCACCATTACTTATTCTGCTTCCTCCCGGTGTTGCCTGTGTCCGATCCGTCTCCCCTCACCCGGCTGAGGGGTGAGGGCGGAGGGGTGGCTGAGCCCTTGTCTCAGAGGTCCCCAGACTATGGTGACCAGATGTCCCACGGGACAGTCCCGATTTTTGGCGGTTTAAAAAAGTCCATGTCTATACAGGATCCTTGGGAAAAAGGGCTGGCAATTGACTTCTAAAACTATAAGTGAACACTTTATGGGGTGCCCCTCCCGATGCCCTGGGGTCTCCATGAGTCAGAGTCCATTCGGTAGCGACCGGTCTGGTTGTCCATTTCTACTCAGAGTAAGCCCAGGTGAGAGAGTAGAACAGCCCCATAGAGTTCTGTTGGCTGTCATCTTCATGGAAGGTGCCCCGGTGGCTTAGTGGGTAAACCCTCAGCTGCTAGAGGAAAGGTTGGCAGTTTAAACCCCGCCACGCCCCTGAGGCAGCCTGCTTCTGGAAATATTTACAGCGTTGGGAACATGGCAGGGTAGGGCCACTCTGTCCTCAATTTCCCGGCCGTGGGCTTAGCTGGTTTTGGTTTAATCCTCACGGGAGCAGGATGCCAGGTCTTTCTTCCGTGGAGCTGGTGGGTGGCTTCGCACCACTGACCTTTTGGTTAGCAGTGAACTCACTTCCCAGCTCTCCTGGCAGGGCCTCGTGTGCCGCTCACAAAGGAGCTCGGTGGTACATACATGGGTAGCCCGCTCCTCTCCCGGACATGCTGAGAAGGGGGTGGGGAGGGGGATGCTGCTACAAATTCAGGCCTGGGCCCACAGCAGCTCTGTGGTCTCAGCACCAACTCCCGCTCCCGGGCTGGGAGGCCTTTGGTGGGAATTGAGGTGGCCACCTGGCCTGAGGAGCCCTCGCTCTCCCAGCGGCCCTGAGTCAGGTCTTGGGATGACAGATGAAATGCTGCAGTGACGCACGCAGCAAGGGGCTGGGGCCGCCAGGGCACTTCCTGCACCTCCAGGACGGTTCCCACTGCCTTTGTACTCCACTCGGCTCCTTTCATCCGGTAGCTCAAAGTCCCTTTCAAGCTGCAAGCAGCCTGAAGAGTTGGCTCCTGATCTCAGTGAGCACACAGGGCCCGCTGGGCACGAGCTGGTGGAGGCGGCCGCTCCTGGGAGCAGGCCATGAGTCAGGTGCCCGGGAGCCCAGGACTCCCAGCCCCCAGACTTCTGCCCCCAACTCTGCACTGCTCAGCTCTGTGGTAAGGGGCATCTGAGCTGGGCTGACTTGGCTTAGCTGTGTTACTCCATGCACAGGGCACTGCACGCAGCAGTGGGACATGGTCCTGCATAAGGCTCTGCAGGGCCCTGTGCAGGCCTGGAGCTTGAGCAGCATGGTGGGCACGACCCCATTAATGGCTGCTGCTTGGGGTGGTGGGGTGGTGAAGGGACCTGCAGAGTGTGTACATTTTGAGTGGGAGGGAGGGGGACCGACAAGGGTCAACAGCAATCACCGGGGATTCTGGGATGAAACCCAGCCAACTTTGGGGAGGGCTTCCCTCCCCGGGTGGGGATCTTCACTGAGGTCCCAGGTCTTGGCAACCACCCCTTGCTCACCCCCTACCCCCACCCCAGCTGCATTAGCTAACTTGACTCCGCCGAATGCCCCCCTTTCCGGGTTAGTTGTCTGTAACGTGTCCACGAAGGTGGAGACCGCCGTGTACCCAGCCTGAGGCACACTGGACAGAGTCCCCAGTCCTGGCTTGCGCTGCTCTCCCGCTGTGCGATCCTGGGAACTGCGTTCGGCTCTCTGGACGTCCAGGGCCTCCTTCACAGGTGCCTTGGCTCAGCGTCTGCAGCGCAGGAGCCCCCCACCGCCCCACTCACATTGTGAGGGAGAACAGAGTTACAGGGCACAGGTGCGGTGGGCAGCGCTTCCACTGCCCTCAGGAAATGACATGGGATGCTTCCGGTGGCATGACTGGGACCCGAGCTTAGGGGTCTAGGAGAAGCCTCAAAGGGTGTCCATGCCCATCCTTCTGGGGTGGATGAGGCAGCCTCACGCTGCTGACTCAGTGGGGAGAGTCCTTCAGCTGTGGTTCTCAGCTAGGTGGGTGTCTGGACACGGAGGGAGGGTGAGGGTGGGGTGTCGTGGGGAAGTCGGGGGCAGAAGACGACTCGGGGTGTTGCACAAGGAGGAGTGGGGGTGGAGGAGGGTCCATTTACATGTGTCACTGATGAAGAGAAGGGCTGGCCCAGCCCCGGCCCAGCCCTGGGATGCTGCTCCCCGCGGGCGGCAGGGATCAAAGGCGTCCTGGGCATCACTCCCTGCAACACGTCATCCAAGCGCTGCGCCCACGAACGCCTGCCCTTCTCATGGGACCTGCTTCATACAGCCGCCTCGGTTTCCCTCCTCGTCCGCCCACCACCCCCGAAGAGGCCCGAGACAGCCCTGCGGCCTTCTCCACATTTCTTGCTGCAGCTGCTGGTTCAGCCCACCAAGTTGCTGTCTGTGGAGCCGCTGTGGCCACCGGCTGTCTGCCCCCTCAATGCCAGCTTCCCTCTGCGGCCACCGTGGCCACACTGCCATCTCCCTTTCCACCTGCGTGTCAGCTCTGGGCTCTGCCGAGCCATTTGCTCATAAGTCTCCAGATGTGAACAGGTCTCTGACGTTGGCTTTGGCCTTTGGATCAACCCATTACCTTGGAGCCCATTCTGACGCACAGGGCCTCTGTGCTGCAGAACGGAACCCCACTGGCGCCACAGCGGGGACTGCCAGGCCGTACTTCCGTGAGCCACCAGGTGTGTTCCAACACCCACCTTCCTGTCAGGAGTCGAGTGCAAAAGGGTTGCTTTGAGGCCGGCAAAGTGGATGCACTAGGCCCGGCCTTTTCCCAACCCTGGATCTTTAGACAGCTTAATTCCAGCTGGACCCCTCCAAGTCCTCTGTTAGCCCCCCTAAGTACGAGCCTTCTCGCTTCATCAGTGGTCTCTTAGCGGGCCTCTGTGTCTCAGGTCTGCCATCTGGCTCTGGGTCTGCTGAGGGAGCTGGTGTGGGGATAGGAGGAAACCTGGCCAAAGGGAGTCCTTGGGAGAGTCCTGCTGTCCAGTCTGGAGGACACATCAGCGTGGCAGTGAGGGAGGGGGAGCTGGGCTTGAGACCAAGATCGTAAGGAGAAAAAAATGTGAACTTTCTTTTGGGTCAGTCCTGGAGAACAGTCTCTTCAGCATGGTTTCTAGATCTTTATCTGTGGTTTAGACATCCCCTAGAACCTTCTCTGTCCCCTAGCTCACAGCCCCCACCCCCGCCTTCCACTCTCTGACAAGTCCTCTGTGGCCTCTGGAGGGACAGTAATTCCCTCTTTTCAGAGATGGGAAAAAACAAAGCAAAATAAGACTTACAAAGATCTGGAGAGATGCGTGCCAGCTCTCAGCCATGCTGGAGTTCCGGAGCCTGAGCTCATTCCATTACCCGCCCCGACAGACAGACGTGCTGGGCACACGGGTGTGCTTGTGACGCATGAGCACTCGGTGTTTGGATGCGCTGCGTTTACGCATATGTGGTGTGTGCTGAGTGTGCGTATACATACTGTGCATGTGGATGGCATCTGGTAATGAAGGTGTGTGTGTGTGTGTGGTTTGTGTGTGTGAAGAATGTGAGAGTATGTGGGTGTGGTAAGTAAGTGTGGTTGGTGTGGGAGGCACGTGTCTGTGGTTTGTGTGTGAGAGTGTGAGTGTGGTAGGTGTGTGTGGATTGGGTGTGACAGTGTGCAAGTGTGGTAGGCGTGTGTGGTTTGTAGAGTCATGTGAGGTGGTAGGCGTGTGTGAGGATGTATGTGAGTGTGGTAGGTGTGTGTGGATTGGGTGTGACAGTGTGCAAGTGTGGTAGGCGTGTGAGGTGGTAGGCATGTGTGAGGATGTATGTGAGTGTGGCTACTTTCCCAGCAGTCCTTAGAGGATGGCGACGGTCGTTCCTCCACCCCCTCTTCCCCTCGCTTTCTCTCTCCTCCCGTCTCTCTCTCTCTCTGGATGATGCGATGGGCGTCTTGTCGGTGACACATCTTCTCTGTGGGCCTTAGGAGAGAGAGGCTCGCATCGCCTCTGCTGCCTTGGGACAAAGGCCCCCAGCTTTGTCTGGGGGACAGGGAAGTAGCTTTGAACTCCCCACCTGCCAGGCTTGAAGTCTTTGCACCAACGGCGGCTTTCGAAAACATGAACAGACCCAACAAAAGTAAAGCAGAGAGGACAGGACGGGCGAGACCCTGTGTTTGAGGCCCGGCACTGCCAAGATCTGCAATGATCTGTTCGTCTCTTCAGTGGCATTCTCTGCATCTAGTTTCTAATGCCCATTGCAATGGCTCCACAGAACTTGCAGACAACTTCCATGAATACCAGGGTTTACTAAGAACTGCTATTAGGTAGTACTGCCAGTGAGAAATGCTTAGGATAGAGCTGTTCATCAGGACATTTCACAAAGTTCCTTCAAGGTTGCAAATTGATGCCCAAAGGGCATTCACCAGTTGTAAGCTTCATCCCAAAGACTTTCAGCTCAAGCTCCGAGGGTCAGCAAACCCAGCTCCCTGGAGTTAGTGCCAGAGGCACCGCACTCAGTCCAGAGGACTCAGCTCCACAACTGGGGGTGGGCAAGCCCAGCGCTCCCAATGAAGTGCCCAGAGGCGCCCCACTCCACAAGCCAGCCTCCGGCACAAAAGCACTCAGCTTGACCTGCTGCGTGGGCTGGGAAGTCCACCATGCCGTCCCATGCTCTGGCTCCTGGTTCTGCTGTGGCTCTCCTGATGTCACCGCTGGCTTCTACATGCAGGAGCTTCACTGCACAGGGATCTGTGTCCAGAGGATGTGCTCCACTCCTGGCTTTGGCTGGTAGTGAGATCCCCTCTCCTGCTTCTCAGAGGGCTCATGTTATAAGCAGCAGAGCCGCATATCAGTGAATCCTGTTCACAGTCACTCACCAGTGAATCCTGTCAGTATCTCTCCCCATCTTCTTAGCAGGCTCAAGCAGGAACAGGCTGCTTGGTGGGAGTTAGAGACTCTGGCTTGAAGAGCCACATTACACAAGTCACTGTCCGTGAAGGATGACCTTAGATTTCTCAAGCTGAAAGGACTGAGTGAGAAAAATATTATCCCTTCAGTTGAAACATTGAAGGATTGTGTGGGTAAACAAGGAAGGGCACAGGAAGCATCACAAGATGACGGAAGGAATACACAGAGTTACTGTGCCAAAAGCACGACAGTGAATCACTTCAGGAGGTTGCATGTGATCAAGAACCGATGGCTCTGGAGGAAGAAACCTGAGCTGCTTAGCAGGCATTAGTGAGACTCAAGGTCCAGGAATGTGTGTGACAATCGAAAAGGCCTTAACCAACCGATGGAGCGCTGGAGGCATTTACTGGTCTGTGCCAAGAAATGTAGAAGACAGTTACCTGGCCAGCTGACTGCAAGATCCATAGTTGTCCCCACTGTGAAGCACAGTGGCCCAACAGAATGTGGAAATTATCAGACAATATCATTGATAACACATGGACATACAATTTTGTCAAAGACAATTAAAGTGACATGGACAGAGAGCTTCCAGGAGCTGAAGCCAGATTCAGAAGGGGGATGTGCAAGGAGGGTTATCCGGGTTGACCTCAGATGCTTCTTGATTGGAAGCAGAGAAGAGCAGAAAGATGTTGACTTATGTCCTTACGCATTGACTATGCAAAGGCATTCAACTCTGTGGATCATAGCAAATTACAGCTAACATCCTAAAGAATGGAAATTTCAGAACACCTAAAGGTGCTCCCGTGAACTTGTACATAAACCAAGAGGCAGTCATTTTCCCAGAACAGGGAGGGACTTTAAAATCGGGAAAGGTTTGTGTCAGCGTTGTATCCTCCCAACATACTTATTCAATCGGCGTACTAGGCCAAGAACCTGAGAACTTGGACTGTATCAAGAAGCAGGTGGTGTCTGGATCGGAGGAGGAGTCATTAACAACCTGAGACATGCACACACCGCAGCTTGGTGGTGTCGTCGTTAGGCACTGGTCAGCAGCTCAAAACCACCAGCCGCTCTGCGGAATAAAGACCGGGCTTTCTACTCCCATAAACAGCGACAGTCTTGGAAACCCACTGGGGGCAGTTCTACCCTGCCCATAGCATCGCTGTGAGTTGTCATTGACTCCATGGTGGTGAGGTGAGTTTGGGTTTTGGGGTTAGGCTTACTGAAAGGGAAGAAACACGAATTACTTACTGGTGATGATCAAAAACTACAGCCTTTGGTACTGATGATACTTTAACATAAAGAAAATAAAAAGCCTTACAACTGACCCGACAAGCAACATCGTGATAAATGGAGAAAAGCCTGAGGATGTCAAGGACTTGCGTTACTTCAATCCATAGCCGATGCCCACGGGGGCAGCAGTCGAGAAATTAAACAACTTGTCACGTTGGGCGGATCTGTTGCAAAAGATCTTTTGAGCGATCATTTAGTAGAACTGTTTAAAAGCAAGGGCATACTTTTAAGGACTGAGGGGCACCTGACGGAAGCCATAGTACTGTCAGTCGTTCATGTACACGGGGCGGCTGCACAGTGGATAAGGCACCAGCACAAACATGGACGCCTTTGCACTGTGGCGCTGGGAGAAGAATATTGACCTAAATACCACGGACTGTCAGAGGAACAAGCATCTATTTTGAAAGAAGTGCAGCCAGAGTGTCCCTTAGAAGTGAGGAGCGTGTACTTTGTCTCACATAGCTTCAGTCATATTATCGGAGGGACCAGAGCCTGGGGAAAGGCATCACGGTTGGCAAAACGGATGAATACCTCAGTGGGCTGCATTATCACAGTGGCCAAAACTGGGAACTGAAAACAAAGAAACGAAAAACGTGTGAGGCTGGAAGAGGATCAGCCTGTGTTCTGTCCTGTCGTAAGCAGCGTGTGTGTGACTTGCACCTAACAATCAAAGGCAAGTCTCTCAACTTCTGTTCCTTTAACTACACCCTAGACCTCCCAGGAATGCTGGGTTAGAAGACACAATGTCTGTCTCCTTGGAAACTTGGGAAGGGGTCATGCCTTCATAGTACCAACTAGAAGCCCACGACACACCTGGGTACACGCCCTTAGCATTCCCATGGTGACAAGAGGACAGTGTATTCTCTCTGCAGAGCCAGTCCCCCTCCTCCTGGCCCTGCCCTGTCAGAGACAGAATCTGAGCCTGGCTGAGGAATTCTGGGTGGTCATGCGGATTAGGGCAGGATGAGCCACCTGGCTGCTTCTCCACCTTTCATCAGGGGAATATAGGAAATAGAAAGAATCTAATTGGTCTCATTCCAGATATGGAGAGCACTTAACAATGAATGTGTTGACTCTCGCACTCCAGGTCAAGCTCAGGAACACGTGGGGCTCCTGAAACGAATTCATGCCGGCTCTGCTGTCTTCCAAAGAGCAGTCAATGCAAAGCTAAGCTGAGCACAAGTCTTTCTCCTCCGAGATCAGACTGCGTGGACTCTGGGAAAACAATGGAGAGAAGTGTGTCTGCTTCTGGGCGAAGGGGGACCTCTCGCTGGGAGGCTGGGGAGAACCAGAAAGCCCACCTTGCGTCAGCAACTTCGGCCGAGAGGAGGGCCTCCATCAGCAGCAGGTGGAGCCTCCTGCCTTCCTGGGAGGAGTGAAGAGGTAAGGACACGGGTCCAGGGAACTTGTGAGGCAAGACTTTCGGGAAAATGATGAAAAAAGACAAGACACTAAGAGGTATGGAGGAACCAGAGGCAGACCTCTCCAGGCCAGGGTCTTGCTGGGCCTCCTTCCTTTGTTGAGGCTCGTAAGTGAGCAGGCTAAAGAAAGCGCGTTACTCTTCCCTCGACTGCTGTACTGCGGTGTCCACATCTACTTGACCCAGGAGGGAAATGAACAACCAACCTTGGACATCACTTTTCAGTGCTCCGTGTGTGTTTGTCCTAGGGGCTCTAGTGGTGTAGTGGGTTATGTGTTGGGCTGCTAACCAGGAGGTTAACGGTTCAAAATCACCAGCCCCTTTGAGAGGACAAGACGAGGCATTCCACGCCTGTGAAGAGTTAGTCTCGGCCACCCACAGGCGCGGCTCTACTTTGTCCCACGGGGCTGCTGCGAGTCGGGATGGACAGCAGTGAGTTGAGTTGGTGGGTTCCCATGTGGAGTCCCCAAAGTCAG
>NW_022111363.1:833031-849755 GCF_000313985.2 Echinops telfairi
GGACTTCTCCCGCTCAGCATACTGTGCAGGGATCCGTGACGCTGTAGCATGTCACAGGGCTTCCTGAGGACGAACACTTCACGGGACGCATGTGCCGCATCTTGTTGACCTGCTCACCTGTGTTGGACATCGGGGTTGTCTCTCCTTCTGGCTATTGTGAATGGCGCTGCACGGAGCACCGGTGTGGCCGCATCTGTTCGTGTCCCTTCATTCAGCACCACGGCACACTCGCGTGGAACTGCTGGGCCACGCGGTGTATGAGTGAGACCTGGTGGACAGAGGTGGACTGCTCCAGAGGCCGTAGTTCAAACTCCGCAGCTGCCGGTGGGAGAGGAGGCGGCGGTCTGCTTCCAGACAGACCTACAGCCTTGGAGGCCAGCTGGGGTGGGTCCATTTTGCTGTCTTCTCGGGCAGCCATGAGTTAGAATGACTCACGGCAATAGGTTTACTTTTCTAACAGGTTTGTGGTACCACCAGCCTGACTAACGTTTGATATAGAGTGGGACTGCAATTCCGCCCCCCCCACCCCCGCCCCAGGGATCTTGATCAGATATATGTATTTGCTCACCAACCATCTATCCGCAAACATTCATTCATCCATCCCCACGGCCATGGAGTTGATGCTGACTCATAGAGACTCTATAGGACAGGGTAGACCTTCCCCTATGGGTTTCTACGATTAACTCTTTAATGGAGTAGGAAGCTTCGCCTTTCTCCTTGAAGATAAGTTAGAATAGGCGCCTTCCTTTTAAGAACACATGGTCTAACTAATTTTCAGATTCCAATGCTTAACTAACAGGAATATCTTCTAATGTCCAGTATAAATGTCTAATTTAATCTCAGCCTAACTTCTAATGTCTAATCTAAGGCCAAGGAGCCCTGGTAGCATAGTGGTTACGTGTTGGGCTGCTAGCTGTAAGGTCAGCAGTTCGAAACCAGCAGCTGCTCCTTGGGGGAAGATGGGACTTTCTACTCTGTAAGAAGAGCTACAGCCTCAGAACCCTCCAGGGGCAGCTTTCCCCTGTCCTCCAGCATCGCTGGGTAGGAGCCCTGGTGGCGTAGTGGTGACAAGGTGGGCTGTGAGCCACCTGATTGATTGCAGTTCGCAAGCCCCAGCCGGTCCTCAGAGAAAGACTGGACTTTCTACTCCAGTGAACAGTTAGTGTCGGGAACCCACAGGGGTCGCTGTGAGTCGGTTGACTAGATGGCGATGAGGTTGGTTTTCGCTTCCTCTACGGCCCGCTGATGGTGCTGTAGGGTAGGCATGGGGCTGCCTGCTACAGGGGCGACAAGTGACACCCACCAGCTGTCTGCACCTCAGAGCGTCGGTCGGTCAGAGAAACCCTAGACCAGGGATCCTCAAACTACGGCCCATGGGCCACATGCGGCCCGCCAAGGACATTTATCCAGCCCGCCGGGTGTTTTTGCCCATTTTGTTTTTTTACTTCAAAATAAGATGTGTGCAGTGTGCACAGGAATTTGTTCATCATTAAAAAAAACAACAACTATAGTCCGGCCCTCCAACAGTCTGAGGGGCAGTGAACTGGCCCCCTGTTTAAAAAGTTTAAGGACCCCTGCCCTAGACAGTGGGAATCTAACTTCATCAAGTTGAACGTCAAGTTAAGGGCCAGACAACGTTCTCCATTCATTCAAGCCTACACCCAGGGCCACATGCCTGTGTTCCACACAGCTGCCTGTTGGCGGGATTCCTTGTTCAGGGTGTATCGGAAGGGGTCCCTCTATTGCGGACATGCCATGGGTGCAGCCGCAGATGAACTGGCATGAGCGCGCATGCTCAGGAAAGCTCCCTGGTAACGACAGAGTTGGGAGCTCGACGGGCCTCCCCTGACTTCATCCACTTGAGAACCTCAAAATATCCAATGCAGTGCATGGCCATCTCCTGGGGTGGGCTGGCGGTGATTGTGTGGTGAGGGTTTATCCCAACGGCGACGGGGCAAGGCCCAGCATTCCTAGTTCTATGCCATAAAGCCCATTTCCAAAGCAGCAGAGAGGCAAGGCTGGTCTCTCCGGCCTCTGTCTGGACCTGCTTCCCAGCCCCACCCCCCCCCTTCCTGGGCTCATTTCAGCTTCCACGCCTTCTTCTAGAAACCAAGAGGGGAGAAAGGAGGATGAGGAATGGGGCAGGGGCACCCCTTGAACTGCCCTGGTTCCTTAATGAGGGGTGGCTGCTTGCTGGAGTAGGAGGTGGGTTCGGGGGTGCAGGGGAGGAGAGGGAAAGGATGCTTCCTTCCTTGGGAAAGATCCAGAATCTCATGAATGTCAGGCAATGCCAAGAAAAGTGGCATGTTCCCCAAAAGCAATTTTTTAAAATCCTCACTCTTTGAAGCTTGGTGTTTAACTGGTCCTCCTTCCAAACATTTACTAGGAAACCGAGCCCCTGGGCTTGCTCATGGGGCTCTCACCTGGGGCCACCACCATCTGACAAGCGCTTGAGGTGCCTGTCAGACACCTTTGAGGCTTCTTGAGGCTGGGCGTCAAAGGGGGGCTGGGGCTGGCCCCAGGGGCGCCCGCTGCATTGGAAACTGGGGTGTGTGCACTGCGGTGGGCCAGAGCTGGCTGGTGGAAGGCCAGCACCGGGGACTCAGCTGGATGCCGGAGGGAAAGGGCGTTGAGCTGCATGGCTGCGCAGCACACGCGGTTGCTTTTCTAGGCTGGTTCCTTATTTTGATGTATTTGGTCCATTTAACAAACACAGTGCTGCTTGCTGCTGTGAGTGCCGGCCGGGCCATCGGTGCTGACTCATCGCGCCCAGGCTAACAAACAACAGCAATGAAAAGCCGATCTGCCTTACTGGCTCCCACCTTGGAGGCAATGACTATTTACAGCTTTTTGTGGCTTGCTCAGAAATGTTTGTATGCCTCTTCCCCCGCCCCCAAACAGGAGCACATTACACACCCTGCTCCACCTGTGATCTGTCCCTAACAGCACCTCTCAGAGACCTTGCTCCAGCTCTACCTGTCTGTCCCCCTTTGCCTGCTGTGGGAGGGGGAGCCCTACCAGCCATTGGCTTCCACCCCCCTCCCCACCCTACACACTCAGAGCAGGTGCCGAGGGGGGTTGCAGCCTGTGTTGGAGGCACCCCAGTGGCACGGAGGCTAAGCTGAGAGGTCAGCGGTTGGAGCCCAGCGGCTGCTCTGCCGGAGAAAGATGAGGCAGTCTGCGTCTCTCAAGATTCCAGCCTTGAAACCCACAGGGGCAGGTCCCCTCTCTCCTAGAGGGTCACTGTGTGTAGGATTCCGACTCATAGCGCCCCTATAGGACGGGATCGAATTGCCCCTATGGGTTTCTGAGACTGTAACTCTTACAAGAGTAGAAAGCCTCATCTTTCTTTGGTGGAGCGGCTGGTGGTTTCAAACTGCTGACCCTGCGGCGACCTTGTAACCACTATGTCACCAGGGCTCCTTTAGCTAGGATGGGGTTCCCTGAGCACTGATGGACTGAAGAGGAACAGAGGGCCAGCAGGTGGTAGGCCGACCCCTTCTGCCAGGGAACTGCTTGGGTTTCCCAGCTCTGCTCGTCGTCAGACAGCAGTGACGATCCAGCCGCTGGCCCCGTGCTTTTAACTTTCCAGAGACTTCTGCAGCGGAGGCTTCCTTCTCAGCTGAGGCTGGTTAGGGGAGCACACTGAGACCCACGGAGGTCTGGGGGTGGAGTGTAACCCCCAAGAAGCTCTGGGTCAAGAGTCGGGTCTGGTGCCTCGGCTCGAGGGCAGGCAGTGGTGTGACATGTGTCCAGAGACGGGATCTGATGGCTAGGGGCTGAGCAGGGATGGCCATGGCCAGGCTCAACCGGCTGGCTGTTTATGATTTGCTAGGCCAGTGGTGGTCACCTCAACACACGGTTGCAGGCTGGAGCCAATGTCCTGCCATGTCTCCTTAGAAACGACCAGCTGCTCCTCGGGAGAAGGACAGGGCTTCCCACTTCTGCAAACAGTTACAGTCTCAGACACAGAGAGCAAGGGGCTCTCTCCGGGCGGTGGGCCATTCTCCCAGGGGTCTCAGGAAGGACAGCACAGCGTGGCAGATGGAGATGGTTTCAGACTGCTGGGAAAAAGGCCCTCCACCCTGACCCCTCTCAGAGGGACGGTGGGGAGGGATCTCTGCCCCATTAAAGCCCCTATAACCTGTGCCATCTGGCCCCCATAAAACCGACCAACCTCAAGGCGAATTCTCCAGATGGGCTGGAGGCCTGATCAAAGCCAGAACCCCCCCTCCCCCAGGCCAGGAGCCTCCTTTCTGACTCTGTTAATGGCCCTCAGTCATCCTGGCTCCAGTCCTCTTTAACCCATTCATCCCTGGCTTCCTCTCTCTCCCCGGAATCTCAGCTCTGCTACCCCTACTGGGAACAAGGTCTCCCAGGAGAGGCCACCCCAAAGCCCAGAGTGGCTTCATGAGGGACTCACCAATGTCAGAGCAGGAGAACAGGGCTCCTCTTCTGGCGCCTCCCCCACCTGCTGTGTGGCTCTGGGCAACTCATTTAACTGTTCGGACCCCCCTGCCCCCACCTGCCATGATGGTGGCCACCAGGAGCCCTGGTGGCGTCGTGGTCATGGATTG
Organism: Echinops telfairi; assembly: GCF_000313985.2. Lineage (NCBI taxonomy): Eukaryota > Metazoa > Chordata > Mammalia > Afrosoricida > Tenrecidae > Echinops > Echinops telfairi. Next base: position 837,609 of record NW_022111363.1, read on the forward strand.
GGTTGCAACCTGCAAGGTCTGCAGTTTGGAACTCCAAGCCACCCTTCGGGAGAAAGAGGGGCCTTTCTACTCCTGTAAACAGTTACAGTCGCAGAAACTCACAGGGGACGGGTCTGGCCTGTCCTCTACCGTTGCTGTGAGTTGGCATTCCCTCCACAGCAGTGAGGTGAGTGTGGCTTTCCATGGTGGCAAGCGCGTTTCTGCGGCACGGTTGTTTGATGCCACTGTAGGGTTGGTTCAGACACACAGCGACCCCAGCACAACAGAACGAGGGCCTGCCGGGCCCTGCACCCTCCTCAGGACCGCTGTCATGTCCGAGCCCACTGTTGCGGCCACGGTGTCACTCCACTCATCGAGGGCCGCCCTCTCTCGTCGCTGACCCTCCACTTTACCAAGCAGGATGTCCTTCTCCAGGGACAGGACCCTCCCGATAACATGTCCCCAGTATGTGAGAATGAAGCCTCCCGTCCTTGCCTCTAAGGAGCAGTCCGGCTGTACTTCTTCCAAGACAGACCTGGTTGACAGAAGGCAGAAGGTACCAGAAGATGTTTTATCGAACATGCAAAGGCATCGGACTGAGTGGATCATACCAAAGTAGACTACAACAGAGATCATACAATGTTTTCCACCTCTGTGATCTCATTTATTCTCCCACAAGGAGATAAGGATGCCCATTCCAGTGCCCTTACAGAGAGACATTCAGGAGAAGGTGGGCTGGGGAGAAGCTGTCCAGAGATGGCCCTGACCATGCCAGACGGGGGAGGGGTTCCTGGAGCCGGGGAACCCCTCAAGGCCACACAGGAGGGTGCAGGCTTCCCCAAAGCACCTTTCACCACAAATCACAGAGATGGGGACTCCTGAGGAGATGTCAAGGGGACGGGGAAACTTGAAGGAGTCTGAGAAGAGGCCCCAGAGGTGACCACAAGATGACAGTTCACGTGGGGAAAACACAAGTCCTAGTGCAGCAGGCTACTCTCAGTTGTCAGATGTAGAGGCCTGTCCCTGGAAAGGACAAACGGAGGAAATAGGCTAACAAGTAGCAGGGGTGAAAGGGCCCAGTGGGGCCTGGGGTGACTGCTTGAGCAGGGGCGTGGAGACACTGTGTGGTGAGCGTGAGGAACTGCAGTTTGGTTCCCTAAGAGAAAGCTGTTAGTGCCCTTCATTTGGAGACACGGCTGCCCGGTGCCATCCTCATAACTGCCCCGAGGCCCCAGCCCAGTGTTGCAGCCACAGTGTCAATCCATCTCCTTGAGGTCCTTCCTCTTTTCTGTTACCCCATCACTATGCGAATACCAAACCCCAAACCGCTACAGAGTCGATTCTGACCCTAAACGACAAAGCTTCACTGCTTTCTTTGCCTCAGCGTCTTCCCACAGAGTGACCGGTGGATTTGAACTGTTGACCTTGTGGTTAGCAGCCTAACACTAACCCCTCTGAGCCGCCCCTCTCAATTCACTGTCATCGACTCCATTCTGACCCACAGCGACAGTGCAGGACAAGTGGAATGGTTCCTGTGGGTTTCTGAGGCTTTATGTTTACGGGAATTGAAAGCCTCGTCTTTCTCCCTGGGAGCATGCTGGTGGGTTTGAACTGCTGACCTCGTGGTTAGCAGCTCAACTCAAAACCGTTCACCACCAGGGCTCCTCTGGAGAAGAGATGGGGAAAGCTGGAGAAGGAGCCTAACTTGATGTCCCACCAGTTCAAGAGCAGTTTCTCACGACCGCTCTCGGAGGTCGCTGTCCTAGTGCCTCAGTCAGCCTCCGAACCACGACCTACCTCTGGGAACCCCGGCTTTCTCACCTGGACGCGGGATGCTTCACATGGTCCTTGCAGGGTGCGGAGCTTCGAACCTAGGTTTCTGTCACTGTGAATGTGGCGATGTTCCTGCTCCCTGGAAAATCCAGGGGCCAGCGGGGGTGGGGGGTTTGGACTGTTGAATAGTTTCACTGCAAAATCACGTGTATTCCTGGGATGCTGACAGGGGGTGTCCTATTGCAGCGCGCGTGGTGCGAGAGAGCTGATTGGCCACATCTGATGACCGGCAAGCTCCGTTCTGGCCAATGAGAGAGCAGAATACTGGCAGGTGGAGAGCAGCGTTGGTGACACCTTTTCACTCTACCCTGCCTGCCAGACGCCCCGAAGAGCCTCGGCATGGCTCTGTTTCACTTTAAAGGCAGGAACATAGTCTCAGAGCGCCCACGTGGCCTGGGTAAGCCAAGACCCGCTCCAAGACCCAGTTTTCCACCCGAGTCCAGGTGCAAGGGTCCTGATGGCATAGAGGTGACGCGCTGGACTGCTGACCGCCAAGATCTGTAGATGGAACCGACCAGAGGCTCCCCGGGAGGAAGATGAGGCTTTCTGCTCCTGTGAAGATTTACAGCCTTGGAAACGCATGGGTGGTGGTGGGGACATTCTACTCTGTCCTGTAGGGTTGCTATGAGTCAGAACCGGCTTGATTCAGTGAGATTGGAAGGGAGAGATGCCAGCTGCGGTGGGGTTATATGATCACCAGACCAGGGCCCGGACCCCTGCGGCCTGCCATGGGCAGGTCGCTGCATGTGGATGTGCTGGTGTGTGTCTGCTGTGCGCAGTGGATGCCCGCACATGGCTCCAGTGTAGCGGGCTCTGATGGGCCCCATCTGCCAACGACCAGGCAGAGCTGCAGAGTGTCTCTCGGGGGGACTCCTTCCCATGCTAGGTCTCCTGGCTTTTGGGGGGCATCAGGTGGTCCCCCAACTGTTCAGTCTTCCTGTATTCCCTCTGATGCCCGAGAACATCTCCTGTCCCTTACTCTGGCTGAAGATCACCCTCACAGGGTGAAGGGTAGGGAGGAGAGTAAAGGTCTCTACTTTGTCACCTCTTGGAACACAATGAGTAGGCTAACCACAGCAGGAGGGACTGCAGTCAGATAACAGGAAAGACTTACTGGGTAGAAGGAAGATGGTTCTATTATGGTACAGAAATCCCTCAGCCTAGGTCAGATTCAGGAGCCTGAGTGACACAAGTGGTTTGTAGTCAGCTGTTCACCTAGAGGCCAGCCCCGCCCAGAAGTTCCTCAAACTAAAGGCCAGGAAAAGGGCCTCTGTAGATGACAGTCAGGCAATGATGGGGCAGGGCTCTCTTACACTTGGGGCCCGCCTGAGCTTGAGGCCGACTTGTGGGCAGCTAACAACCACAGCAGGCCATGTTCAGTGACAGAAGTTTCTTAGACTGCTCAATGACCACCTCCTGAATGGCCTGTGGGCACCATGTGGACACAGCTGGCAATGTAGGCACTCGTAACCACGGGCTCTTAAAAGTCCGTGCCCAAACCCCAGTCATGCTCAGGGCTAACCCGTGTGGCCATTGGACCTCCCCAAGATCCTAGCTGGTCTGCCCTGTGCCCTGCACCATGGGTTTGCTAAGGGCTCTGAGAGGAATGAGCCGGGTGTCGGATGTTGAACGGACCCGTGTGGTTGTGGGGGGAGATGGGTAAGAAGAGCCAAAGCCAGGCTTGATTGTGACTCTCCCTTGTGCCTGCAGTGGAATATCCACTGTCCACAGCAACCTGCTGCGGTGGATGCTACCATTTCTTCGTCTGTTAGAGGAGGAGCCCGACTGGAACCCTGCACTGTCTTAACCACAGCCCGCGCACATCCTCATTGCAGCGGACAGCCGGTGTCAGGGGGACTGTTGGGATTGTGGGGTCGGTGGGAGGTCGAGTGGGCAGGGAGGGGGCAGGGCTCGAGGAGGGGCAGCCAGGGTTGCGGAGGTGAGGCTGAGCACCCTCAGTGGGAGGGTTCAGAAGCGGTACAGTCTCCCCTGCTCAGCAGAGCTCCCACTTGCGGGTATGGCGCCTGGTGCCCAGACTGGTTCCAGGTGAGCATCCACATGCAGTTCTCCTCCCGTCCTCCAGATGGCGGCCAGGGGTCCAGATACTCGCCGAGTCTTCCCCCAGCCCTGGTCTGGATCATGTCCCTGCAGGTGCCTTGGATACCATCATTTTGCATGAGGCGTCCTGGGAACCAGGTAGAGGTCGGATGCCCTGCCTCGGAGCCGCCTTGCAGCCACCAGAGCTCCCCTGCCTGCCGCCCGGCCACTGTGCGCCCACCCTGGGCGCTGGCTACATTGCGGGGATTCCCTGGTCTGTCGGGTGGGCTCCTGGCCCTGGAGCTGGCTGTATCAAACCCACCCAGCCCAGGGAATGCCTGCCAGCAGCTCAGCTCGTCCCCTGCGCACCCTCACTGATGAGCAGCGTGCTCCTAGTGGGCCGCTTCTGGGGCCCCAGTTGTGGCAGCAACACACGGCCACCCTCAAGGGAACTTGTGTTCAGTCCACGAGCCCAGGAAGCCCTTGGCCGAGGTCCCGGAGCTGGGCAGTGGCTGCTGTGAGGGATGGGAAAGGACTTGATGCCACCCGGTGTCTGCCCTCCATGGCGTGTGACACAGGGTGTGGATGACGCAGTCGTACACGGATGGTGCCACTCGCACCTCACTGTAGCCCACGGACAGCTTCACCTTCCGGGCACCCCCTCCATGTGGGGTTTCAGAGCAGCTCTCTGCTTCCCTGCTCCGTTGGGCCTCCTTCCCCCAGGCCAGAGAACCTTCTGGAGCTCAGGCTTCCGCCATGCCCAGCGGCTCCCCCGCCACCCAGCTTAGGGCCCTCGTGCCCGGCTTCGATGAATCCGAAGGCGGGTGGAAAGCCCGTGCCTGCTTTGGGCATGAACAGGCCTTGGTGGTGGGCGGGAGCAGCCATCAAAGGCGAGCCAGCTGGGGCAGGCCTGGGACTCGTGGGGCCCCTTGCTTCCCACCGCGCCCACGCTCCACTCCATCGCCTGGCCACCACCCCATGCCGTGCGGCCATACATCCCCTCTCCCTGCCTCCTCTCCTTTCCACCATTCTAGGGACCGATCGCCCAGTAAGCTAGGGAAGGAAGTGTGAGCTTGGCGCATCAACAGAACAGGGGCACCCTGTGTCCAAAGCAATGTCCCGTAGATGCCAAGAGACAGGGCACAGGGGAAAGGGAGTGGCCGGGTGCAAGGGAACTGGCAGGACATGTGTCAGTGTGTCTTCCTGAGGTGGCTTGTGTCTTGCCGAAAGCGACCTCACTGGCACCTCAAATGGCAGCAGGGTCAGCTGAAGGGAACAGACCACGAACAGGGACTCCACTGCCCACTTCGGAGGAAGGCGCCCCTGAGAGCTTATGTTTCCAATGGAAACCCTGTCAGGTACGTGAGTGGAGGCCAAACACTGTCAGACGGCGGAGGAGGGGCCTCTGCCGCCAGAAGGCTCTCTAAAGAGCGCGCAGACAGCGGCCCCTTGGGGTGTGCAGGGAGCAAAGCCCGTGGCAGCAGGGCCTTGGGGATTTTCATTTCCTGATGGCCCACAACTCCAGAAGAAACAGCTGTAAAAACCTCCTACTGATCGAACATGGAATGTATAAACCACGAAGCTAGGAAACGTGGAAGTCATCAAAATGATAAGGATCGGCATGCTAGGCATCACTGAGGGAAATAGACTGGTATTGGCCGGTGTTGAATCAGGAAATCACGTGGCTTACTATGTCGGGCATGGCACAGGCAAGAGGAATGGCATTGCGTGCTTTGTCAGAAAGGACACGTCCATATCTTTTTCAAAGTACAGTGCTGTCTGTGATAGGATTAGATCTGTCCACCTTCAAGGAAACCCAGTCAAATGTAGGCACCAACCAGCAAAGCTAGCGATGCAGAAATTGAAGAAGTCAACCGATGCCTTCAGTCTGAAATGGATGAAATATGCAATCTAGATGCACTGACAATTATTGGCTATTAGAATGCAAATATTGGAAGCAAAGAGGAAGGGACGTAGTTGGAAAATGTAGTCTTGGTGATAGAAATGAAGCTGGAGATCGCATGATAGGATTTTGCGAGACCAATGACTTGTTCATAGAAAAGACCCTTTTTCAATAACACAAACAGCAGCCCTGCACATGGGCTTCTCCAAACGGAATCCACAGAAATCAAATGGATACATTTGTGGAAAGAGATGCTGGAGAAGCTCCGTACCAGCAATTACAACCAGGCCAGAGGCTGACGGTGGAGCCGATCATCAATTACTCATATATAAGTTCTGGTTGAAGCTGAAGAAAATTAAAATAAGTCCACGTGAGCCAAATGTGACCGAGGGACTATTCAATCTGATTTTCAAGATCGTCCCAAGAACAGATGTGATGCATTACACAGTAACGACAGGTGATCTGATGAGCTGGGGGAGGACATCAGAACATCCTTTATGAAGAAAGCACGAGGTCACTCAAAAGGGGGAAGACAGGAACAATCCCAGTGGATGTCAGAAGAGGCTCTGAAACTTGCTCTACTGCAGAGAGTGGCCTAGGCAAAAAAAAAAGAAGAAATGGTGGAAGCCTAAGAGCTGAATAGAAAATTTCAGAAGGCAGTTCAAGAACAGAAGGTAAAAGATTGCAATGAGACGTGCAGAGACCTAGGATTGGACAACCAAAAGGGAAGAACACGTTCAGCATATCTTACCTGGAAAGAAATCGAGAAAAACTTCAAGCCTCAACTTGAAATTTGGAAAGATTCTACGGGAAAATATTGAATGACTTAGTAAGCCTAAAAATAAAAACGGAAAGACTCCAACGCGTCACTGCACCAAAAAGAACTGGTTGACAAGTAACCCTTTCAGGAGACAGCAAATGAGCCAGAGCCAGGGGTGCTGAAGGGAGACGTTCAAGCTGAACTGAACACATTAGCCCAAAGCATGGGGCCAGGAATTGATGGAATACCAGCGGAAATGTTTCAGCAGGCTGATGAAGCTCTGGAAGCACTGATTCACCTATGCCAGGAAATTTGGAAGACAGCTACTTGGTCAACTGATGAAAAAAGATCCATATTTGTACCCAAAGAAATATGGACAATCAGAACGCTCAAATCATAGAACAATATCAATATCACATGCAAGCAAAATTTTGCTGAAGATCATGCAACAATGGTTGCAGCAGTCCCTTGACAGGGACTCGCCAGAAGTTCGGATCAGATTCCAGAGCGGATGTGGAACAGGGGAGTCTGGGCTGATGTCAGATGGGTCCTGGCTGAAAGCAGAGATTATCAGAAAGATGCTTGCTTGTGTTTGATTGACCATGCCGAGGCACTGGACTGTGTGGACCATAGCAAACTATGGCTAGCCTTGAGACAAACGACAATTCCAGAACACTTCATTGTACTCATGCAGAACTTGTACGTGGATCAAGAGGCAGTTGTGTGAGCAGCACAAGGGGCTACTGCATGGTTTAAAATCAAGAAAGGTGTATGTCGGCGTTGTATCCTCTCATGGTACTTAATTTGTATGCCAATCAAGCAATCAGAGAAACTGGATTCTATGAAGAAGAATGTGGCATCAGGGTTGGAGGAAGGCTTATTAACTGCCAGTGATATACGGATGACAGAACCCTGCTTGCTGAAAGTGAGGAGGACCTGAAACACTCACCGATGAAATCCAGGGTTTCAGCCTTAAGGATGGCTTGTAACTCAACGTAAAGAAGACCAAACGCTGCACAAGCCGACCCATAGACATCATCATGATGAATGGAGAAGAGTTGAACTGGCAGAGGGTTTTGCCTTGCTTGGATCCACCCTCAATGCTCAGGGAAGCAGCAGTCAAGCGAGTTGCATTGGGTCACTCTGCTGTACAAGACTTCTCTAGAATGCTGAAGAGCAAGGATGCTGCTTTGAGGACTAAGGTGCACCTGACCTTCGTCAAGCTATGGTATTTTCAGTGGCCTCAGGTGCATGTGAAACCTGGACATGGAATAAAGAAGACCAAAGACGAATCGATGTGTTTGAATGTTGGTGCTGGTGAAGAATATTGAAAGTACCATACCCTAACATGAACAAACCAATCGGTCTTGGAAGAAGTATGGCCAGAGTGCTCCGTAGGGGTAAGGATGAGGAGACTTAGCTTCACATACTTTGGACATGTGGTCAGGAGAGACCAGCCCTGGGAGAAGGACATCACGTTTGGTGAAGTGGAGGGGCAGTGACAGAGAGGAAGGTCCTCAAGGAGATGGGTGGACACAGTGGCTGCGACAATGGGCTCAGGCATACGAACAAGGGCAAGGATGTGCAGGACCGGGCAGTATTTTGCTCTATTGTGCACAGGGTCGCTATAGGTCAGAGCCAAGTCAATGACATTTAGCAACAAAAACAACCAGTGTATGAGGATGTTCTGCCAGTGATAAAGTTCAGCTAGAGTCACCAGGGCCCACACTCAAGGTTGTTTGCGCTTTGAGGCCCCCTACCACTCCAATACCTGCATTGACATAGGTCTCCTTCCATGTACTTGAAACTCCTTATCTTGGAGGGTCTCTTAGCAGGGCACTCTTTCTTTCTAACAAATGAGAGGGAGGGTGCACTGTTAAGTCTATCTCTTCTTACATTCACCCAGTGTGCAATGGAGGTGACAGTGAGTGGTTACAGGTGGGGAGAGGGTCTGAACAGATGCCAGGTCTCGGCTTTATTCTGAGAGCCCTGTCTTGGACTCCACGTCCCCTGACCCAGCAACGGTAGCCAGAAGGGCCAGCTTACTCCTTGCTGTGATACAACACACGAGTCCACTGTGGTAAACGTCCTAGCGACTAGCCAATGGGGACACTCCTCTCAAACGAGGGAACTGGAATAACTCAACCAGTGCAAAGAATTCAGGTTACTTTGTTGTGTGCTAAGTTATGTCCTCGGTTTTGTAAACAATATCTTTAACTTTATTGTAAACACTAGTACTTAGAACTTTAACTTAAATTATGTTTAGAATATATGCAAATGTAATCTAGCATACATTTAATAGAATACTAAAATGGGTAATGACTTAATATGTTAAGTCATGCAAAATATTGGAATTATTAATATTCACCTAACACGAAAAGTTTTAACTTATGTATCAAGTGAGTTTTGCTTTTATTGTCTCTTGTGTAAGGTTCAGTACTTGGTATTACTCTCTGTATGCTAATAAACAAGAAACCCTGGTGTCATAGTGGATTATACTTTGGGCTTTTAACTACAGGTCTGCAGTGCGTACCCACCAACGGTTCTGAGAGAGGAAGAGGAGGCTTTCTGCCCAGACACCTATCCCGGTTCTCGCTGAGTCCGAATCGACAATCGACGCAACACCAGCAGATAGGCTGATGAACGAGGGACTAGGCATATTAAGAGGATGCAAAATTCAATACTTATCGTGCGAATTATGTTTCTGTTTTGCAACAATGAATGTGTTTCTAAATTCATCATCCAGGAAAGCAACAAAGGGTTTATCAGAACATTCCATTTATATTTTAATCTATCTCCATGTAAGGAAATTGAACACTCTCTCGAGCTAATGTAAATGAATATTTAGATAATAAAAATTGTATGCGTATGTCTTAGTCCCCATTTCCCTTCAGCATGACTTTTTATAAAAAGAAATTGATTGATATTGTGATGACTCTCAGAACAAACGTGCTTGTCAAGAGAGAAGTGGTGCTACTGTTACATCAGTTGTGCCGTACCACCTCATACGGGAATCAAACAATTCCACAAAGAAATAAAATATACATTTTATGAATTTGGTATGTGACAACAATGATATTTCCTTTTCATTTTGGACCAATCAGGGATCACCTCACCTTCAGTTCTCTCTTTTCAACCACGAAGAGCATTCTGCCCACGGGACCTGGGACACAACCAGTCCCACCCTGTGCAGAGCAGCCAGCATGCACCCTCGGATCGAGCACATTGACATTAGGCTCTGTGTGATCGCTCTGCTCACAGGTTCCCAAACTTGTACTGCCCCTTTTGAGAATTAAAAAAAAATTTGAGGAAAAAAAACAACACCTCAATGCGCACCTGGAAGTTAAGTGTTTACACTATAATTCTAATCTATAATAAAGTATAGGTCTCAGCTTTTTCAGGTTACGTGGATCACTCCAGTGCCCCAAGGGGTAGTGCCACCCATGTTGGGTGATACTTGTCAACCCCATTGAACAGTGGTCAAATGGACGGTGAAGATGCAGCATCCAGGGACACATAGCGAGGACACGTGTTTCAAATGAGTGTCCCAAGACAACACACAAAACACTCCCAGGCCCGCCAACAAATATCAGATGGCAAAACAATGAAATTACTTACAACCACTTGTAAGTACTATTTCTTTTGGCTATCTTAGATCTGATGAACAAAAGTACATGCTCCAAAACTTGTTTTTACTTCTTAATTTTTAAATATAAATGTGTTGACATCCACATTTGAATGTAAATGTTATTTTATAAATGTTATGAATTCTTTTTCGATTATTCAAATTTATTTGCTAACATTTTATTGCTCAATCCAGGAGACTAATGCTAAGGTTTTAGAAATAGAGAATATTGGAAAGGGCAAAGGAATAGGAATGAATCAATAAAAGGCCGAATTAGTGAGCTTGAAGATAAATCTCTCAGTACTAATGTGTTAGAGAAACAATCAGAAAAAAGAACAACAACAAAAACATAAACCAAGGAAAGCCTAAGAATTATGTGAGACATCATCCATAGGAATAATTCACCTGTGTTTGGGATTTCAGAACAGGAAGAAGCCCCAAACACACAATTGTGGCAGAGTAAAACCTTCCTAATATCATGAAGAGATAGGTATTCAGGAAGCTGAACGAATCCCAACCAGACTATGCCCCAAAGACAGTGAACAAGACCTATCATAATCAAACCGTCTAGAACCAAGACAAGACTCCCGAGGGCAGCTTGGGAAAACAAGTGGTTTCCTAGAAAGGAGAGCCAGTAAGACTAAGCTCTGATTTCTCAGCAGAAACAGACAAGATTATATAAAATTGTGAAGAAGCATGTCAACAAAGAATTATGTACCTGCAAAATTGTTCTTCTAATACGACGATAAAATGAGACTGTTTGCAGATAAACCAAATGAAAAAAGTTTATAAAAACCAGATCAGCCTTATGATATTTATAAATACACAAAGGCGTTCTTCCGACAGAGAGCGGTGCTCGTGTATGCTAACATCACCCAGAAGTAACCCCGATAGGAAGTTTCCAAAGTGCAACAAACCGACAAAACGGACACTAGGGAGCCCAAGATAAGGGTTTGTAAGTGCGTGCAATTACAAAGTAAGAAGAGAGAAGACGAGCAGCAGGAACAGGACTCTCACATGGAGAGGACGCCAAGTAGATTTCAAGACAGAGAAGATCGTTTTAAACTTGGAAAGAAATGGACAACTGAGAGTTAACATCAAAGAAAATAAACAAAACCCTTCAAAATACGAAAAGAGGAAATCACAGACACAGTGAACATGGAAGCAACAGCAATGAAGAAACTTAGAAGGGCCCCTGCGGATCAAATTCTTCCAGCCGGAATGCCACGTGGAACGAGGAAAACAGCTGCACTGCAGTCTCACAGCGAAACAACGGCAGTCATTCATACTCGTTGTCAGTTGCACTGCGTTCCAATGGATTAAATATACCAATGAGGAGATGAGCAACAGCAGAATAGGCAAGAAACCAAGCCCCATCCATATGCTGTGTATAAGAGACACACTTTACATACAAAGAAAGGTGGTCTGGAAATCAAAGGATGATGAAAACATATATCGAGCTAATGGAAATCAGAAAAGAAAAGGCGTGGCGATGTTAACTTCTCATGAAACAGACCTGACCTCAAAAACTAGTCTAAGCGAGCAAGGGTTGGTTAATGATGAAAGGGTCAGCATAGTAAGAGGACATAGCCACAGTAAATACCTGTACACCCAGCGAGAGCGCTTCGAAATACATAAACTCAACTAACTGAACTGAAGAGAGAAATAGACAATTCTACAATAATAGTAAGAGATTTTTTATTCACCTCTTTAAAGGACAGAACAATTAGAAAGAAACTCAACAAAACCACAGAAAAACTAAACAGCACAATCAGCCCGATGGATCTTATAGATTAAGGTATATAGAACATGCCATGCAAGAAAACACGATATATATCCTTTTCCAGTGCACAAGGAATGTTCTCGAGAAAAACTGTATGGTAGGTCACAGAGCAAGCTTTTCTTTTTTTAAAAATCATTTTATTAGGGGCTCATACAACTCTTATCACAATCCATACACACATCAATTGTGTAAAGCGCATTTGTACATTCATTGCCCTCATCATTCTC
>NW_022111363.1:850596-862822 GCF_000313985.2 Echinops telfairi
GATGATCCCTTCAGGACTACTGGTGAGAGTAGTGATGCCGGGAGGGTAGAGAGAGGGTGGGGTGGAAAGGGGGAACCGATTACAAGGATTTGCATATAACTTCCTTTCTGGGGTAGGGACAACAGAAAAGTGGGTGAGATGTCAGACAATGTAAAATATGACAAAAGAATAATTTATAAATTATCAAGGGCTCATGAGGAAGGGGGGAATGGGGAGGGAGGGGAAAATGAGGAGCTGATGCCAGGGGCTTAGGTGGAGAGCAAATGTTTTGAGAATGATGAGGGCAACGAATGTACAAATGTGCTTGACACAATGGATGTATGTATGGATTGTGATAAGAGCTGTATGAGCCCCCAATAAAATGATTTTTAAAAACCTACTGGGTAATAGGAGACATAGAAAAAAAGAAACAAAATTTCTTAGATCAAACGGTAATGAAAATATATCAAGCCCCTTGTAACACAGCAAAAGCTGTGCTCAGGGGGAGCCACGCTCAGCACTGTTCTCGTGTCTGAGCTCATTGTTACGGCCACGGTGTTCATCCATCTGGTCAGGGCCTTCCTCCTTTTCACTGCCCCTCTACTTTACAACACACGATGTCCTTCTCCAGAAATTACCCTCCTGATAAATGCTTAAGAACATGAGACAAAGTCTGCCGTCACTGCTTCTACGGGGAATTCAGGTGGTACTTCCTCCGAGACAGGTGTGTTTGTTCTTCTGGCACTTCATGCTACACTCAGTATTTTTGGCCAACATCATAATGATCCATTCTTTGCTGGCCTTCTTTATACATTATCCAGCTTTCGCATGCATATGAAGCTATTGAAAATACCATAGCCTGGGTCAGGCCTATTAGTCTTCAAAGTGATGTTTTTGCTCTTTTACACTTAAGGAGGCCTTGTGCAGCAGATTTCCCCAGTGTAGCGTGTCATTTGATTTCTTGACTGCTGCTTCCATGAGCATAAAGTGTGGATCCAAGCAAGGTGATCATTACTTCCTAAATATAAAGCACTTATGGGCATCAAAAGATTTTACCAAAAGAGCAAAAAAGAGAACCCACAGATGGGGAAATATTTCTGGCATTATAGGACAAAGGACCAGTCTCTAAAATTCACAGACAATGTCAACATCTCAGCAAAAAGAAAGACAGATAATCTGACTGAAAAGCGGACAGGGGACATGAATCGAGATTTCCCTCCAGAAGACAGTCAGGTGGCTAACAAGCATATGAAGAAATGCAAGTGAACACTAGCCATTAGAGAGAATGTCAAAATACTAATCCGATGTCGTCTCACCCCAGCTGTATAGCAAAGTCCAACAAAATAAAACAACAGATGCTGGTAAGGTTGTGGAAAGACTGGGACCTTCATACACTGCTGATGGAACTGTAAACTGGTTCAACCATGGTGGAAAATGGTATGGTGCTGTGCTAGTCCAGGTTGACTAGAGAAACAAATCCAGAGACACTCATATGTGTGTAAGAGAGAGCTTTAATTATATAAATGAGCAATTGTATATTGAGAAAACATCCCAGCCCAGTCCAGATCAAGTCCATAAGTCCAAAAGTAGCCCACATGTCCCATCGTAGTCCACAAATGCCTCTTTAGACTCATGCAGCACGTGCAATGATGCCCAATGCAGGGAGAGCACAGAGCGGTGGGTGAAAAATCTTGTGGATCCAGTGGTGGGGGACACATCTCCAGGGCTCTGGCTGCCATCAGTGTGGCTCAATGTAGATTGTCAACAAGAATGTGAAGCAGAGAGAGACAGAGAGAGAGATAGAGACAGAGAGAGACCTGCCTCTTCTGGTGGCAGAATCAAGAAAGAGCATTCCCAGAATCCTCATGAGAAGACCAAGCACACAGCGAGGGATTACCAGGCTGTGATGAGATTGACAGGCTAGGCTCCACCCCTTCATTCTTTTATCACGTTGATATGCACTGTGAAACGATCACGGGTGTTCCCCAACAAGTTGGAAATAGACAGACCATGTGACCCAGCAATCGCTGTGCTTGGTTTACAGCCTGGAGAAACCAGAGGCACCATTTGAATAGATAAGCACATTCTGATGTGCGTGGCAGCACTACGCAGAACAGCAAAAGTATGGACCGAGCCTTGAGGGCCATCAAGAGAAGAGTGGATAAACACACCATGGCACGTGCACACGATGGAATGGCATGCAGCCTTAAAGAATAAGGATGAATCCGAAAAACATCTCATCGTCGGGATGGACAGAGAGATCGTTATGCTGAGTGAAATTAGTGAAGCACAAGACAGATATGGTATGATCCCACGATTGTCAGAAGTCAAGAAAAGGTTTCACACCCAAAGAAACAGTCTTTAGTGGGTACCAGGAGTGGGAGAGAAAGGATAGTAAATTATTAGCTAGATGGTAGAGACGTGTTCATTTGGGTGAAAGTGAAGGCAATCCTTAAGAAGAAGGACATTGGCAAACAATGACGGCAGCAGGGAAGGCATTAAAAGGAGAGGTCAAGGTCACAGAGATAAGTGTGGTTGTGTGCACAGTCCTGCAGGAATAGTGGCGATCTACAAGTAGGGGCTTGCATAGACAGACACCCGGGACAATGGGTGTGCTAGGGAGAGTGTGAAAAAATGATTGCTGTGGTAGAACCAAATTTAAAAAGTGACATGATTTTATATCTAGATGAAACAAAACAGTAAGAAGTAAATGGAACCCCAGAATGAAAGCTCATGGAGGGTAAAAAGAAAATAACTTGGGAAGCCCTAAAGACAATTCCAACATCAACTTACACATGATGGTTAATTTGCAAGCGCTAATGATGAATTTGCAAAACACCTCATCATGAAGATGAGCCTAGGCAGCATTTGCTGAATGAAATTAGTCCAGCACCAAAGGACAACTGCTGTACAGGATCATTGCTATAGAAAGTCAAGAAAAAGTTTACACACAGAAAAATAATCTTGGATGGTTTCCAGGGAGGGGGAGGGAGGAGAAATCAATACACGGAGGGGGGCTTGTATTAACTCGGGGGAAGGGAAAGATAAGATACAATGAGATCAGCACAGGTGAGCAAGGCAGAGGAAGACAGTGGGAGGAGCACCAGGGTTCAAGGTCAATGTGATGAGACACCTAAGCCCGCAGTAACAATCTATGCTTCTACACACAGATGAGCACTCAAGCTGAACAGAGGAGGCAAGGTGAATGGGATCATACTTCTGAATATCCATGCCTTTGATAGAAGGCATTTCTTCTGATGTGTTTACCTTTGCTGCGAATATACCCTTGAATATGGTGGAGCGTTCAGGGGACAGAACTAGGAAACCTTCGTAGCTGAAACCACACTCTCTGAGGGAAGGACTTGAGGGCCTGGAGGCTCAGGAGCGCAGCTTTGGGGACATCGAGAGCAACTGGCACACAGTGTACAGAGACAGTGCTTGACGTCCACTTGCGTGAGTGGACTCAGGTCTTCCAGGCTTGAGAGGGGCCGTCTAAAGGGTAACCATGAGTCTCCTTGCCTGGAGCAAAAAGAGTGAAGAAGATCCAGGATGTAAGGAACAGCTTGGCCAAAGAACTAGTGGACGGTATGAGCCCCAGTCTCCCAAACCCTGAGACCAGAAGAACCAGCTGCCAAGCTGTCACTGCTGCCCACTTTGAAAGGGATCACAATAGGAGGTCCTGAATAGAGGGTGGGGGTGTGTGTGGAATAAAATTCAAAATCAGGACAAAGACCAGACTCACTGGTCTGATAGAGACTGGTGCAATCCCTGAGACTTAGAGACCCTTCAGGTCTGGATCCAAACTCACCTCCATGGCTCAGGCTTATAAGATGGACCCCAAAACCAGAGAGGTATGTACGCTTACTTCACGGAGCAATCAACCACACAGTTCACAGGGCTTCATTTGCCCAGGGGTAAAGTTCAGAAGGCAGGAAAGGGTAGGGGGAAAGACGAAATGAAATGGTAAACGTAAGAAAGAAGTGGGAGAGTGCTGTTGCATTGTGGGGATTGTAATCAAGGACACGAATCAAAGTGTGTATGACATTGCTCAATGGAAGGCCAATTTCGCCTACCTCACAATAGATCATTTTAAAAACTGTACTTTACTTCAGACCCTTGAAATATTTTTCTGCAAAGCATTGATATGAAGACATGAAAACACAAAACATGTCAACTACATCGCACTCACTCAAACAACAAGCTCAAGCTAAAAACCATAACGAATCGGGAGAGACCTGTGATTGAACCCTCAAATGGAATGGATGCAAACGATTGTACGAGTACTGCTAGTGCTGAACTTACCAATACGGATATAAAATAATGTGTTCCAAATTCTGCACCCACTCCTTGCCGTATTAAAACATTAACACTGGTGTAGAAGGTGAAAATACTTGACTCCTTCCACCCAGTCAGGGGATTGCAGCTCCGAGGGACCCTGCAGCACAGAGCAGAGCTGCCCCTGTGGCCGCCAAGACTGGCTCTTTTTTCTTTTTGTTTTTTCACTATTGAACAGTAGCTGAGTATTTATTGGATCCAATTTCACTTTTACATGAGAACTAAGCTTGCAGATTCAAGAGAGACAAATTTGACTTCTCTGGGCAGGTAGGCCCAGAATAGAAGGTAGAACACAATGCCTATTTCCCAATGTTGAAGATGCCTTATGTATATGCCTAACTTTAAAAGCCACATATTGCACAATATAACACTCATTTTTTTTTGTCCCTAAGGAAACTCAATAGCCCTCAGCATACAAGAACGAGTCAAGAAAGGCTCAGTTCATTAGCTTTATTATGTATGGAAGTAGATATTGTTTGGCGGCTTAATTTTGATGATATCGTTGACTATCTGAAGGAACAAGGAATAGAAAGAAATGCTTTTAATTTTGTCATGTTAGAGACGAAAGACCTATTGAAAAATAAAATGTAGTGATTTGTTGTAATGTCTGTTTTCTGATCATTGAATTTTCTTTCATGACATCTTTTCAATTGTTCATTCATAATTATAGCATTCATAATGAAACAAGCTTCAAAATTGGAGTAGTAGCTACTTCAAGAGCAACTGGTGCAAGTGAATTTTTCATTGTGGGTGATCAACAGAATTTTCCATTGATCGTTGAAGCAACTAAGTTCAGGGACTGACTTTTGTGCTGTTGTAGAATATATGGAATATTCTTTTTGTAGAAAATGTGGTATATAGTACCCTGCATCCACTAACATTTTTATAATCTAGTTCACCTCATTTCCCCAAAATAGCATACACCATATTTGCATTCAATCAGTAACATGATCGTTACATTTAAAAAGAAGTGACATCATGGACTGTCACATACATGTGCGCGCGCGCACGCACGCGCACACACACACACACACACACACACACACTATGGAAGTTCGTTGATTCTATATCAACCTGAATCAACCTGTCCCTCCTGGCTAGGGGTGGAGCCAGACCTATCAATCAAGTGGTAGGTTGGTGACACCTCCTTTTGGGGGTATGGCCTTTAGTATGAGAGAGGTACTGGGTTCTTAGTTGGGGAAGCTGCGTTTGCTGATCCACAAGCAGTTTTGTTACTCCCATGAAACCACCTTTGTTTTTCTGACGGGCCTGTGTCAGAAGGTGGGGGAAGATACCACTTGGATTATGACTTGGCTGTTGAAAGGGTTCATTGTGATTGCCCTCCTGCAGAGTATAGCATGAGCCATCTCAGAAGCAGGAAGGGAGGGATTTCACTACCAGGAAGGGAAAAGAGCCAAGAGTAGAGCATGTCCTTTGGACCCCGAGGTTCCTGTGCATGGAACCTCCTTGATCCAGGGTCAGCTGTGACACCAGGAGAGGAGCAGAGTCAGGAACCAGAATATGACACAGAGCAGTGGACTTCCCAGGCCACAGAGCAAGTAAGGCTGAGTGCTTTGGGGCAGGAGCCTGACTTGTAAAGCGGGGTTCCTCTGGGCTCCTCATTGGGGAAGCTGCATTGCTGATCCACAGAGCTGTAGCTGAATGACTTCGTGATGAGGCTTCGAGTGGAGTGGCATGACCTTTGGGCACTTATTAACAGCCCTAAAAGCGCTTTGTAACATCGCTCAAGCAGGGCAGAGGCCAGGCCAAGAAGCTGAGGGCCAGAGAGAAGCCTGCCTGTGGGGACTCAGCAGAGAAGAAACAGTCCTCTGTATCCTGAGGATTTTTCACTTGACTTGTGGCCCGTTAGCTTACCCACTGAACCCCATAATCATGGGCACTGTCTGGGAATTTTATGTGGCCATAACAATGAGTTAGCAAGCCCAGCGGAAAAGCAGAAGGTGGGGAGAGTGGATTGTCAGGGGAGGAGTGGTTGTCATCAGAATAGGGGAAAAGGGGTGGAATGTGGAGGCACGTCTGACCTCTGCCTTGTGGCAGTCAGTCTTGGGACCAGAGGTGACCCTTGTGCCTTTTGCCCCCCTCGAAGCTCTGCATTCCTCCCACATTTCCCTTTAGTGATAAGAACAATGAGTCCAGTACTTCCATGTGTGTTGACTCATTTGACCTGCATCCCACACTAAGGAAGTATTAGGATGCCACTTAGAGATGGTAAGCACCTGTCTCAAGGGCATTCATTCATTCATTCATTCATTCAATAAGCACTACTGTGCTATCCTCTGAGGTGAGGATGGTGGGGACCAGGTCAGGCTTTAAGCCATCTTAAGAATTTCAGTCTTTAATCTGTGACCAATGGGAAACGCTTGAAGAGGCTTCGGTTGTGCAGGGGTTGGATGAGACTTGGGGAAGGGGCAAAAGGAGGCAGCGGCAAGATCCCTCTGGCTTGGTGTAGAGCAGCAGTTCTCAATCTGTGGGTTACGACCCCTCTGGGGGTTGAACGGCCCTTTCACAGGGGTCGCCCAATTCATACCAGTAACAAAATGACAGTTATGAAGTAGCAACAAAAATAATGTGATGGTTGGGGGTCAGCACAACATGAGGAGCTGTCTGAAAGGGTCTCGGCGTCAGGAAGGTGGAGACCCCTGCTGTAGAGGCTGTGTTGGAATGAGCCATACGCCTTGGGGACAAAGAGTCAGGAGGTTCTTGAAAAGTTCCGGGTGGAGATGGAGGCAGGGTTATGCAAATGCAAACCCTAATGAATGATAGATGCACGTGGGATTCAGACCCCTTGGTTCAGCCCTTCCTCCATCAGCCCCCGCGGTGGGCCTGAATAAGTGTCAGGGAGCTTCTAGACGAAGGCAGACTACAAAGAAATGCTGGTAGTAATTTACCAGACTCAGAATGAAACAGAAGTCCTAACTAGCCTCAAATCTATCCAATCAATTGAACTTTTTATATAACACGTCTCTACAAAGGGAACTCCAGGACTAGATGATTTCACTGATGAGTCTAGAAACCAATGTAAGGAAGAAATAATATGAATACTAAACCAAGTCAGAAAAATGTTGCAAGAAGGAGCATTTCTCAATAGTACTCATGGCTCTCACGTAACTCCATAACAAAGTTTACAAAGACAATGCAAAAAAATAAGTATAGGCCAATATCACTCACAAACACACATATCAAAACCTCAAGAAATTCATAGATTGGATAAAAAATATATACATAAAAAGGATTGCACGTATGATCGTTTTTTTTCAGTAGCCCTTCCAGACTAAGGGCAACCACTGAATTGTCAGATGCCCAAACCTCATGAACACAGCAGAGCACTGCCAGAGATAGTGGCAGAAGATGAGCCCCTTAGGTGGGAAGGCACTCAAAATACGACCGAGGCAGAGCTGCCTCCTCAAAGTAGAGTTGACCATAAAGACACGGAAGGAGTCAAGCTTTGAGGCCCTTCATTTGCGGATGGGGCATGACCCAAAGCGAGAAGAAACAACCAAAAACACCTATCAATGACTGGAATTTGGAGTGTGTAAAGTATGAATCTAGGAAAATCGCAAGTCATCAAAATGAAGTGGATAACATAAGAATTGAGGTCCTAGATGCCAGTGAGTTGAAATGGATTGGATTGGCCACTGTCAATCAGAAAATCATATGGTCTCCGAAGCTGAGCATGATACATTCAAGATGAATGGTGTCGCAGTCATCCTCAAAAAGCACATTTCAAGATCTAGCCTGAAGCACAAGGCACGGACAGGATAACATCTATACACATACAAGAAGATACAACTGTTCTTAGATTTTTGAACTCACCACTAGGGCTAGTGATGAAGGAATTGAAGAATCCTACCAAAGTCTTCAGTCTGATCAAACATGAAACAAAGACACATTGATAATTATTGGGGAATGGAATGCAAACGTTGAAAACTAAGAGGAAGAAACAGTAGTTGGAAAACATGGCCATGGTTAGAGAAAGAAAGCTGACGATTGCACGATAGAATTTTGCAAGACCAAGGACTTCATTGCAAACACCGTTTTCCAATAACAAATGATGACAATACACGTGGATTTAGTCAGATGGAATACACAGAAATCACACGGACTCCATCTGTGAGAAGAGATGATGGAGAAGCTTATCCCGGGACTAACTATGGAGCAAACCATCAATTGTAAGTTGTAAGTTCATCAGTTGATGTAAGACCATCGATTGTAGGGCTCAGGTCGTAAGTTCATATGTAAGTTCAGGTTGAAGTTGAAGAAAATGTAAAATAAGCCCACGATAGCCACAACACGGCCTTGAGGACATTACACGTGAATTCTGAGGCCATCTCAAAGTTCTACTTATTGAACACTAATGGCAGAAGGCCTGATGAGCTGAGGGGTGACATAGAAAACATCATACATAAAGAAACAAAACATCATTAAAAAACAGGAACAACTAAAAGTGGATGTCAGAAGAAATTCTAAAACTTGCTTTTGATCTTAGAGCAGCTAAAGCAAATGGAAGAAATGATGACGTAAAAAAGCTGAACACAAAATTTCAAAGGGCAGTTGGAGAAGACAAAGTGAAGTTTTATAACGAAATATGCCAAGACCTGGAGTTAGAAAACCAAAAAGGAAGGACAGGCTCAACAGGTATCAAGCTGAAAAAAGCTGAAGAAAAAAATTCAAGCCTCAAGTTGATATTAAAAGATTCTATGGGCAAGATATTGAATGATATAGAAAGTATCACCAGAAGATGGAAGGAACACAGAGTCACTATATAAAAAAAAGAACCGGTCCACATTGAACCACTTTGAGAGATGGAGTATGACCAAGAACCCATGGTAATGAAGGAAAAAGTCCAAGCTGCACTGAAGGGATTAGCCAAAAACAAGGCTCTTTGAATTAATGAAATACCAACTAGAATGTTTCAACATGCTGACAAAGCCCTGGAAGCACTCATTAGTCTATGCCATCTAATTTAGAAGGCAGTTACCTGGCCAACCTACTGGAATGAATCTACATTTACACTCATTCCAAAGACAGGTGATGCCACAGAATGAGGAAACAATAGAACAATATTATTAATATCACCTTCAAGTAAAATGTTGCTGAAGACCATTTAGAAATGGCTGCAGTACACTGACAGGGAGCCGCTGGAAATTCAAGCTGAGTTCAGAAGAGGGGATGGAACAAAGGATATATCATTGCTGATGTCGGATAACTTTTGACTCAAAGCAGAGACTACCAGAAAAACATTTACTTGTATTTTATTGGTTGTGTAAGAGATTGTTCAACTGTGTGGAGCATTACCAACAGTAGATAGCCCTGAGAAGAACAGGAATTCCAAAAACATTTCATTGTGCTCATGTGGAACCTGTACATGGATCACGAGGCAGTTGTGCAAACAGAACAAGAGAAGGTGTTAAATCAGGAGAGGGGTGTGTCAAGGTTGTATCTTTTCACCAGAGTGATTCAATCTGCATGCTGAGCACATTACATGCAGAAGAATGCAGCATCAGAATTGGAGAGAGTTTCATTAACAACCAGCACTTTACAGCTGCAGCCTCACTTGCTGAAAGTGAGGAGGACTTGAAACACTTGCTGAGGAAGATCAAGGATGGCAGCCTTCAACTGTATCCTCTCAATGGCAGGACCACCCATAGTCTCACAACTGTTATAACAGATAACGTCATAATAAACGGAGACAAGTCTGAAGGTGTGAAGAATTTATCTTGCTGGGATCCAGTCAATGTTCACGGAGGCAGCAGTCAAAAGATCAAGTGATAGATCAGATTGGGTAAGTCTGCGGGGAAAAGCAAGACAGTTACTTTGACGACTGAGGTGCCCCTGACCCCAGCCACGGTATTTTCAATGGCCTCATAATGCACGTGACAGTTGGGCATGGAACTGGGAAGACTGAAGAATGGAAGCAGACTGCAGAAAGGGCCATGGACTGCCAGGAGGACAGAGTGCAGCCAATCTATGGAGGTGAGGCTGGAAAGACGCGTTATCAGGAGGGACTCGTCCGTCCCCGGGGAAGGACATCGT
Source organism: Echinops telfairi (assembly GCF_000313985.2). NCBI lineage: Eukaryota > Metazoa > Chordata > Mammalia > Afrosoricida > Tenrecidae > Echinops > Echinops telfairi. Next base: position 860,965 of record NW_022111363.1, read on the forward strand.
GCTTGGGAAAGCATAAGGGCACCGAAAAGGAAGACCCTTGATGAGATGGATTGCTATCATGGCTGTAACAATGAGCTCAAACATCACAATTGTGAGGATGGCATAGGACAGGGCAGTGTTCAGATCTGCTGTATGTAGGAGCTCTACAAGTCAGAAGCTGTGGCACATAATACCATATATGACTAAGTCAGATTCGTCCACGAATACTTGTCAATAACTCATGGTAACCCACCATACTTGCCTAATAAAGGAGAAATGAGTATAACTACCTCAATAAGTACACAAAATATATTTGACAAAATTCCATCCATTTGTGATTAAAACGTTCTTAGAAGACTGAGACAACAAGGGACCTTCTCAATCTGTTAAGCCTTAGTGGCCCAACAGGTTCAGCATTGAGCTGCTCACGAAAAGGCCGGGAGTCGGAACGCATCAGTTGGCCCACGAGAGAAGGTGAGCGACAGCTACTACAAAGACGGACATGCAAAAAAAAAACAACCAAAAAAACAAAAAACAAAGACGGACATGCTTTGCGCCTTGTGGAGCAGTTCTGCTTTGTCCAGTAGGGTTACTATGAAGTGGAACTTACTGGAAGGCAGTGGGTATAAAAAACTTACAGTCAGCATCACCCTTACTAAAGAAATATTGAACATGCTCTCCGTAAACCCCCAAACCAAACCAACCACCATCAAGTTGATGTTGACTCCTACCAACCATAAAGCCAAATCAACTGCCATGGAGAAAATTCTGACTCATAGTGACCCTACAGGACAGAGTAGAATTGCTTCCAAGGGTTTCTGAGGCTATACATCTTTATTGAAAGAAACACCCTCATCTTTCACCAAAGGAATGGCTGGTGAGTTTGAACTGCTGACCTTGTGGTTAGCACCATCAGATCTCCTTACACAGATAAGAAAAACACAGGCAAAGATGTATATTTTCACCACTTACATTTAACATTATATTGGGGATCACAGATATTGGAAACAAAGCAAGCCAAAGAAATAAAAGGCATTAATATTGGAGAAGAAAAATTTAAACAGTATGTATACGTAGATGACAGAATGGTTTATGCTGATTAAAAAAATCCAAAAGCTTTTCTTAGCCATAATCAGTGAATTTAGCCAGGTTGCATGACATGAAGTCAATATACACCTACAAATTGACCTTCTGCATGCCATCAATGGCAAACAATTGGAAGATAAAATTTTCAATTATGTTAACATTATAAATAACAGAATACTAAGGAAAATATTATCAAAATATAATGCAAGAATAAAGCATTGCTGAGTGTAAATTAAAGAAAATTTAATAAACAGAGAAATGTACCATCTTTCTGAATGGGAGCCCTCAACATTGATGAAATGTAATTTTTGCCAAATTTATCCACAGATTAAAAAAATTATAAATAAATAATTTTACTGGGGGTTCTTACAGCAATTATAACAATCCGTACATCAATTGTATCAAGCACATTTGTACATATGTTGCCATCATCATTTTCAAAATGTTTTCTTTCAGGTTGAGCCCTTGATATCAGCTCTGCTTTTTTGTCCCCCCTCCTCCACTCTCCCACCCTCATAGAGCCCTGATAAATTACAAATAATTATTATTTTCATATCTTACACTGCCTGCTGTCTCCCTTCATCCACGTTACTGTTGTCCGTAGTCTACAGACTTATTGTAATTCCAGTTAAAAACCCAGAGACTCTTTTTGGCAGCATTTTATAGGCTTATTTAGAATTTCATCTGGAAGTGTGAGGACCAAAATAATCTTGAAGAAGAAAAAAATTGAAGAATTGATGTCGGATAACTTTAAGACATAAAGTCTTTATAAAGCCACAGCAACTAAGATAGT
>NW_022111363.1:863703-865639 GCF_000313985.2 Echinops telfairi
TATTGAGAGGAAATGACCCCAGTCTGGGGGTGAGCAGAAAGGAGTGGGTGGAACAATTTCTGAAGCTCATACAGAACTTAGATCAGCTTATATGCCCACCAAACACATGGGCCACTGGGTAAAATTCACAGAACAGTATCATGGTGTCACGTGTTCCGGCGTTGACTTGCACTCCTAGAATTTTAATGGATGTGATCCCTCAAAAGGAGACCACCAGGCCTTTCTTCCGAGGCACATCACAGTGGATTGGAACATCCAATCTTTCAGTTAGAAGGCAAGCATTTAACTACTAATACTACCCAGGGACTGGGAACCAAATTAATTCTAGCAGATAGAGTCAAAGCCAAACTCAATGTCATCAGTTCATCTGACTCACAGAGACTGTCCGCATAGGACAGAGTAGACCTGTCCCAGAGTAGGACTGTTTCTGAGATTTTAACTTTTTTATGGGAGCAGACAGCCTTGTCTCTTTCCTGTGGAGCAGTTGATGAGTTTGAACCGCTGACCTTGTGATTAGCAGTTCAGTGAATAGCCCACTGTGCTGCCCGTGCTCCTTAATTGTAGTGGACAGTAAAACCATATTCACAGCCATCGAGTCAATGATGGTGACTCATAGTGACCCTGTAGACAGGGTAGAACTGTCCTTGTGAAGTTTCTGAGATTGTAACTCAATTTTCTCAATTTATTTCATGAGGCCAGCATTACCTGGATACCCAAATCAGAAACAGACATGAAATTACAAACCACTATCCTTCAATATACAGAAATTCTTAACAGAATATTAGCAAAGAAAATCCAGTAATGCATTAAAAGGGTGCTAGATCATCCCCAAATGGAGTTTATCCAAGGAATTCAAGGTTGATTAAACATTCAATATACCTTTCCATGTGATACGTTGAATAATGACCCTTCCTCCTCCAAAGATATCTATTTGTTAATTCATAGCATTTGTGACTATATTATCTTACCTGGTGCAAGAGACCTTGCCGGTGTGATTAAGGATTTTAAGATGGGGAGATTACTTTAGATAATCTAGGTAGGTTCACTATGACCACATGGGTCTTTATATGTTGAAGAAGGAAGAAGAGGCAGAGTATAAAAGGAGATGGGACGATGGTAGTAGAGACCGCAGTGACGTGATTCCTGGCTTTAAAAACACAGAGCATATACCAATCCAATAGTTTGGGCATGTGTAGTTCTTTGACATTGATTATATTCTTCAAGCTGTTCAGTAATTTTCACCCTCTTTTACGAAGTTGTTTCTTCCCCATTAACATTGATATTCATTGCCCTCTAAGCTTATCTAAGCGTTGGGTTGCTGCTGTCAGTTTGATCCTTCATAGGCTGTTTTTAAAAGAGCACACTGCTCAAGGCAGCTATTCCTTATTAATTAAGCTACACTTTTGTTTGATCTCAAGACTTCAGGACATCTTTTCATTTAAACAAGATCTCAGGGCAGTAGAAGTGGGGTTCATCTAGCTTCAATGTCTCTAGAAAGTTTGGTTCCATGGGAATTCTGTTCTGCATTCCTCCCCCTTTTATCAGAAGTTTTCTACAGAATCTTTTATCAAACATTTAAGAGTAGCTAGACCCCTCTTGTTGCTCTGGTCCTCTGGCACAGGAGTTAATTCTCCACACATTTAATTTTCTTCTATTTCCAACTCGCCTTCTCCTTCTGTTGCTCCAGGTGTCCAGAGACCAACTATTGTAACTTGGATGACCCCCTGCAAGCCTCAAGACCCTAGGCACCACACAGTGACTTAGGAGGCAGCACAGGAGCACTGACCATCAGATTAGTCCAGTTGACTGGGATGCCGTGAAGCCATGACTCAAAACCTCCACACCAAGAAACCAGAGCCCAGGAGGCGTTTGGTTGCACGCAAGCAGCCGCAACACCTACTGTCTTTTTGTTCTTGGTGTGTATGTACATCTGTAT
>NW_022111363.1:866647-868757 GCF_000313985.2 Echinops telfairi
CCTTGATGGGCTTTGGGGCTGTTTCCAACTTCTTCCTATTGTGAACATGCTGAGGTAAATTTGCGTACATACGCCTGTTCTGTTTGTCTTACGTCTCTTAGTTCTTTAGGGTATACATCCAGCAGACGTATTAGATAGGATCATATAGGATTTCTATTCCCAATTTTTTGGGGGGGCCTTATTGCTTTCCACAATGGTTGCATGAGCCATTATTCTTCATTCATGCAATTTTCCCGTCACTGTAAACCATTGTGCCCCCAAGTTGGCACTACCACCCACTGTGGGTGCTGGAATAATTGGGGGTAGGGTGGTAGGGCAAGAGCAGAGACCTGTATTTTCCTCTGGAGTATGCGCTTTAGTACAAAACTTTTTAATTGCCAGGGAACTGAGCAATTTTTTTTCCTGAAAAGGGGGCAGTGGGCCAAATAAGTTTGGGGACCTATGTTCTTAATAAAGTCAGTTCTTCACAAGCAATTACTCTTATCATTCCACTCCTTCCACTGACCCCTTTCTCACCCATCCCTCAAAATAAAACTCAAACTCATTGCCATCGGGCTGATTCTGACCCATAGCAATCCAAAGGGCAGACTAGACGGGCCTTTTTGGGTTTCTGAGACTTTAAATCTTTCCAGGAACAGCCAGCTTCGTCTTCTTCCTGTGGCAGGACTGCAGGGTTTGAACCATTGACCTTGTGGTTAGTCGATCAAGGTGTAGCTCACTACTCCACCAGGGCTCCTGGTAGCCACTAGTACATTTTGGTCTCTATATGTTTACCTGTTCTTATCTTTTTATAAGTCAGGTCATACAGTATTTATCCTTTTGTGGTGGCCTTATTTTACTCCGCGTAATGCTTACAAGCCCCACCCATGTTACATGTATCAGGATGGTTGCTCTTCTAGCTGGCTGATATTTCATCATATATATGTAACATCTTTTATCTAGTCACCCACCGATAGACATTTAGGTTGTTTCCACCTTTTGGCTATTGTGAATATGCTGCAGTGAACACTGGTGTACATTCATCTACTTGTGTCTCTGTTCTCAAGTCCCTTGGGGGAGATAGAATGGGGCCATAAACCAAGAAGCATGGGCAGAAAAGACAAGAAAATGGATCATCCACTACAGCCCCATAAGGAAAACAGCTTGATTTCACCCTGGGGACATCGGCTGTGGATATTTGGCCCCCAAATTGTAAGGTAAAACATTTGTATTGTCTTAAATCATTAATTTTGCGGTCTTTTTTTAAAGCAAAAAAAAATAGAAACAAACCAGCTTCTAGAGAAAAAACAAACAAACAAACTCCAAACACCTGTGTGATCATGTTAACAGAGGCAGAGTAAGCCTTTGACATAATTCAGTCATTTCTCAATAAGATCTTAGCAAACTAAGACTAGACATCTTACACAGCTTGAAAGAAATGCAGCTACCCAAAGCCTACGTGTAACAACATACTGAGACACGAAGGACTAAGTACCTTTCCTCTCAGATGAGGAGGAAGGCAGGGCTCATTTCTATTTTAAAATATGTTGGAAGTCCTTGCTGATAAAACAATGCGAGAAAAATAAGGGGAATACTGTTTGGAAGGGAAAATCCTGAGCTATATTTATTCAGCCAAGAAATGTATAAAATGCCTGTGTAAAAAAATCTTAAGGAACCACAAAACAGACAACAAGCAAACCAAATGAAATACTAGCCCTAATAAGAATTTAGCACCATTGTCCAGGCTATAAGTACAATAGACCCAAATAAAGTATTTCTTTATACTTGAAATGAACAGTTGGAAAATTAAAAAAATATTTATAATGTATAAAAGGCACTACTTAATAAAATTAGCAATGTTTATATAGTCAAGAGAAAAGTACAAGACACTGCTGAGAGAACTAAAGATGATTTAAATAAATTGAGAGAGACACCATGATCATGCCAGATGGCTTGATATTTTTAAGATGTAAATTCTTCCCAAACTGAGTTACAGATTTAATGTGTTTTGAGTTGAAATCCCAGTAGGCTTTGGAGAAATTGATAATCAGATGATAAAATTCATATGGAAATGACAAAAAATACTATAATAGTGGGGAAAAAAGAAGAGAAAGAAATACCAAGAGCAGGC
>NW_022111363.1:870595-872027 GCF_000313985.2 Echinops telfairi
GATTCTACCGTGTGTTGGTGGGATGAGGAGCCACCAGGGCGGGGGTGGGAGGCACATGGAAGAGACACTTCAGAAAAAAACAGTGAGTTAGAACAAGAAGTTATTTTACATTCAGAAGGCACCCCGGCCCCGTCCAACTCAAGTCCATAGGTCCGGGGCTAGCTGGGGTCCTCTTCAGACGCACGTAGCTGAGGGTGATGATGTAAAGGTGAAGTGGGAGACAGGAAGGTCACAGGATAGTGGGTGCAGAGTCGCCTGGATCCAAGGTTGGTGGAAACAGGGCAGGGGCTGACAGCTCTCAGGGTTTGGCAGCCCATCTGGGCCACCCCTGGAAGCAGACAGAGTGCCAGCAAGGAGGAAGGTGAAGGGTCAGAGAGAGAGTGAGACGTCGCCAGTTCTCCCTAACAAAAAGCCACACCCTCAAGAAGGCGTCATCAGGCTGTGGCTTGATTGACAGGCTGGACTCTCCCCCTGCATGTTCACATGGGATCAAGTTGATAGGAATGCTAACTGCCACAGACACCATTAGGAAACCGAATAAGCAAGCCACGGAGTTAGAGAAACATATTCAAAAAGCACACAATCTAACAAAGGACATGCTACTGGTACATGCCAGGAACTCCTCTGAGTCAATAGCAAAGAGACAAGCAGCAAAGTGAGCAAAAGACGCTCTATGAAGGCCCACAAGCCCACTGCCAGGGACACAGCAGAACTGTGTTTTCAAGGCTACGAATCTTTATTTATAAAGCCTCAGCTTTCTCTCGTTGAAAGTCTGGTGGGTTCAAACTGCTGACATTGAGGGATCCTCAAATGCCAGTAAGCACATGAAAAATGTCTTGCCGTCATTAGTCACCGGTGGTTTACCCACTGTGGATCTCTGATAGTTCGGCTTTTTGTGCCAACCTGGCTCTTGTAGGATCATGTGGGCAGAGTGTAGCCTGTCAATCAGGTTGCAGCTTGTTTGGAGGGCAACTGTGATAAATGGCTCTTTGAGGCCAGCCTCTTCCTCTTTCTCCCTGGTGATCAGACCAGTGCGCTACCATGTGCTGCGCTACCTGTGGGGTGAGCCAACCTGTGGATCATGTCACCGTGCCGTGCTACACCTGCTTCGCCATGCTGCTGCACTGCTATTGGCCTCTGCTGTGCCTGAGCAGCTCTGCCTTGTCTGCTGCCTGTGGCTGCCTCTGCTTGTCTTGTACCTCCTACCAGCTACTTAGCTCTCTGCCTCCTTGACCTTGGACCAGTGATCGGAGTGAGTTGGAAGGACCTTCAGTATATTAATTGCCCACAAAAGTGAGTTGGACTGTGCCCTCTGTCCTGATGTGTGGATGAATTAGCTATTATATTCCTTCTCACTATATAAACCTAGCCTTTTATATATATAGTCATAAGTGTCCTGGTTTTGTTTCTCTAAAGAACCCCACCTAACACA
>NW_022111363.1:872908-877476 GCF_000313985.2 Echinops telfairi
GACTGGCTGGGAAGAAACGTGACGAGCCTTCTGGTAAGAAGGCAACGGATGTGGAAGTGGGCTATTGACTCTGGACAGTCATTAACGCTGTGTAGCTAACGTGTGGACATTTCAATGAATAGGTTGTAGAATAGCATGTTACAAACTCATAGCAACCAAGTGGGTGAAAATACAGTGAGACGAGAAGGGCAGAAGGTGATCACGGTCAAAGTAGGGTGATGGGTGCCCGGGCGTTTCAGTCATTCGATTACGTTCCTTGGTGTCTTCCTTACCCCTCACCCCCACCCCCCACAATGAGAAGATAAATCAACGCAAGGCGCAGTCAGGTAAGCACACTGCACGGGGCTGTGGCACGTGCCTCTGAGAAAGCCTTGGTGGGGGGTTCTGCAGGCTGCCAAGTCCGTTTAGATGGATGCTGTCTCTCCTTTATCTGCCTCCTGTTCCTTACCGGCTCATGGACTTGCGTCTCTGTTGTGCCCTGGGCTCCTTGCTTCCTCCCTCCCTTGCCTGACTCCCTGCCCCTTTGAAGCTTGCTCTGCCCTGTGAGGGCACCTGATGGGCTGGAGGAGGGGTCTCAGGGCAGCAAGCTGGATGAGGGAGGGCCTTGCCTTGAGGAATCATTGGGTTTAGGGGAGGTTACAGGGGAGGGGCTCAAGTCGCCTCAAGGCATGGCTTCTTGCCCTTTCTCCTCTCTGGCGTCCACCCACCACCCAGCCTCCTTGTTTCTCCCTGTGGGAGGGGGTGCTGCTCTGGCTGCCACTGACTGTGTGTGCCTGTACTCAGCAATAGGGCGAACGGGTTGCCCTTGCCCTGACATGCCTCCTGTCCTTGGCTTCCCTGAAGGCCCTCAGAATGGAAAGAAATTTGAGATGGGGTCCAGGCCTTCTTTGTGGAGCCGCCTGCTCTGCCCAGCAGCCTCCGCCTCAGCTCCTCCCCCGGCCAAGAAGAGCCTCATTCCAACCCTGCCCACCCAGCACCAGCTGAGTGCTGGTCTTTCCCTGGGAGCCCCGGGTTTGGGGAAGCACCCTCCAAGTGCCAACCACCTGCCTTCTCCTCTGCTCTGTGTTCGACCCACTAATTCCACAGGCAGCGATTGAGCACCACTGGGTGCTGGGCCTGGGCCTGGGGCACCAGACTGGAGGCCCCTGGCAGATTACTCGGTGGTGTAACCAGAGGGATTGGAACATCACGGAGCTCGGAGAAACTCCAGAGGCATCACGGGATTAGGGTGGGGTCGAGGGTCAAGAATCATTTCTTGAAGGAAATGCCAAGTGAGCTAAGACCCAAGGGGGTGGGGTGGCAAAGCCTGTGAGCCCGGCAGGGCGTCCTGGGAACCCCACATAGTTCAGTTTGGTTAGACTTTGGGTGTGAAGGGTGAGGCCCGGAGAGCCCCACAGCTTCACTGTCAGGAGCTGGCTCGCCCGCCCTTCCCGCTGCCCCACCCACTTGGCGATGAAGCTCTGGCCTGGGCCAGGAAGACTCAGGGTGGGCCCTGGCCTCCCTCTTCTAGCAGCACCTAGATTGAATAGGAGGCACTGAGCTGGCACCCCGGTGCCCCTCTGTCCCTTGGTTCCCCTCCTGGCCTCACTGGTCCTCCTTCCCTACAGCCCTCTGGTGGGCAATGACTCAGCTGAGCTCGCTTCTCCTTCCCTGTGACTCATGGCCTCTGTCTCAGTGGGGCCTGGGGTACCGCCTTCTGCCCCCTGGTCATTCAGGACTGCTAGTTCTGGGTCTGGCTTTGGTTGGGGTTTGGTCCTGGCTCTGGATCCAGAGCCAGCTGTACCCACAGAGAGACCAGAAACAGGAACAAGGCCATGCCATGGGGTAGGGTCTCAGGTGGATCCTGACCTCCCAGCCTGCCCCTGGCCCTTCCTGAGTCCTGGAGGCCACCGTGGGCGGTGAGCTGGATGGTGGGTGAACGTGTCTGGGGTAGAGCGGAAAATCCTGGGAGGCTTGGAAAGGAGTTAGAGAGACATCATACAAGTGGCTGTTAGACGCTGAGCTTAGCGAGAGCACTTGGCTCAGGAGTAAAACTGAAGAGCCAGCTTAAAAGATTAGAGGGAGAGTGCTCTAGAGTCAGATTATGTGGGGTTCAGAACCCAGTTCTGCTGCTGATTAACCTTGTCACCTTGGCCAGTTACCTATTCTCTGTGCTTTCGCTCCCTCATCTTTACAACAGAGAGTGCAAGCCGCTGCCTCCCGAGATCCTTGGAGGACTGATGGAGATAATCCAGGCTCCACGCAGGGCTGCTTGCGTGGCAAAGGCCTCATGAGTAATAGCAATGACAGTGGCATTAGTCTGTCTAGTCCCTCTGTTTGAGAGGTGATTGGTCCCCACCTGACGCCAAAGGGTGCAACTGGCGGGTCTCACAGGGATTTACTCCCTCAGCCATGTGATAAACAGCTGCAGAAAGGTGATGGGGGTCTCCCTGCCTCCACCAGTTAGTAAGAGAATGTTCAGGTTTGGGGAGCTGGGAGATGTGGCATTGACTTGTGGGCAAGCAGGTCAACTTCTCGGCCTTCTTTCCTTCACCAGGACAATGAGGGACAGTTGTCTCATGGGTTGATAATGCAGTTCACAGGGCTACGTTCCAGCTCTGCTGTGTGACCTTGGGGAAGTTGCTTCACCTCTCTGGGCCTCCCTTGCCTCACCTGTAAAGAGCACTAGCCCGAAGGAGAGAGGCGGGGATCAGGGATAAGCTGTGTGAGGTGCACTACGTCCGTCACCCAGAGTCGTTATCCTTGGGTCCTGAGCACTACGAAGACAACGATGAGATGGTAGCAGTCGGAAGTCGGGGAGGGAACTGACTCCGGCTGCATGTGTCTTGGGAGAGTGTGCTGCTGCAGCCTCCAGACAGGAAAACAAAGCAATGCCCCCAAACAAAACAAAACAAAACAAAACAAACAAACAAACAAACAAACAAACAAACAAACCCTCCCTGTCTAGGGCCATCAAGTAGACTCCGACTCAGAGAGACCAGAGCCACACCTCGTTCGGCTGAGAGCCTTCCTGAGATGTCAGCACTGCCGGGACCCACCCACAGTGGAGCCATCGGTATTAAGTCCAGAGCAGACTTCTTTTTGTGGGGCATGAGCTTACTGCCTTTCATAACCTTGGGCTCGGTGGTCATCCTTGCCATTGAGAAGGTCCCAGCAGCACCTGAGGCTGCCCTCCTGCTGCCGGCTGGCCTGCCACACTTCCCCAGACGGCTCTCAGGGTGGCCTTTCCCCTTTCCTGCCATCTCTCATCTCTAGGATTTCAAAAGGCAGGGAGGGAACCCAAAGATCATCCAATCCACTGCCCCCCACAGGGCAAGGTCTGCCAGTCATGCTGGAAAGCTTCTCTGGGAACAAGCTATTCAGGAGGAGTTGCTGGGCCAGGCAGACAAGACCCCTGCAGTCTAACGCCCTTCCCCTAGCTGCCCTGCTGGCGGCTTCCCTGTTGTTTCGCCCTAGAGCCAGCGGGAGAGAAGCTGGCTGAGGTCTTTATCCAAATAACCCTTCTTGGGCAGCGAGGGGTGTTATTAAGTCACCTCTTCTCCAGGCTAAACAATCACAGAAACTTTAACCCTTTCCTCTCAGGTCCTGCTTTCCAAGTCATTAATTATCTTCACTGCCCTTCTCGGTGTTTCAGGAGGCAACCCTGTCATCATCGAATTTCAGAGCTGAAAGGGACCTGGGGAAGGTGGGACGAGAGCCAGGCACAAAGGACTGCCTGGACCCAGTTACCTGCACCAGGTAGAGGCAAACCCAGCCTGCTTCCTGCTCCCGACGTCCTTCCCCATGCCTCTTCCTCCTGCTCCAGCAGGGGAAAGCCCTGCTTCTTTTTCCTTAAAGCAGTACAGTAAGCAAAGATTTACGGAGTCGTTATTGTGAGCTCCACACTGTACAGGCGTCTCCATCATTGCTGCTTTCCCTAACCCCCCAACAACCCCGCAAGGGAACTGTGAGGAGCCTTATTTTGTAGGCAAGGAAACTGGCTCCCAAAGATGAGGTAACTTACTCAGACTCACACATCAAGTAAGTCCTGGGGCTCCTCCACCCAGACTGCTCCCACCCCTGCTATGCTCAGCCCCATCCTGGTTTCACCCACAGGCCCTTGTCTGAGCACCTCGCTTACTGACTGTTAATGTTCTGGAGCCCAGAGCCGGGTTGCTGCAGATTGGAGACACCCCAAGAGGTGAGAATGGATGGGCACCCCAGACTAGCAAGGAGAGGGGTTGAAGGCCAACCTCTCTTATTGCTGTTGACAGGAGTATGTCTCAGGGCAGCCGCAAAGAGAAGCCAAGGTATTTCCCCAAATTCTAGACCAGCGATGTTTCTCCATGGAGAGCCTGGTGGGTTGGAAATGGTAACCTTATAGCTGGCAGCCCAGTGTGTAGGCCAATATGTTGCCAGAGCCCTGCATCTAGGAGCCCTGGTGGCATAGTGGGTTATGTGTTGGGATGCCAACTGCAAGGCCAACAACATGAAACCGGGAGCTGCTCCACAGGAAAAAGATGGGGCTTTTGACTCCTGTCTTGGAAACCCCCAAAAGAACGTCTCCTCTGTTCTATAGGGCCACTGTG
>NW_022111363.1:877619-883346 GCF_000313985.2 Echinops telfairi
CACCACTGTTCTTGACCACTGTGCACACCTCCGAGGTCAGGGTCATCCTGCCGACCACTTTCCCCTGTGGAGACCCCCCTTGTCTCAGCTTCGTTTCGAGTTCAGATGGATAGTGAACACCCAGTGTCTGTGTAAGGCGGGGGTGGGGAACCTCTTTTATCCTGCCCAGGGCCATTTGGGTATCTATAACATCATTCGAGGGCTGTACAAAATTATCAACCTCAAAAGCGGCCTGCTCTATTTGCCCATCCATTTAAGTAGCTCCTCCCTAACGCGATAGCTGCAGGAGCCCTGGTGGCAGAGTGGTTAGGAGTTGGGTTGCCATCCACAGAGTTGACAGTTTGAAACCATCAGCCACACCCAGGGAGAAAAACAGGGCTCTTTGCTCTGGGAAAGAGCGACAGTGTCAGTAACTCACAGGGGCAGTTCTACTCTATCCTATAGGGTTGCTCTGAGCCAGCCTGGCTGGATGGCAGTGGGCTTGGGTTTCGGCATGTGGTAACTGGAACAGATTCTCTTTGGTGTGCTAGCTGGTGATGCTAGCTGGTACTGAAGATTCCAAGCGCTGTCTATGGCCCGGGGCTGGAAGTCGCCCGCCCCTGCTTTAGGGGTATGTGCTTGTACAGGAGCAAAGGACTGTCCCTGGAATACGAATCACTGGAACAGGAAGCAGAGGACTGCTCTTTGAATCCTGAAGGGCCTGGCAGGCCAGGAGCACTGGAGGCTGGGACAGGGTTGATGTTGGCACATTGGCTGGCCTACACATTCGTGCTCCTTGCCCATTCCCGGTCCTCTCCACATGCCTGGGACCTGCTCATCCACCAACCAACCAGGAGCCATTGATTCCAACTCTTGGCAACCCCCCAGGTCATTGCTGTGACCTTTTGGAAGCAGTTCCCCTGGCCCTGTTTTGGGAGAACCTTTGGGTGGATTCTAAGGGCCACCCATTTGGTTCATGGCATGTCCACCCCTGGGGCCATTACGGGACTCCTTTTTTTTTTTTTAAATCATTTTATTAGAGGCTCAGACAACTCTTATCACAATCCATACACACATCAATTGTGTAAAGCACATTTGTACATTCATTGCCCTCATCATTCTCAAAACATTTCCTCTCCACTTAAACCCCCAGCATTAGGTCCTCATTTTTCCTCTCCCTCCCCGCTCCCCACTCCCTCATGACCCCTTGATAGTTTATAAATTGTTATTTTGTCATATCTTGCCCTGTCCGATGTCTCCCTTCACCCACTTTTCTGTTGTTCGTCCCCCAGGGAGGAGGTCACATATAGTTCCTTGTAATCGGTTCCCTCTTTCCTACCCACTCTCCCTCTACCCTCCCAGTATCGCCACTCACACCACTGGTCCTGTAGGGATCATCCGCCCTGGATTCCCTATGTTTCCAGTTCCTATCTGTACCAGTGTACATCCTCTGGTCTAGCCAGACTTGCAAGGTCGAATTCGAGTCATGGTAGTGGGAGCCGGGAGGAAACATTTAGGAACTAGAGGAAAGTTGTATTTTTCATCGTTGTTACTTCGCACCCTGACTGGCTCATCTCCTTATAAGATGCCAGGAAGGTAGATGTCAGTGCAGTATTTAAAGTTCCTTCCAGAAGATCTTCCAAGAAGGGAATTTATGATAACATGGACAGCACTTCTCAGCCTAGAGAGTTCTTCAGAAACATTAGATTGCGGACATTTCAGTACTGCTCGGCAGCTTTGAAGACCCACAGCCTTCTTGTGGAGGCCTGCACTCAGAGGCTCCCTAGGAGGTCACAAGAGACAGTGGAACATTAAAATTGAGCCCAAGAGCTCCCTGCCTATGATTGCTTCTCCTTTTGTCCTTTGAAGGGCCAGGTGCTCAGTACCTCAGCTCCCACGCCACGCTGCCCTCGCAGTGAAAGAATGTCCACATTAAACTCAGAGGAGAACTTCCTGCAGTGAGTTGTCGGACCACAGCTTGCAGGAAGAGCTGAGCGAGGCTCTTGACTTGCAGGCTTCTGACAGGAAGTGTCTAGATGGAGTCTGGCCCAGAGGCAGCGAGGGAGTTGGACCTGCAGGGATCCCAAGGAGGAGCTTTCTCCTTTTAAGGGGTTCCCTCTTTCCTCTGAAGATGATTGGCGGTGGAATCAGGTGTCAGCAGGTGAGTAGGTGGGGCAGCTCCACCTGTTCAGTCCAGGGAGGCTCCAGGGTGGGGAGGGGAGCGGCTCTGAGCTGCCTCACAAAGAAGCCAGACAGGTGGCTGGGGTTGGCTGGTAGGGCATGGCTGTTCAGAGAGAACTGAGGAGGTGGGAGGCTCCTAGTTCCACAGGACCCATCTCTGGAAGTTGTACCTGCCTGCTGGTCTCAGCTCTCAAGTCCTGCAGTGGGCTAGAGGTTGGCAGCCAGTCTGTGTCCATGATCACTTAATAGAAGGAGAAATGTTGCAGCAAGAATGCTTTAAGCTAGAGTAGAGGGGGAACAGGGAGGGGCATGAGCGGCTGAAGGGACTCCTGGGACCTCTTTCTTTCTAAGCCTTTACAAAATGGATCCTTCCCTCTGCGTCGAGGACCTCCCTCAGCCACAGTGGCGGGTGGGGTAGGATGGCCTATAGGGGCTTTGGGCCTGTTTCCATCTGAGACACAGGCTGCCCTTCTGTGGGATCTGGGAGAGGGAGAGTCCCAGCAGGCAGGGTCAGGTGCTCCAGCCCCTTTAGGGGGCCACACAGAGCCAAGCTGGAGTGAGGAGCGGAGGGGGAGTTCTGGGAGCATGACCAGAAGTCAGGTGGTCCTCAATGTCCCCCCCAACTTTGACAGATTAAAACTCTGACTGCTCCAGCTCAGCTCCAGCATGGCTGGTGGTAATGGGGACAGGGTGGTGGTGTGAAGGCCAGGCCAGGCCTGGAAGGAGAATTGTTTCTTTGGCTCGTTCACCAGGGAAGGCCCTGCCTTCCGTTGGGGGCTGAGGACTCTCTGGAGCAGTGGTCTTAACATTCCTAATGCCGTGACCCTTTAATACAGTTCCTCATGTGGTGGTGACCCCCAACTATAAAATTATTTTCATTGCTACTTCATCACTGTAATTTTGCTACTGTTATGAATCAGGTGCCCCCTGTGAAAGGGTTGTTTGACCCTCAAAGGGGTCGCGACCCACAGGTTGAGAACCGCTGCTCTAGACAGTCTACCCTCTACCAGGTTTTTGGAGGGAGCAGCCCCCAGGGGAGAGAGAGCACACGGGCCCAGCTTAGGGGACCAAAAGACCAGCCAAGCAGCACGAGTGGAGAATCTACTGAACATGTTGAATTAAAGAAACATGGCCTCTTCTGTGTGTCTGAGGGAGGGTGTTTGGGTGCTTGGAGAACAGCACCCAGCCTGGCTGGAAAGAGAGGCCTCTTTTCAGCAGAGCTCCTGGGAGCTCCCTCCTCTGGCCTGCCCCAGGTCTTGGCGTTTACACCAAATTCAAACCATTTATTTACCTGTCCAGTTTCCCACTGGACTGTGAGCTCCCCAATGGCAGAACTTGGTACCGATGCCCAGTAGGCATGTGTGAATGAATGAACAATTAGCAGCCGGGGATCTGAGCTGAGGTCGTCCGAGTGAGGCAGCAGTGGGTAGGACAGGGCTGCAGAGGAGGGAGCCGTGCCTGTGGACTCAGGGAAAGCCTAGGGGGTGGGGGCATACATTAGCTTCCGCTTTCCATTTGCTTGCAGAAGCCCTGGTGGCGTAGTTCGTGGGTTATGCATCGAGGTTAGAGATTCAAAACTAGCAGCCGCTCCACCGAAGAAAGATGAGGCTTTCGACTCCCCTGAAGTCTTGGAAATCCACAGGGTCCTACCCCACCTCTGAGAGTGGCGGAGAGTCAGAATTGACTGGGTAGCGCAGTCCTTAGAGTCTGTTACCTTTGTCTTCAGGATAATCACAGTGGAATTCTCGGCACCTATTGTTCTCCCCTCCTACTCTCTACCTGCCTCGGGCAGCTCCCACAGCCGAGAGAGAGCCCGCACACTTCACGCTGGCAGCCGGGCTGCCCAGAGTAGTTACACCATGGGAACTGGCAGCATTACAAACTCGTTCTTTTTCTCCCCGGAAGAGTCAGTTTATAAACTTTGCCAGCACACCACGGCAATCCACTCATTCTTCGATCACCTTCCTTTGGTTCCTCCACTCTGTCCCGCACGTAACCTTCCTGCTTCCCCCTCCTTTCCTTCCTTTTTATCTGATTATTCAACTATCTGCATATCCATCTATCATCCATCCATCCATCCATCCAGTATCCCTATTTATTAGCCCTCCATATACGCCTGTTCTGCTCTTACAGTCACCTATCCTTTCTTCAGTCCATTCCCCAGTGTGTTCTGAGCAAAGCCATGCCGGCCTATTCCTAAGATGCAGAATCTTTCTTGAGAATCTGGTAAGGTGGATGTTGAAAGGACTAGCAGAGGCCTCCCAGTGCAGCAGCCCAGGGTCAGGGAGCACTAATATTGGACCCATTGGGTTCTCCTCTTCTGTCCCTTCTTGTCCTCTCTTCTCTGCTCCACCCACTCCTGGCTCCATCCCCCTCCCCCTTTCGCCTCCCCACCCCCAGTCTGTTCTCACATGCTGTGACCTATCTGGGGAAGAGGGTTGGGGTGTCCTCCAGCAGACCAGACCAGACCAATACTTCCTTCTCTCTACCTCTCCTTTCAGGCCTGGCTTTTTGAGAGTGGGTTTTGTGTCCCAGAACTTTCCCTGAGCTCTTGGCCAACTCACCAGCAAGTTCAAACAGGAGGGGGCTCCCGTAGGGCCTGAGAACAGAGCTGTCACGTAAGAGGGGACTCGCATCATGAAGCCAGCACTCCCTACCCAAACACCACCCCCACAAACCTCCTCTTAAAACTTCTGGCTGCTTTGTGAACCATTCTTGGCTTTGTCTTTGTTCCAAGGCCTGTTATTGCAAAGGATTAGCTGTCCAGCCCAGTGAGCCAGAGGGGCAGGGCTCTCAGCGCTTGGCCTGGATTTAAAGGGAAGAAAGAGAAACCCACTGCCTCCACACAGCCTAGAACCTTGCACACCAGCCACACTCACTCACAGCTCGACCCTGCCCAGCCCAGCTGGGGGGAGAATAGCCCTATCACTTGGAGAGAGGTTGAGGGGCAGGTGTGGGCTTTGGGGACTCTGGCAGTGTGTGGCGGCCCAGCTGGCATGGTCTGGCAAGTCCTGTGAGGACTGTCCCATGTTTCTGCAGCAGGTTGGAGAGAGGACTGTAGCAGTTTTTGTCTGCTTCTTTCCCTGAGTTTTATATTACACAGCGTCATAGCTGAGGTGTCACTTCTGAGATTTTCTGAGTCCACATGTCTAGCTTCTTTTGGGGGGTTACTACCTGTGGTCCAGGAAGAACATCAGTGGTTCGACCCGAGAGACTCAGTTCACTTCTTGGCCAACATGCAGCCACCCCCTGTTCATGGAGGACTGTGAGTTGCTATGATGCCAAACAGGTTTCAGTGGCAATTCTAGGCTAAGAAGACTAGGAAGCAAGGTCTGGCAGTGTATTTCTGAAACTTAGCCAGGGAAACTCCATTCATGACAATGGGCTGTTCATAGCCATCTGAGTAGCATTTTGCTCCAAAATGCATGGGTTCTCCTTGAGTCAGGGGTCTACTTGCTGGCATATAACCACCACCGCTACCACCACCATCACCACCATCATGACCACCACCATGACCACCATCACCACACCATGACCACCATCACCATACCATGACCACCATGACAA
>NW_022111363.1:883932-888337 GCF_000313985.2 Echinops telfairi
CACCACCATCACCACCACCATCACCACCACCATCACCATCACCATCACAACCATCACTACCACCATCAACAACCTGTGACCCAAGAAAGGAGCTGATTTCTTTCTCACACAGCAACACCTGTTGAGACAGGTGAGAGTTAAGTGTTTGGACTTGGAGGACCAAACCACCTCACCGCTCTTTGCCTGCATGCCCCTCATCATTGTTTCCTAGTCCCTCGGACCTGTGAGAGGGTCCTGCCCTGCTCTCACAGAAACAACCTAAGGTATTGGGACAGCAAGGACTCCCAGAAGCCGATTCTGCCAAGATTGTCAGGTCATTCTATGACCTCCTGACCTATCACTCTCCCGAAGAAGGGACTTTGGGGTCTCAAGGGTCTTAGGTTCAAATCTCAACTTTACCACCTGATTTAGGGAAGTTACTTCTTAAGACCTTCCATTTCCTATCTATTTAATATGAGTAATTGAAAAGATTGTGGTGAGGGTCAAGTAAGATTATATTTGTAAAGTACTGAGAAGAATGTTCAACAATGGCTCTACCCACCACCACCATCTGTGGCCCAGAGACATGAAGGCCATGCCACTTCAAATCCAAGGTAAGCAGCAATCCCAGGTCCCAGGGAAGGGACTTTCTCCTTTGAAATCCAGGCTCAGAAATTCAAGGTGGTTTAACTTATACAACCAGATGAGTAGCCCTTCTGTCGGTGGGCCCCAGGCTCCCCCAGACAGGCAGAGCCTGGCCCCGGTGAGGACAGAGGCTCCCCCACGTCCCTGAGGGCAGCAGCTCAGAGTGGTTGCTGAGTTATGGAAAAACAATTAAGCTAGGGGAGAAGAAACACTTCTTTTAACATCCAGGCTAGGTATGTAAGTGCAGGGCGTGGGCCGGGATAATTAGTCGCTCTGCTGGCTCCGCGGTCCGCCCGTTGTGTCAGGCGGCCCCTGCTGCTCCGCCCCTGGGCTCGCCCCGCCCCGGCCCTATAGGTGCGCCCGCCGCCGGCCCCGCTCCACGCCGCGCGCGCGCTCCGGGAGACAGGCCACGTCTGCAGCCCGCACGCCGAGCAGCCCAGCCCAGAGACCCGCCATGGAAGCCGCAGATGCCTCCAGGAGCAACGGGGCCAGCCCAGAAGCCAGGGACGCCCGCAGCCCCCCAGGCCCCCACGGGAGCCCGGAGAGCGGGGCAAAGCCTGAAGCCAAGGACGCCAAGACCACCAACGGGCATGGCGGGGAGGCGGCCGAGGGCAAGAGCGCGGGCAGTGCCCTGAAGGCCGGGGAGGGCAAGACCGCCCTCTTCGCGGGGAACGAGTGGCGGCGGCCCATCATCCAGTTTGTGGAGTCCGTGGACGACAAGGGCCCCAACTACTTCAGCATGGACTCCGCCGACGGCAAGCGCTCCCCTTACGCGGGGCTCCAGCTGGGGGCCTCCAAGAAGCCGGCCGTCAGCTTCGCCGACAAGGGCGAGCTGCGGGGCAGGTCCATGTTCTCCGAGCCCCGGAAGCCCGCCGTGTCCCTCGTGGAGCCGGGCGAGGGGCGGCGCAACAGCTACCCGCCTCGGGCCGACTCGGGGATCCACCTGCGGCCCAAGCCCAGCTCCTCCGAGGAGGTGCTGTGCGACTCGTGCATCAGCAACAAGCAGAAGGCGGTCAAGTCCTGCCTGGTGTGCCAGGCCTCCTTTTGCGAACTGCACCTCAAGCCCCACCTGGAGGGGGCCGCCTTCCGAGACCACCAGCTGCTGGAGCCCATCCGGGACTTCGAGGCGCGCAAGTGTCCCCTGCACGGCAAGACCATGGAGCTCTTCTGCCAGACGGACCAGTCGTGCATCTGCTACCTGTGCATGTTCCAGGAGCACAAGAACCACAGCACCATCACCGTGGAAGAGGCCAAGGCCGAGAAGGAGGTGACCCTGGGCCCCTGCACACCTCTGGCTGCCCACAGAAGTCTCCACCCCACCAGCCCCTTTGGGGAACCCCACCTTCCCCCTTCACACCCCAGGGTGGCCATGGGGCGGGGCACAGGGGTGGGGTGGGGTAGTCTGTAAGGTCTCAGGAGACCCAGGCATGTCGCAGATCAGCAGTTACGGCCTCAGGAAGATTGGAGACACCACCAAGGTCACAGATGAATTCAGGTCAGCCCGGGGCTCTGTGCCTGGCGGGGGCGTTTCTTCCTCTCGGCAGGTTTATAGGAGAGAAGATTCTTTCTCCAAGCCCCCAGCAGACCCGCCCATGGGGCAGGGGGCGCAGAGGGGAGGGGAGATAGGCAGAGAGGCGACACTTTTTGGCCACTTTAAGTCCCTTTTTCAGTCCAGCTTTGGGGGTTTGCTTTTGCAGCCCTGAGGTGTCTTGGGGTCTGTCTGATGCCCTCCCCTCCAGCTTCCTGACTCCCTGGGGACCCCCCGTTCAGGGCCCTTGTTAGCCTTCTTTCAGCAGGGCTCTGTGTGTGGTCACCTGTGGACCAGAATAGGCTTGTAGGGGGACATGATCAATTAAGACTGGTGTCTGTGCGTGTGTGTGAGCGCTCTATGCACTCGTGGGTGTTTATGCCCCTAGGTGGATGTCGGCATATATTTGTGTGTGTGACATGTGAGTACATTCCTTGGGTGCCGTGCCTGTGGATTTGTCCGTGCTGAGCAGGGCTGACACGGCATGTGCAGGCTTGTGAGAGGCGCACCTGCAGAGGTGTGCCCTACTGAGAGCCCAGTGTGGCCACTGCCCCTGCCCCTGCCCCACAGGTGCCGGCACTCTCCCGCCCACAGCTGTGCAGCTCCCTGCTGTGGGTGGCCTCCTCCAAGGCAAACCCTCCTGGCCATGGTGTGGGGAAGGGACCTGGCTTTCCTCAAGAGCTCTGTGCCCCTCAACACCCCTCCCGGCCCAGCCTTCCTGACCAGGAGCTTGCTGGTACTCTCTTCTGGCACTCCTTGCCACACCTCTGGGCTGACAGTGCTGAATGCCAGCACGTTCACTTTGGCCCAAGGAGGAGGTGTGTGGCCAGTTTTCATCCACTGCCTGGCCAGAAGCTTCTTCCTGGGGGCTAGAGATGGGTAGGGACACAGACCCAGCCTCAGGACGCCTCTTTGGAACCGTGGTGCTCGGTTCCCCAGTTGTATCCAAAACGGGGCAGCTCCTCAGACACGGTTTCGAGTTGGTGGTGCTGCCTTTGTTGGATGCCACCCTGTCAGTTCCAACTTGAGGCGCCCATGAGACAGGGAGACGCCCGCAAAGGTCGTTCCTGCAGTCTTCGTGGGGCACATGGCCAGGCCTTTCTGCGGGCAGCTGCCGGGTGAGCTTGGTTTCCAGCTCTGGTTTTGGCCTGTCGTTCGTTGTGAGACTGGACAGGCCCTTCAGCTCTCTCTGTCTCCTTTTCCTCCACATGACATTGGCTGGCTTGGGAGTTGCCAGCAACCTTGCAGAGTCTCGGCCTTCTCAGAGGGGCCTTCCGGGCCTCGGGGGTGAGCAGAGAGGTAAAGGGAGCTGAGCAGACTCTCCCCAGCAGAACACACCCTTGTTTATCTGTTTCATACGTGGAATTTGGCTCCAAGTTTTGTTCAAAACAAAGCTGTCATCCCATAGGTAAAGCCCCGGTGCCGAGAGAGATCATGAGGCTGTTCAGTGGGCAAGGGGTCTCAGAAAACCCTCTCTGGAAGGGCCACGAGCTTGGAGTTTGTGTTCTGATACTGGGACCACTGTGGGAATCAAAGACATGTAAGTCAGGAGGCAGAGCTGAGCCTCCCAAACAAGACTGGGCACCTACACCCCGTTAGGCAGAAAGAGCTGTCGGTAAACACCGGATCAGAGCATTACAGCCATGTCAGTCTCCTCCTCTGCCTAGCAGGTGGAGGTGGGGACACAGACCCAGGGAGAGGAAGGAAGATTCTAGAACCCTTTAAGGCTTCTCCCAGTGTTTGAGAGCCCCGGGGAAGGGCACAGGGGGGCTGGGGCTCAGGATATGTTTATCTCTGCAGGGTCTTGAGGTGTGCGTGCCTGTGCCTGCCATGCAGGGAGGGGGGAAGAGTGGTGCAGAGCAGAGAGGCTGAGAGCAAGCTGAGTGGGGGTGTCAGACATCAGGGGCAGTGCCCTGAGCAGGGCGCAGGCGTGGGGGACAGAAGGGGAGGAGCATGTCAATCCTGGCATCCTTTAGGGGCCTTTCCACACACCCAAACACCAGCCCACACATGGCTTCGCGCAGGGTCCCTGTTCAGAACCGGTTCTGTGACCTGCAGGTGAAGTAAGCTCAGACTTGCCCTGCTGAGTTGCAGGAGGCCGCAGTAGATACACCCAGGCTTGTTGCCCGAGCCTCGGTTCTGCCCACCCACTACAGGCAGAGGTAGTGTATGAAGGTCACTTGGTGTGGCATGGCAGTGGGGCAGTGGCCCGGGTCAGATGTTTCCAAGTCCACCCCAAATGTCACACCGGGG
>NW_022111363.1:888733-896742 GCF_000313985.2 Echinops telfairi
CCCTCCTGCTAAAGCAGGTGGGCATGTTAGAGCCCCTCCTAGGGAGGGTGGCCTGGCTTCTGCACGCACTGGCCGCCTGCCCTCTGGGTTGGTACTTGGCAGGTGGAGGAGGGACAGGTGGTCAGATTCCCAGCTTTGCAGAGAACTCAGAGGCCACACTTTGTCTGCTGTCCGTTCTGTCATTTGGCTCAGCTTGTTCTTCTTTGACCTGGCCCGGTGGCTTCGTGTTTCCTCTTGCTGCTCAATTCCTCCCGAAGTGGAACCAGCAGCTGCGGGGCATAGGCGGCCCTTGCATGGCCCTTCCTCAAGGGAGCTGGCTGGTCTGGGCAGACAAGCTCATTGTGGCCAGGTTGCTGTGACAGGAATTCAGGAAAAGGACCCGGGTCCAAGGATCTGGGGTGCTGTGCAGGGGGCTGGAGCCCTTCCCCCAGAATTGGTGGAGAACAGGTATAGGATGAGTGAAAAAGGAGGGGAGGTGGCCTCTGGGGTGTTGGGGTGAAGCCTGGCAGGGGTGGGGAGCCTGCATTCACATCAATAGCAGCAAAGGGTGCACATTCCCAGAGATTCCAGACAGGAAGCAGGGAAGTAAAGAGAAAGGATGCCAGACAGGCCGGCCGGCCAGGCTCTTCGGCACACTCAGTGTGCCAGTGCAGGGCCTGCCATCTATGTTTCTCGCTTCCTGCTGGCAACCTTCTCCTATGGAGGTGCGGGTGGGGGTCTTCTCACACCCCCAGAAGCTGTTCTACTGTGGGTCTTGAAGACTAAATCTTTGCAGGAGCAGAGAGCTTCATATGCCTCCCGAGGAGCAGCTGGTGGGGTTGAACTGCCAACCTTGCCGCTAACGACCCAGCATTTAGCCCACAGTGCCACCATGGCGCCTTCTGCTGAGTCCAGGGGTTTCCAAACCTCACTCCTCAGAGTAATTCACCGGAATGGCCTGGTGAATTGTTAAAACACAGATTCTCAAGTTTTAACCCAAGCAGCTTCTGATTTGGGATGTCAGGGGCTGGGCCCCTGGAGTGGAGTTTTACTCTGCTTCCGGGGATTCTAAGGAGCCCCGGTGGCCCTGTGGTTACAGCTGGGGCTTTGAGCTGCAAGGTCAGCAGTTGTAAACCAGCAGCTGCTCCGAGGGCGGAAGATGGGGCTTTCTACTCCCCTAACAAGTCCAGTCTCGGAAACTCACAGGGGCAGTTCTACCCTGTCCTACCGCGTACAAATTGGCGGGATGACAGTGAGCTTGGTTTGGTTTGTGGAATGAGGAGCCAGGTTAGGAATCAGAAATCGGGCCCAATTCCACCACGAGGTGAAGTGACTTCCCCAAGAGCCCCCCCCTTTTTGGGAGGCTGCCTAGGAGGCTCACCCTGGCTCTCAGTACCCCCTCCCTGGATCGAGCAGCAGTGTCAGGAAGTAGAGGAGCCCTAAACTCCAATCAGGCTGACTATCTAATAGACTATTTGTCATCTGGGTGGAAACGAGAAAATCTATCCAGCATTTCAGATTCTTATCCAGAATAATTACCATTTGTCAGAGACTACAAATTTGGCAATTAACTGGATCATTTGGCTAATGTCACAGCCAATGGCCCAAGTAGTTAATTTGGGTTAGGGAAAGATTGCAGGCCGATCTCCCCGTTTCGGGATGGGGAGGCAGCGCAAGGGCAGGTATCCTGCAGCGCAGCCAGGTGCGTGCTCAGGTGTGCCTGCTCCTGAAGACCGGGTCAAGTGGAGGCTTCGTCGGCTGTTGAGCCCCACTCTGCTCTTGAGGAAACCTTCCTCATTCTAGGCAGGTAGAGTTTGAAGCCTGGTGGCCCATCCATGCCTGTCCTGTCCCAGTATTAGAGCAGCGGAGGACCAGAAGAGAGCGGGAGAAGGGAACAAAGGAAGTATTTAGAGACACTCTGCCTGGGCAGAGTGATGGGGTACTAGGTGGAGTAGGAGCAAGTACAGGCAGGGGTGCTTTGGAGAGCGGAGGCCCAGGTCTTACCTCAGGGGCTTCAGTCCATTCCAAGGAAGGAGGGGGAGAGAGCCAGGCCCTAGGGCAGCCTGGGAAGGGGCTGTAGAGGCAAAGGGGAGAGACAATGGTGTAAGATGTAGACGCATCTAGTTGAGGTATCAGTAAGGTGGGGGGTGGGGGGAGGCCAGGTGAGCTTAAATTTGCAGGATTGCAGGAGGAAGGCTAGTGTCCTAGAAGATTTAGAGCCTGGGCTTCCACACTCGGCTCATCAGTGGTCTCGCCTGGGGATCTGGTGCCCTTATAGATCCCTGGGCTTCTCCCCCTAGAGATCCTGACTCGTTAGGTTGCAAATGGAGCCCAGGGATCTGTAGTGCCCATGTAGTGTAGTGTAGGTGATGAGAAGCCAGGTTCGGGCACCTAGGATCTAGAGGAGAGCCTGGCATTTATGAGGCCTTCCCAGTTCCTAGCGGTTAGAACTCGGGCTAGGCATGTACTCATTCCCTGTTTCCACATCTGGACAATGGGGCCACACTAGTTCCCTGTGTCATGGGGCATTCCTGGTGCTGCAGGGGCCTCAGCATCTCCGGCACCTGTCCGTTCTACGCAGCCTCTGCCAGCAGGGAAACCCAGCCGCAAGTTGACCATATGCTTGGCTGCGTCCAGAGCTCCCAGCCCAGCCCAGCCCAGCCTCTTCTTCCCTGCTGGGAGCCAGACTCACTCCAGAGGCGAGAGAAGACCATTTCAGTCACCCAGAACAAGCCCCCCACCCCACCCCCACAGCCACCATGCACCCTGCCACCCTGTGCCTCCCAGGATCCTGCTATGTCTTGCAAGTCTGGTTTTGCAGGGTGGGCTGTGGGAGCAGGGTCCCCTCCCAGGCCCTGTTGCCTGGCTTGCCTGGTGTCCTGGGAAAGTGGGTGCAGGCTTGGCTCTCCCCCACCCTCTTTGCTTCTTCCGCCCACTGCTGCAGACAGCCTGGCTCTGCTTTTGACCCTGCCCTCACACGTTTTCAGATCAACCACCTCTCCCTCCTCCTCACTCACATCACTGGCAGACACCTCTGCTCTTCTCTCCGTTCCTCCGTGGCCCCACTGCCCTCCCCAGACTCTCAGGAGCCTGGCTTCTCTCTGCTCTGGGCCCTGCCTCTCCATTGTTCTAGAACCCTCCTGGCATTTCCATGTTGAAATACCTACTTAATACTTAATCTCCCTTTTCATCCCTTGGTCCAGCCAATCCAGGTTCCCTGTGTCAGGCCTCCCTTCGTCTTCCTGCAGGCCCTGCCCCAGACTGGTTTCCCCAAGTGGCTCTCAACAGGTCTCCCACTGAGCAATGCTCACTCTACACTAGTGGCTCTCCTGGCTCTCCCCTCCTCCGGTCAAGTCTGCTACCCACAGGCCAATCTTGAATTCGATCATTCAGCCTCCCCATTGACCTTTAGCATCACAGTTGACCTCACAGCCTCTTGGCCTGCTTCCCTGGGATTGCCATCCCTTAGACCATGTATTCATACCATGGGCCCCTCTGCCACAGCCACCCCTTCCTCACCACTGAGCATCACCCTTGCCTGCCCCCCTCAATGGCCTGTGCTCTTGCCCCCGCCCACCACACTGCCCCCGCTTCCCGTGAGCAGCAGAGAAATCACCCAACAGGGCTCTGGCACCCACCCTGGGGTCTGCACGCAATGACAGCCCCTCCCATGTGCTGTCTGAGCGCTTGGCCTTTCTCAGTTGATCTTCACAATGCCCCCGGGGAGGCAGGGCCCGCTCTCCTACTTACCAGGTGACATTACTGAGATGGTGGGCAGTCACACCCTCTCTGAAGGCCACCTGTACTTGGGAGGCCTCTCTGTTCTGTATTTCATGTGTGTGCATGGGGGATGGGAGGGGACAGGGGCTGTTCTTCCTGCCCGCTGTACGTAGGACTTTACCAAGGTTGGGCCGTGTCTGCTGATGGCAGTGAAGGTGGGCTGGAGATGGTTCTGGAAGTAGTGAGGGGGCTGAGAAACCCATGCTGCTTCTCCTGTCCCTGACCCGCATTGGGAAGTCTCAGCTGGAATGGTGGGAGGTGCTGGCACCGCTTCAACTTTAGGCGTAACTCCAGAGTCCTTCCGCGATGGGAAGGTTGCCCTGGCTAGGCCCCCGGTCTAGACCCTCCGTCTCTTCCTCACACCTCCGGAGCCTTATCTGGGGTCTTTGTGGCCATCGGCTCAGGGGACGCTTGTCTTCTGGGCCTTCCGCTCTGTGGCCTCCGGGAGCCTGAGGTCAACCCTGCTGCCATCCCCAGGGGGACGTATCCTTGCTGTTTCTCTCCCTCCCCACTGGTGTCTGCTGAGAGCTGAATCCTCTCCAGGCCAAACCTCCGGCCCATCTCTGTTTATTCCTTTCCTCTCCATAATCATCGTTCGTGGCTGGTGACGGCATTTTCTGGGCCCTGGAATTTCCAGCCCATTGTGGGCCAGGCAGATGCTGGGAGAGCCCAGGGGTGTCGGCAGCAGGGAGGGGGGACGGGGGCATGGTGTCAGAGAAGCCTCCTCTGGCTCCCACCCTGGGCCTTCCCCACCAGTTCCCCACCCCTCCCGGCACCATTCCCCAGCCGGAGAGGCTCCACGGAGCAGCATCCCATGTGCTCTCCAATGGTTTCTGAGCAGTGTCCCCTTGGCCCGGTGGACGTGTGTGGTGAAGCTCTCTGCCCCACTGAGGGGCTCCTTGCGGATGATGCTCGCATTCCTTGTGGCTTGTAGCTTCTCCTCTTGGTGACTCGCAGGTCCCCAGCTGGATGAAGGGGGTCCCGTGCCTGAGCTGTAGCGTTACTTGGGGAGATCTCGAGCCATCCGAGATTTCCTGGGGGGTCTTGGTCTTCATGCCTGTCACATGGAGACCACCCTCATCTCTTCCCGATTAGAAGGTCCTTTGAGCGCCCTTACAGGGGAGCTCTTCAGAGACTGGTCTCTCCGGACGTGTCCCACATAATCCTGCTCGGGAAAGCAGGGGGCAGTGAAGGCCTCCGAGGAGATAGATGGGCAGTTTCTGCAAGGCGGGATGCAAGCGTGGGGACCATGATGAGGCTGGCCAGGGACCTGGCAGCGCTGCGTTCTGTTGTGTGTAGGGGTGGGACCGACGCGGGGGAGCCCAGCGGAATGAGAGCGGCGCCTCTTGGTGTGGCTGGATGGGGTTGGCTTGAGCCTGAGCCTTTCTTCCCTCAGTTTAGCTGCTTCCCAGAGAAGAGCATTCCCCGAGATGGGAGGCAAATACGGACACGACAGTACAAGTTCTAGCACTTTCCCGAGAGGCCTTCTTTGACTTTGTTACCCTCCCCGCGGACCCACAGCAGCCGTGAGCCATGGGCTTCTGCTGAGTGGACCACCTTAGACCCCACCAAGCTCAGGCTTCTCTCCCCCGCTAGGAACCCTGAGTCAAAGTCCCTGAGTAAAAGTTTTGTCAAAGTGGCAGAATGCACCCACTTTCCCATAAACAGGTTTATAGCTCTGCCTGCCCAGACAGAGTCCCTGCTGGTAATGCGGGCGCCACGTCAGAACATCGCCCTCGGCTATTGCCGTGATCCACTCCCTGGGCTGGGCTGGCTCAGGCTGAGCTCGGTCCCTTCATGTTTTTAGCTGGAAAGAGGTAGGGGCTCCCTTTCCTCTCCGCAAGGGCCCCAGGTCCATGCAGAGAAGCCAGAGCCTAAACACACACTTCCCTCCTGCTGGAACTGCGGGAAGGAGGCAGGCCGAGGTTCTTTGAAAGGCCTTGCGGGGATGCCTCTCCCCGGAGGCCTGAGGATATGGATGACCTGTGCTCTGCTGGTGGCTGGATCCTTGATGACCGGCACAGCACTGGCGTGCCCCAGTCCTAGTGGATGTTTGCTGAAAGGCTGAGTGGATGGCCTAGGGATGAATCCTGCCCCAGCGTTCCTCTGACTCTCGGGTGCTCTTCCCCGTCCGCGCGCTCACTCTTGCCCACCCCGCACCTTTCCCTGCAGACGGAGCTTTCACTACAGAAGGAGCAGCTGCAGCTCAAGATCATCGAGATCGAGGATGAAGCTGAGAAGTGGCAGAAGGAGAAGGACCGCATCAAGGTGGGGGCCCCTAGGCCTTCCTAGGCTGGGCCTCGCCTACCTGTCCTGCCTGTCCTAGGAGGAAGAAGGCGTTGGAGCCTGTTTGAGGCCTCAGACCCACAGTAGTATCTTAAGCTTACATTTTCTGGGCTCCTCGCCCCCTTGGCCTTCCCGCCAACTCCCTCCCCTTCCAAGTCTGGGCCAGGCAGCCAGGTGGGACTTAGCCCATCCCCTTATGTTCACTTGGCATCGTTTTAGCAAATAAGGATCCCAGGCTCACCTGTCCTCCGGTACGTTCTTACCCGGCTGCCAAACATGTGCCATTTCCCTTATGGTTGGTTGGGGTCAGTGTGGTTGGACACACGTCCGCCATGGTTCGGGTAATTGCAATTCACAATCCGAGGTCACTGACCCTTGGCTGTGCTACATAAACTTGCAGCTTATTCATTTTCTAACTGATTTCAGTGAGCACACCTGGACTCCCTGGGCACTGCAGACAGCATACTTGACTGCTAACTGAAAGGCTGGGGGTTGGAATCCATCCCAAGTGGCTGGTAATCTACTTCTGAAAGGCCCCCGCCATCGAAAGCCCTGTGGAGCTCAGGTCTGCTCTGACCCAGGTGGGGTCGGCATGACCTGGAGTTGACTTGATAGCAACTGGTTTTAAGCATGGGTGACCTTCTGGGTTCATGGAAAGCTGCTCAGGGGTGGACCTGATGGCTGATGCTGGTCCAGCCCGGGGAAGGAGCCATAGATAACTAAGGGATGCTGAAACCAAACCAATCTCACTGCCACCAAATCCATTCTGACCTCTAGTCACCCTAGAAGAACTGCCCTGGTGAGTTTCTGAGACTGTAGATCTCTATGGGAGTAAGGAACCTCATTTTTCTTCTTCGAATCAGCTGGGGGTTTTGAACTTCTGACCTTGTAGTTATCAGCCTCATGCATAACCCAGTATGGCAGCAATAGATGGCATTTTTAAAACCAATAGATGTTGTCTCTCTATGGTACCTTTGAGTGAGGAGAATGATACTTGGCGAAAGAAGCTTGCAGGGTTGGGTAAGTGGAAATGCTATTTCCCTGACTTGGGAACCAAAGGATGCACCCCATTAGGGAAGTTTAATTCTTACGGCACCCTCCTGTGTTCCGTCCCCGACTGTGGATCCAGAGCTTCACCACCAACGAGAAGGCCATCCTGGAGCAGAACTTCAGGGATCTGGTGCGGGACCTGGAGAAGCAGAAGGAAGAAGTGAGGGCTGCGCTGGAGCAGCGGGAGCAGGACGCTGTGGACCAAGCGAAAGTGATTGTGGATGCTCTGGAGGAAAGGGCGAAGCAGCTGCACGATGACAAGCAGACCCGGGACCAGCTGCACAGCATCAGCGACTCCGTGCTCTTTCTGCAGGTACATGCAGCTCCAGTCTATTTCAGCCCCTCAGTCTTCCCATTCATTCTCCTCACTCCTCGTCTGCTCCTCCCTCCATCCATCTGTCCAGTTACCTATCCATCCATCCTTCCTTCCTTCCTTCCTTCCTTCCTTCCTTCCTTCCTTCCTTCCTTCCATCCATCCATCCATCCATCCATCCATCCATCCATTGTGTAAGCACATTTGTACATTTGTTGCCATCATCATTCTCAAAACATTTGCTATCAACTTGAACCCTTGGTATCAGCTCATTGTTTCCCCTCCCTCCCCGCCTCCTTCCCTCACGAGCCCTTGATAATTTATCAATTATTATTATTTTGTCATATCTTACATTGTCCAATGTCCCCTTTCACCCACTTTTCTGTTGCCTGTCCCCCAGGAAGGGGCTTATATGGAGATCCTTGTGATAAGTTCCGCCTTTCTACCCCACCTTCCCTTCACTCTCAGGATATCGTCATTCTCACTACTGGTCCTGAAGGTATCATCTGTCCTGGATTCCCTGTGTTTCTAGTTCCTATCTGTACCAGTGTACATCCTCTGGTCTAGCCGGATTTGTAAGGTAGAATTGGGATCATGATAG
>NW_022111363.1:896842-911107 GCF_000313985.2 Echinops telfairi
TTCCATCTGCCTATTTACTTCTCCATGCAAGCCATTTCCCTTCCTAGTTTAAAAATAGCACACAACTATAACCTGGTGCTAACCTCAACTGATGTTTCCTAACAGTACTCCAGGCTTAGCAGGAAAGAGGTCGATAATTGATTAGTGATGCCTGCTTTGGATATGTGTGGTGGGGGTGGCATATGAGTGCATATACTTGCTGTCCTTGATCTGGTCTGTATGCCTACTTGTTAGTCCATCTTTCCAACTGCACAAGTGCTTTGGGGACTGCTGTAATGCCGCATGCTCTGTTAGGTGCTGTGGAGAACAGACAAGCATGAGACAACGTCTCTTCCCCTAAGGAGCTGCATTCTATCTGGGAAGATAAGGCATATTACAATTAGAGAACACTATAGAAGAGGGTGTAATTAAGTGACAAAGCATGTGGTTCAGAGGATAAATGTTTGTGGAAGCTCTGAGAAGAGACAGCGGGCTAGATTGATATAAACAGCTTCGAGGAGGAGGTAGAATTTGAACTGGGTTTGAAGGCTGGTTAGGACTTGAAGGAGGGACTCTTCAATGACTGAAAGGCAATGATAAGTGGTAGAGGCAGGACTGGGTGTGGCCAACAAATGTGGACTCACCGCCCAGAGTGGCCAGAGACACCGGGGAAGTCCTTGTGTTTCTCCAGTGCTTTTACCCTGAGAGTAGTCACAGCTGGGCCCCCTCTCCTACCCCTTCATGTGGGAGGAGTGGGGCACCTGGGTTAGGGGTGGGAACCTTGGAACCACAGGGTTATTAATACCATCAAACTCATCAGAGAACAGCTCATGACATTAGCCCAACTCCATCACTTCCCAGAAGAAGAGAAGAATGTTCAATGAGGGCAAGTGGAGCTAGTTAATCACTGACGAAGAACGGGCCCCCGCTCCCAGTGCTGGCTCTCCAGCTGGACCGAGAGAGCGCCTGGCAGGCACGGGCCTCATAGCTCCCAAAGACCCACACAGCTAATGACCTCCTTCGTTTCTTCTTAGGAGTTTGGTGCCTTGATGAGCAATTACTCCCTCCCCCCACCCCTACCCACCTACCATGTTCTGCTGGAGGGGGAGGGCCTGGGGCAGTCGCTGGGCAACTTCAGGGATGACCTGCTCAACGTGTGCATGCGCCATGTGGAGAAGATGTGCAAGGCAGACCTGAGCCGAAACTTCATCGAGAGGAACCACATGGAGAATGGTAAGGCCCCTCGACTTGTGGGTGGGTCCCGGGCCAATTCCATCTGCCTGGTGCCAGGTGGCATCCATGCCAGCCACACACCCCCATCTCCCACTCAAGGCTGCTCTGAACTATGATTCAAGGACTACCGCCCAATCCAGCATGGTGTGGATCACGCAGCCAGTATAGGCCAGAGCCCCGTTGCTTGGAGACTCATGTTGACATGACCTAAGACCTCACCCATGTTTTGAAGGAGGGTTGGCAGATCCCTGTGGCTCTGCTGAGCAGAACTGACCCAGAGGCTGCACTTGGCCTGCTGGGACAGGCTGGGGATGACGGGACACAGCCACTTGGCAACTCATGAGCTCAACTACAGCCAGCTTCTCTCCTGAGTCATGCTGTCCCCAGGGGGGCCGCCTGAATCATCTCGCAGGAAGCCTCCTAACCTGAGAAACGGCCTAGTTAAGTCCCTTTTCACCTGCCAGATCTTGG
The DNA here is from genome assembly GCF_000313985.2 of Echinops telfairi. Classification (NCBI taxonomy): domain Eukaryota; kingdom Metazoa; phylum Chordata; class Mammalia; order Afrosoricida; family Tenrecidae; genus Echinops; species Echinops telfairi. Next base: position 898,526 of record NW_022111363.1, read on the forward strand.
TCCCTTAGGCCCTGAAGCCTGGGCACTTTCCCCAGGGCCCCACCCAGTGACTGGTCTCTGGCCTAACCCAGGACTCTGTCAACCCTCGAGGAGGCCACCTAGCTAAAGGCCTCTAGTCGTAACCTCCCTCGAGGTCTGTAGCTGCCCATGGCTCTTTGAGGAGGAGAGAGCAATGCTAGTGTTGGGGTCTGGGCTCGGGGGCCTTCTCTGTGCCATGCTGATCGGGATATCACACAGTGTCCCCCATTCAAACACTCCTAAGGACACATGAGCCATGTCCTAGCCAGCCTGAGACTCTAGGAGCCTCCCTGTGTCAATGGCCATGCTGACGCTGGTGGGGTGCCGTGTGCCAGCTGCTGCCCCGATCTTATTCCCCCTGACAGCCCCTCAGGGGAGGAAGGCTGAGGTTCAGACAAGGATCTTTTCCAACCATACTGTTGGTTCCCTACCCTGCCATGCCACCTTCGGACCTTCTCAAGTGAGGAGCTGCTGCTGTCTGTGGAGGTGGTGGGGTGGGGGGCCTATGGTGATCCTGACAGGGGGAGCCCCTCAGGTGAGGGCTGAAGCTGACCCCGGAGGCTAGCCCTGGCTGGGACAGGGTGGCTTATGAACTTCGCAGGGATGTCCCAGCCTCCTGGCTCCCCTCCACCCTATTTCTAGGTCACAGCTGTGCTGGGATGGCTACTGGGCAGGGGTGGACCAGTGGCCCTGTACAAGGTGTGCAGCCAGGCACTGGGTGGGGCACTGTGGATGTCAGCACCCTGCACCTGTGCCTGGGGCTGCTGGGAGGCTCCCTGTGGGCTCTCACTGCTGCCTGCTGTGGGGAGTGTGTTTGGTTGTGGGAGGCTGGGGATGGGCAGACGGTGAGTCACACCTCCACACTGCCATCCTCTCCTTCCCGATACCAGCCCTCCCACCAAGCCAGGGCACCGTGCCGGGCTCAAAGCGTTGGGGGGAGAGAGGCATTTGGTTGGCCACTGAGTGCTTGCAGTGGGTCAGGTCACTGCCAGGCATGAAGGGAGGACAGAGGGAAAGGAAGATGGAGGAGTAAGGAGAAAGGAAGGCTATGAAGGAGGCTGACTGCGGGTGAGGCGGGGTGAGATGGGAGTCTGCTGGTGTCTGAGTCAGTCTTGCCTTCCACACCCCCTCCAGAGCTTGAGCTCCTGCCTGGCCTAGTGCACTGGGTCTCGGAGGCCAAAGCCACAAGTAAAGCCTTGGGCTGCCAGCAGGGCTTGTGACTGAGCCCGGAGCAAGGCACCAGTGCCCACCCCCCAACTCTGCCCTGATTTGTCCAGGCAAGGAGCTCCACTCACTCCTGTCCTGGACCACTGTGTCCTGGACACACTTAAGGAAGGAACAGACGTCAGCCACACCTTGTCACTGCAGCGTGCGGGGCACGTGCTGTTACTCTCCAAGGGTCAGTCTGAGAGAAGGTGACTGGCGCGCTGTAGACCCTCCCCAGAGCTCCGGAGCAGAGTGCATGCTGGGAAAAGCATTCTGTCCCCTGAGGCCAGGAACGTCTGTTCAACCTAGGGAGGCCCGGTGAGTGGCCAGCACCTCCTCACCAAGCCCCTGTCCTTCTCAGGAGGTGACCATCGTTACGTGAACAACTACACCAACAACTATGGGACGGAGTGGAGCACACCAGACACCATGAAGAGATACTCCATGTACCTCACGCCCAAGGGTAAGGGCTACTGACCGGCCGTCCGGGTGCCCTCTTCCTGCCACAGAGGAACTCTTATCCAGTTCCTCCTCAGGAGTTGACCAGGAGCGTCCTGGCAGACGCTGTTTCCAGGTCCAGGGGCTGGCGGTGCCTCCTTCCCATCTCAGACTTGGTGGGTGCCCAGGATGAAGTATGTGCTCGCCCAGCTCCACAGAGGCCTCCCGCTGGGTGCTGACAGTGCCTCCCCTTGCCCCATCCTGCACCTGCCCTGTTTCCTCTAGTGGGTCTTCTCTTACTGGGCTCGCGGGCTTCCGTCTGCTGGCGGCCGGAGCTGTGTTTGGCTGCCACCTCGTCTTTCCAGGGCTTTGAGCCTCCGTAGTTGGGGGCTGTCTCCCCCAACCCATTTCTGGTCCTTAAGGACAGGAGGGCATCTTCTCCTTTCCTGTTTCCTCTCTGCGGTCTCCCTGGGTCTGCAGCCTGTTCCTCGCCGGCCCTGGAGAGCCCCAGCCTGTGCTGTGTTCTGGGGGTGGGGTGGGGGCTGGGGATAATAGACCAGCACTGGCCTGTTCTTGCCCTGTAGTAGCCTGCCACATTCTTTGGCACCAGCAAGAAACTACAACAATGCCTGCACATAAGGGGGGTGCCTGGGCTGGCGCCTGGGCAGTGATGGCAGTGGGGGAGCAGGGGGTGGAGGAAACATGGAGGAAGGCACAAGGGGCTGGGGAGGGGGAGCTGAGACCCTAAGCCCTAAGCACGCGCGGACACACACACACACACCACACACACACAGTGGGAAGGGATTAGAGGGATGAACTCAGCTGAGAAGAACTTCCTGCTGCCCCACCCAGTTTGGAAACTCCCCCTGGGCTCCATGCAGAGCTCTGGGGAAAGAGCCCTGTGCCCACTGGTCCACATTCCTGGTGTGGGCCAGGCCCTAGCCGGCCTGTCCTGCCCAACCCCTGCTGGAGCTCTATCTCTACGGGCGGAGCTCTGTGGCAGGGGACCCACAGAGAGGACTCATCCCTCGTCGCTCCCCTGCCTCACCTTGGCCCAGCCCCTCAGGCCTCCTTCCTCCAAGGACCACCCCCTAAGGTAACATCAGGTCCCCAATGGAACCTGAGAGTGCTGGGGGCTAGATAGCCTTTAGGCTGCCCCCCCAGCACCCCCCCACCTCAGGAACCCCCCAATGCTCGGAGATCTTCCAGCGCCATCACTGTGAGTCAGTCTTTGACTCCTGCAGTTGGAAGAGAACAGGCTCACCTGGTGTTCCCACTGAGCATCGTGGGCGCTGGGGACACAACAGGGGAGGACAGTTGCCTGCTGGCAACTCCCAGGCCTGGGGGAGGCAAGGCCAGGACCAAGAGTCACCCAGTGGGACAGGGAGACCGGGCCATCGTGTGCCCGAGTCTGGGGTGTGGGGGCTGAGCAGTGAGGAGGCCTGAAGGGGACGCAGGTGCCCAGTCCAGGGTGTGGCTGTGGTGGGCGTGGCCTCGAACAGAAGTTGCTGGGCTGAGGGGAACGTCAGGCCGGAGGCTTAGCAGAGGGGCCAGCAGGTGCCGCGGCTCCGTGCACTAGAGTCCAGGCTGTGGGAGTGAGGGTACGGTGGGGAGGGCAGAGATGGTAGAAGGACCAGAGGCACCTGTGGGTGTTGGCACTGTCTGTGGTCGGGAGGGAGAGCGTGACTGTGTGCCATGCAGGCTGTGGGGGTGAACAGCGGCTGCTCTCTTGGCACCTGTAGGGTGCTGTGGTTGTGGCTTGCTCACCCAGCTTCAGACGGCTCACCCTCGTAAGGCTAGGGGTCCACGCTCCTCCCACTGTGGGTTTGAGTGGCCGCTCCTCCCTCAGGAGCCCTGCCCCTGGGTCTCCCCCACACAACGTTCCCCAGAGAGTGGTGGGGCTTTCCCGGTCCAGGGCCCAGTCTCAGCAGGGAGGTCCTTCCGGTGACCATGGAAGTGTGAGCAGTGGCCAGAGCTTACCCAGGACCGCCCGCACACGCTGGTCTTGGGGAGACTCGCAACGGCACCCCTTTCCCTGTGAGCGGTGTCCTGAGGGGGATGCACATCTCAACGGCCACCTTGTTCTCTTCATGGTGGGCCCAGGCTGTGGGGTGGGGAGATGGGCCCGTGTGCAGGCAGGGGGCCTGCGTATCACCCTGGGTGGAGACCTGCCTCCTTTCTGCAATGACAGTTCTGGTGTCGGCCCCACAGGTGGAGTCCGGACAACGTTCCAGCCTTCCTCCCCCAGCCGTCTCTCCAAGGAGACCAATCAGAAGAACTTCAACAATCTCTATGGCACCAAAGGTGGGGGTTGGGCTCAAGACTGGGGGGCCCGTGTGTGTGTGTGTGTGTGTGTGTGTGTGTGTGTGTGTGTGTAGTGGGAGGCCAGGTCTGGGTCCTGATGCCTGGAAGCTGGGATGTGAGAGGAATGTGGAGAAGATCTGGCAGGGTAGGGGAGGTCATGCTTAAAGTAGTATGGGTGTGTGTGTGTGTGTGTGTGTCTGTGTGTCTGTGTGTCTGCCTGCGTGTGAGGCGTGATCCCCAAATGCAAAACTCACTGCCATTTAACTGATTCCAACTCATAGCAACCCTATAGGGCAGATTAGAACTGCATCCCCTCCCACTCCCCCCACCCACCCCAGACTTCTGGAGACAGTGAATCATGATAGGAGTTGAAAGCCTCATCTTTCTCCCAAGGAGCAGCTGCTGGGTTCGAACCGCTTACTTTGGTGGTTAGCAGTTCAATGCATAACCCACTACACCACATTATACCAGAGAAAAAGCCACCCAGGAGCTTTAGCAGCTGTGAGAATTCCCCATGTCCACCTGCTCCTCTGCTCCCCAGAGGACAAGTCAGCATCTGGGCTTGGGTGTGGGGATGTCCCCAGCAGCGTCAGGGCTTACGGGACATCTCCTGATGGGGAACGGTGGACAGTGGCGCAGACAGGACGTGGGGGTGGGGAGGGGAGTGCATGTTGTGCGCCGGGCCATCCCTGGGGATCCAGGCACTGTGGCTGTCCTGGGAGACAAGTGAAGTGGATGGGGAGTCGGCTAATTAGGGAGAGTCCCTACATGTGGGGCCTCCCTCGGCCCAGTGCTCAGGGGAAACTGCGCACAATGACAGGCCCATGGACTCAGTCCATCCCCTGGGCCCCAGGGTGACTGCCTACCGAGTTCACGGAGCAGGTTGCATGGGCCAGAGGCCACAGAGAGCAGGGCAGGTCTGGGGTGAGGGGGAGCCTGGGAGAACTCTATGAGGGCAGCGAGGACCCACGGACACCAGGAGTGCCTGCTGGACAGGGCGAGGCCCAGGCATCTCTGTCCAGATTGGCGGTCAGCTGTCACCATCTTCCAGCCCCTTCTCCACATGTACAGTAGACTGGAGCCCTGCAGGGGCAGGAGCAGGAGGGGCTCACAAGGAGCACTCACTGAGAGAGAGAGAAGGAAGGAGGAATAAATGAAAGAGAGAGGCATGTGGCCTCTCTGACCCTTGGTGGGCTTGCTCTTAGGGCCTCTATGCAGAGCCCCCCCCTTAGGCCTCTGTGGGAGGGGCTGCTGGGGGCAGGGCACTGAGCTGCAAGGTGCTGTGGGAGAGCCCCACCAGAGCTGGGCTTACTGTTCCTGTCTGGGTACCCCTATGGGGGCTTGTGACACTGAGTGATAGGGGCCCAGTGAGGTGTCATGACTATCATCCAGAGACCACCGGAGCCCATCTCTGACACCCGCTCAGCACCACCTTTGCCCCCTACTCTCCTCCCACGGCCTCCTTCTCCTCCAGTCTGAGTGACGCACTTGGCAAACAGACGTCCGTCTGTCTATTCAACTTGGCAAGCATGCCTGCAGTGACCTCAGCTGCTGGTCCCGGTGCTTGGCTGTGCTTGTATCTGTTTGTTGCCTTGTTCATTCATGTACCCACCAACCACATAATGAACACCTCCAAGCTGCTGGGCTCCGTGCCAGCCACGCACTTGAGGCCGGCCCGACGGGCCTGCGTACTGTCCCCAGGAGCCCACAGGGAGGGAGTCAGACGAGCTGCTGAGGGAAGGACAGAGAGCTAAGGGCCTTCAAAAGCCTGTGGACAATGGAAGGGGGAGATAATGGGCTTTTCCCACCAGTGTTTTTGAAGCTCCCTGTACAGACTTGGTGGGGAAATTGCACATAAGCTGAGCCCTGACTGGACCTTCTAAAGTTGGGAGACAAAAAGCCAAACCCCACGAGTGCCATCGGGCCAGTGCCGCCTCGTCGGGACTCCTTATGGAAGCAGAAAGCCCCCTTTTCCCTATGGAGCCTTTGAACTGCCACCCTTGCAGATGGCAGCCCAATATGTCACCATATGCCATCAGGGCTCCCTCAGGTTAGGAGCACAGGTCAATTTCCCCAGGTGCCAAAAGCCCGGGGCAAGAGAGCTCATGTGTCAAAGGGGAAGTCTTCAGTTGGGGAGGCCGGGCTGGGGGTACTTTTGAGTAACTGAGGTGGGCCAGGAGGAGGGAGGACAGAGGGCAGGTGGAGCTGGTGTGGAGGGTGGGGTGGGAGAGCAGGTCATGAAAAGATCCGTGGGCAGTGCCAGGTAGGAGCTCTATGGCTTATTCTGGGCACGGAGAGTCTTTCGGTCGGCGGGGACATGAGGACACTTGATGGGCTGTATAGAAGGACAGCTTGGACGGCAGGAAGGTTTGGGTGGAGGCGTGATGGGGAGGAAAGCCCAGTTAGGGGCTTGGAGTGAGAGCCACATCACAGCCCCACACGGCCCCCTGCCTCCATGCCGGTTGGGGGCGGGCGGGGTAGGTGAGTACCGGTGTCCATGATCCAACACCAGTTCCTGTTCCTGCCAGGTAACTACACCAGCCGGGTCTGGGAGTACTCCTCCACCATCCAGAACTCGGACGATATGCCCACAGTGCAAGGAAATTCCTCTTTCTCCCTGAAAGGTGAGACTCCAGCCCCAGGCCTCTACAGCCCCCACTTTTGCCCTGCCTGACTCCGCTGTCTGAACCAGCACAGGGCTCCTGCGTGGCTGTCCCCATCCCTCCACAAGCTGGTCAGGCGCCACCCCGTTCCCAGTCTCTCGCCTTACAGAGACGCGGGCACCGGTCTGGAGGTTGACCAGGGACTTGGCGGGGGGCCTTGGGGCACCCATTGTCTTCACTGTGAAATAGGGTGGGGCTGCCTTCCTCAGGGCTAGACACTGCCCCACCCTCAAGTTAGTGCCCACACAGAGAGACCCTGGGCTGGTTCCTGATGAGGGTCTACAACCGAGGCCTCAACGGTCCATGCGGGGAGGACACCCAGAGCCTGGCCCCATCCTAGAGCCCCTTGGGGTGCGCTGTTAGAAAACCTTGGCTCTCTCCGGGGAGCCCACCACTATCGGCTGTGGGACCTTCCTGCTGTGAGACACCCAGTAGATTCCTGAAGAGACAGGGTTGCGCAGAGCGCTCTGAGAAAGCCGCACGGGTGACCCCAAATCAGAATCTGACCCGGCCTCCTGCTGAGGTGCTGTGGCCTCCGTCCTGGGGCCATCCGGAGTGGATAGGCTGGAACCAGGCTCCTGGTGAGGCCTAGGCCCCACTCACATCTGTGCCCAAGGGTCCTAGGGGCAGAGTGGATGTGGTGTGCTGGGCAGACCCCAGGTCTCTTGTGGACCCAGGACCCAGGCTCCACCTGGAAAGGTAAGCAACTGCGGGGCAGGGAGGAGTTGAAGACCAGGGCCTGTGCAGCATGTGCACCAACAAGCCAACATCTGGGCAAGGGGGCCAGAGAGGGTAGTGGTCCCAGCCCAAGGGCAGGCGTGAGGAGCGCCGGGGCTTGCCTTGCTCTGGCCTCCAGAGGCTGCCTGCATTCTCTTTGGTCAAGTCTGGACCAAAGCCGCAGCCCTCTCCTCCCCAGATGGCAGGTAGGCCACCTTCCCATGGGATTTGAAACTCTTACGCTTCCAAGTTAGCCCCCTCCAGCCTGTGTAGACTTGTGGCCTCGCCTTGGGGGAGCCCCTGCTCTACACCCCTTGAGGCGTGGGCCAGGAACCCTGCTGGCCACATCCTGAGCTGGCAGGGGCTTTGGGCTAGGGTTCCTGGCAGGGCTGCCCTGTGCACGAGGCAGTGTTGCAGGCAGCCCCGATGAAGGCCGCGCTCTGTGCTGCTAATGGCTCTCTTTCCCGGCAGGCATTGGGAAAACCCCTTATCAGTTCACCACCTTGGGACAGGCCACTTCAGAGTTTTCCAAACAGATGGACGGCAGTGGTCTGTTTAAAAACAATCCTGGTACCTGCCTGTTTCCCAACCCCACCCTCGACCCCCCACCCCCACCCCTATTGTTCTCTGTGACACAGCACAGGTGGGATGTCCTGGTGGGATGTCCTGGTGGGGCTTTCTGCCACTTCTAGGGTGCCCTGGTCCCTCCTCCCCAGAACTCCCTGGCAGAGGGGTGCATGCCCTCACCCACACCCCTAATTCCCCATCCCCATTTTCTGCCTGCTGCCATAGTGGGTCTCCTGGACCACGCCCTGCTCCGACCCCCACCCCTGCCCAGTCCCCTCCTTGGCCCTCCCCTCTCCATGCTTGGTATGGGGCTTTCTTTTTGGGAAGTGAGGGGAGGTCTGCCCCTCCCCCCTCTTCTTCCGGCCTATCGTGCCCTCTCCTTCCAGGGCTGCCTGCCCCCACCACCATGGAGACAGAGACAGATCAGCTGTCTCCTCCCTGCCTTCTTGATAAGCGCCAGCCCCAAGGAGGGCCACCCGAGCTAGTGCATCCCAGGGACGGGCTTCCAGTCCCTGCCAGGAACAGGACCCGAGTCTTGAGCTCCTCTGTGCCCTCACACACTTGCCTTTGCCTGGAGCACCACATCCCCTGTCCCTGTGGCTGGCGTCACCCACACTGCTGGGCGCACGTCGCTCTGTAGGCCACGTGGGTGGGAGCCCTGCACTGCAGGCTGGCGTGTGGGCCAAGACCCTCTGGGCTAAGGGGAGCAGTGGGGAGATAAACACCTGCGCCTGGTGATCCAGCCAGTGGGTACCCCAGGCCCCGGGCTTGCCTCCGCCTTGGTCTGCAGCCACATTGCAGGCAAATGAGTGCCCCTCTCTAGACCCCCATTTCCTGCTGGGAAAGAGAGAGGCAGCAGCTGGACATAGAGCACAACTATGGGTTTGGGGTCCGGGAAACCAAGTTTAAGTCCTCCCTGCTGCTGACTGGCTGAGGAGCCCTGGTAGCGCAGGCTGGCTCTGGGCTGCGATCTGCACGGCCAGCAGTTTGAAATCCCAGTGGCTGTGTGGGACAAAGACGAGGTTTTCGACTCCCATACAGAGTTACTGTGCTGGAAACTCAGAGGGGCGGTTCTGCCCTGTCGTATGGGGTTGCTCCGAGTCAGCACTGACTCAGGCCGCGGGAGGATGAGAGCTTCTAGCTGAGAGAGTGGAGCTGGTCGAGGGCTCAGCGGGCAGACCAGAGCTCTGGGAAATGCCTGGCACCTGTGGGGCCTGGACATGGGGAGCATTGTCCATTCAGCCCGGGTGACCGGGAGAGGGTGCCGTAGTTGGCCTGGGCCCTGGGTGCAAGATGCACAGTGTCTATCTTTAGGTGGGTGGGGCGGTGGAGAAGCCCCACAAAACTGGTGTAGTCCTATTGGCTTGGGGACCACTCCTGCTGCCTGTCCCCACCCTCCTGGCCTACTCCCCTTTCTTCTGTCTGATGCTGCTTCTGCCCTCTGGCCAGCTCCCCTGGGGTCCAGTGGCATCAGCCGCCTGCTGCCGTGGCTGGTCAGGGTGGCTGCATTTGGTAGCTGGACAAGGCTAAGGCTCTGTGGTCATGTGGGGGAAGGAAGCTGGGCTGTCCTGGCTCTGGGACCTGGCCCATCGGCACCTCATATCTCCCCAGGGTACCCCTCCATCATCCGGAGCCAGAGCCCTAAGGCCCAGCCGCAGACCTGGAAGTCAGGCAAGCAGACCCTGCTGGTGAGTGAGTGACTGCAGGACTGCTGGACACAGGCACGGCCATGGACTCAGCCTCTCAGGGGATATAAAGGCCTGTGGGAGGCTGGGTTGTGTGGCAGGGGAAGGAGGCAGCAGTGGCCTGAATCCCTGCAGACAGCAAAGGGTCGTAGAGACCCAGAGCGAAGCACACACTTCCCGGGTCTCCGTTTTGTAACCTGTAGAGTGGGCAGCACTGACTTTTGATTCCGTAGATGCATGCCGGTGAGTGTTGAGGCTCCTTTAAACGACGTTGGTCTCTCTTGGCTCTTGGATTGCAGATGGCTCAGGGACAGGCATCTGAGAAATGGGTCTCACCTTCCCAGGGACACCTGTTCAGCTCTCAGCAGAGAGGCTATTGGGGTGATGGCGTGGGGAGTGGAGGCTGGAGAATGGGACACTGGAAGAGCAGCACAGCTGGGAAGTGTGGCCCTGGGGGCAGGGCCCCCAGCTGGCCGAGGGGACCTGGGTGAGCCAGGGGCAGGGCCCCCAGCTGAACCCTGAGATTGGATGATCTAGGCATCACATGAGTAGGAATCCACTTGACTGGTTGGGGAGTCCCTGGAGGTGCAAACTGATCCAAAGGGTTGGCGGTTCAAGTCCAACCAGAGTCCCCTTAGAAGGAAGAATTGGCAATCTGCTTCTCAAAGGGTTGTAACCGCTGAAAACCTTACGGGCTTTCCCAGGGAGTCAGTGGAATTCAGGGCAGCTAGCTTGGGTTGGGTTAATCCTGCTTAGATCTGACAGGCCTGGCTCCTGCTGAGACGTCAGTGGTCAGGGACTCCCTCCCTTAAGCTGTACCTCAGTATCCCTGAGTGCATCTCCTGAGGACTCACACCAAGCCTGCAGAAGATGCCAACCAGCTGTTCTGGGGTGTGGGTGGTAGTGGGCGCCTGCTGGGCCCAGGCACCGCTCCCCATGTTTGCATGCGGAGCCCAGGGCACGGGAGGGGGTAAGCTCAGGGCCACAGCAGGGCCTTGTAGGTTAATTGGATAGAATCTTTAATTTGCTGGAGATGGGAGCTAAGTGGCGGTGTGTGTAATTTGAAGCTGGGCCCGGGGCATTGCAACAGCAGGGCTGCAAATGTAGATCCGGGGAGAAGAAAGGGTTCTGTGGCTAGCCGCGGTGAGCCCCCTACCACAGACCCCCAAACCCGCCCAGAGCCAACAGAGAAGGTTCTCTACGCCCTGAGACTCAGTGCGGAGAGAAGGAGACAGGGTGTTAGTGTGCAAAGTAGGCTGGCCGGGACGGCAGGATCCCGGGTGCTGGTCCCCCGTGTGCCGGCATGCTGTGTGACCTTGTGCAGGTCATGTGTCTCTCTCTCCCCAGCTATGACATGAGTCAGTTGGCCTGGAAAATCAATTGCCCTTCCAGCTAACTCTCAGGTGCTGTGACTCTGAGCCAGGGAGGGACAGGTCCTGCCGGGTGCCCGGGTGTTGGGTAGAGGGCCCAGGCTCTGTCCCTCCCACCCCTCTGGGCTCTTAGCCAGACAGCACTACTCTCTGCTCTGCGATCTATATTATTGACCTGGATTTCCTGAGAGAGAGGCCTCAGCCATTTCCTGGTGTGTTAACTGCCTGCTGACTGCTCTGGGGTCCAGGCGGGTACCTGGGGTGAGGAGGCTGGTCCCAGGCCATGCTTGCCCCTGAGCAGGTGTTTGACTTTGGCTTTGTCCTTTACCCTCCCAGGGCTGCTTCTCATCATCCTTCATTGATTAGTTAAGCCAAGGTCTGAGTTCAGGAGTCTTGGCCCAGCATTTTATAGCAGCCCCCCCACCCTACCCCCAGCCCTGCTCTGGAACTAGGCTTAGGTGAGGAGGAGTCTGAGTGGAGATTCCAGTTGGAAGTTTGCAGGCAGGCAGATGTGAGGGCAGGCTGTGGATGTGCAGGGTTGGGGGCAGTGGAACCTCAGGGGACAGTCTCTCTGACCCAGCTCTGGACAGAGCTAATTCTTGGGACCCTCAAGGGGCCATGTTTGCCTGGTGGGGCAACAACGCAGATTGACTGCTGCCTGCAGGGCGGGTCTCCCAGGAGCTCTATTAGTGTAGTGGTTTTCAGCTGGGCTGCTGACTGCCAGGTCAGCAGTTCAAAACCACTGGGAGGAGGAAGAGTAACGAGTTACAGTCTCGGAACCCCATGGGGCCACTGGGCGTGGGGATGGACTTGGTGGCCGCGAGAGTTGAGTTGAGAGAGGACGTGGCTGGGGGCCAGGGAGGGACAGCAACATGAAGAATGAGGTCACACGGAGCAGGCTGGGAAAGTCCCTCGGGTCTGTCCCTGGAGGGAGGGAGGGAAGGAGGGAGGGAGCCAGCTGCTGGGTAAATGCCGATGGCAGGGGGGCGGGGGGTGGGGTGGTGGTGTCTGTGTTGGGCTAGGTTGCTGTTGCCTCTGTGCACGCCCTCTGTCCCGGACAAGGATGCAGAGAGGACAAGCAGACAGATGCATGAAGCCAGGACATGGGGTGTGGACTCTGGGGCCGGCCTGCACAGACTGGAAGGCCAGCTCTTCTCTCCCGGCTGGCTGGCCTTGGCAGGGTATCTGACCCAGCTGTGTCTTGGTTGGCTTCTCCTTCAGGAGAAGGATGAGACTTTCTACTCTGTGAAGCTCCAGTCCCAGAAGCCCTCCGGGCAGCGCTGTAGAAAGGCCTGGATGGCCGTGCGTGGTTAGAGTGGGTGGGGGTGTGCTGCACGGGGCGGCTGCTCAGAGTAGACGGGGCCTTGCACACGAAACACTTGGAAGAGGGCTGTGGAGCTCAGCAGGAAGCGTACGGCGCGCTGTAGAAATGAGGCGGTGGTGGGTCCCAGGTAGAATTCAGGCCTTCCAAACGGGAGAGGTGCACATCGGTTCCCAGTCAGTGTGCCAGCCATCCTGTGCCTTTTGACGCCCAGCAGGTGTCAACAGTACTTGCAGATGAAGGTGGACTAAAGGGGAGGCCCGATGACTGACCTTCGACAGCTCAGCCAATGG
>NW_022111363.1:911808-913571 GCF_000313985.2 Echinops telfairi
AGTCTAATGGAGGAGTAAGGCTTTAAACTTATCAACCTGGTAACCAGATGAGCTCTAGTTTGGAGCTGAGCTGAGAATGCTGATAATGACTGGGGACTAATTCTTGATCACAGGGTAGCTGGACTTTCAGGTTGGGCTGCACGACCCCAGGGGCTGTTGGGGTTCAGACCACTGCTGCAACCTGGGCAGGGGCGGGGCTGGCTGGTGGGCTGGCTGTCATCTGCTTGGCCTGACCACTCTTGTCTCCCCCAGTCTCACTATCGGCCGTTCTACGTCAACAAAGGCTCCGGGATCGGGTCCAACGAGGCCCCGTGAGTTGCAGCCGGGAGGGAACAAGGCACCAACAGCCCTGCCGTCGGCTGCTCCCACTGCCAGCACCTCCCCAGCCCCTACTGTTCCTGTGTGGGTGACCCACGCCTGCCTCCCCAGTTCTCAGCTGGCCGGCCGGCCTTCTCCAGACAGCCTGGCCTCCCCTGCTGATCCAAGCCCCCTTCTTGCTTTGTGTGCTCTGATGCCTACAGACCAGGCCATGGCTGGGGTGGGAGATAAGGGGGCTTCTCTCCACAAACCCAGGATCCTCCTCTTGAGCTGGGTGGTTGGCACTAGCAGTGGGTGGCCCCATGACCTCAGCCTGCCCGTCCTGTCCACACCCTGCTGTCTCCAGGCCTGTCCAGCATTGCGCCCCAAGGCCTCCCCCGCCCATGATATGTGGTCACTAGGTGCCAAGCCCAAACAGCTGCACATCAACCATCCACACAGACCCTGTGGCTAGGCAACCCCACTGACCCTGCCAGGAGAGACCTGGCCCCACAGCCCTGGGCCAGGCCCGAGGGATGCAATGTCTGGGGGCGCCACATCCACTTTGCGCCCTCCTGGCCAGCAGGATGGTCTTAGCAAACTTGTTCGTCTTCCTCCCGCCAGGGTGGGCAGCTCCCTCAGTGTGTTTATGTACCCACGGAAATAGCTACCAGCCCAGTCACCCTTTAGGGAAATACCATTTTCCTATAGAATTTCATTTATCGGCTAATTTTGTATTCTTTTTCATAATGGCGAGTGAGCAAGCTGGTGGCCAGGTGGCTGGGTGGGTTGCGGGGTGCTGTGTAGTTACAGGGGTGCCCCCCACACTGCCTCCATCACACAGGCTTCCTCCTTCCTCTGACTATCTCAAGGGCCCAGGGCCTGGAGATAGGACAAAACCTGGAGCAGCAAGTGGTTGTACCCCGTCTCTTGACCCCAGACCCTCTCTGACTTCACTCCCCAGGAGTGGGGGCTAAGGACAGGGTGGGAGAGCTTGAAGGGATGGGAGAGGGAGGGACAGAGGGAGGGAGGGAGGGAGGGAGCCGGTCTGCTTGGGCTTTCCCCTCCTGAATAAATCAGCGACCAGCCACCTCTTTGTCTTGAGTGTGTTTCCCTGGGGTCCGTCTGGGCGGGCCTGGCTGTAGGCCATCTCCAGGGCCCCTTCCCCATCTCTCTCCAGCCTCCTCCCAGCCTCGCCCTTGGCAAACCCACCAGGGAGGAGGAGCTTCCTGAGGCCATCAGTGGCTGACAGTAGAAGAGAGACTGGGTATGTGCGGGGACAGGCCTGCACACGTGTGCTAGTGCGTGTGTGTGCACACGTGCCTGCTAGGCTTCTGCTGAACAGCCTGGAGCCATGAGGCAGAGAGTAGAGCCCACTCTCGTGGGCCAGGGTGGAGTGGGCTTATCGGGCTTCAGTCCTGAGAGTCTTCTCAGCCTCTGCTTGCATGGAGGGATTCTTGATGGTG
>NW_022111363.1:913671-915621 GCF_000313985.2 Echinops telfairi
TACTCAGGAAGCTTCTTGGAGGAGGCAAGCAAGACAAGAGGAAGCCTGGTGTGGTAGTGATAGGGTGTGGCTCCTCAGCTCTCTCTGCTCCCCACAGAAGCCCCAAGAGGCTCCAGAGGCAGCCCCACCCTAACCCCAGCAGCCCTACACTGACGGGAGCATCTAGGTGGGCACCCTGCCAGTGCTCTGGGTGGGGGCACTTTCCTCTCCTGCCACCCTTCTGGTGGAGACACACAGCTAGGGGCTAGGCCTCCGGAGGGGGCTCCCAGGAGGAGTGGGAGGGAGGGCTGGAGAGACTGACAGAAGGAATGAGGACAGGAAGGAAGTGAGGGTGAAAGAGCTGGACCCCAAAGGGGTCCTTGGGCACAGGCAAGGCTGACACGAGGACCCCTAGGCCTCCCCAGTGCCCCCCTTAGGCGGCTAGAGGTCAAGCGGGCCCAGAGCTGTCTCCCAGCCCCCTGCCCTGGTGCTGGCTCTGACCTGTGGCCCGGGCTGCCCGTGTGGGAAGCCAGCCCCTGAGGCCTCATGACCTTCTGGATTCTGGGCCACAGCACCAGAAAGGCTTACTCTTGGGCCCGAGAGAGGCAGGCCTGGCCAGGGTGGGGTGCAGATGGGAGCCTGGGTCTGGCTGAATTCCCAGGGCAGGGATTCAAGGTGGTAGCTGGGCACTTCTGACCCCGGAACTGGGCCTGGTTTCCCTTTCAGAAAGGAGGGAGGCGGGAGAGCCAGGAGAGTCTAAACTGCCATCGGCAGACCCACAGGGAGGACCCTGTGTCCTGGGAGAGCAGACCCCCTATGCTGGGCCTTCGGCTATCCCAACGCTCCCCACCCAACCACATCCTGGTCCATCGCTGTCCAGTCTTGGGTCCTGAGAGTCTTCTCAGCCTCTGGTTGGGTGGCCACAGCAATGCAAGGACGCCTCCCTCCCAGTGTACGAGTGAGTGGGGAGACTGAGCAGACCATGGGGACGGGTGTGTGTGTGTTTGTGTGTGGGCTCCTCTCCCAGGAGAGAGAAAGGAGAGAAGCAGGCCTCCACTCCCACTTCTCACACCTCTCAGGACCAGAGCCAAATCCTTGCCCCAGGCCCCTGGGCCCTGGCCCCATGAGCTGGGCTGGAGAGAGGGGCCCCAGCTGCTGGGAGACCTGGGTTCTCATCCTTGCTTTTGGGCTGTGTCACCTGGGCAGGCTGCTTGCCCTCTCTGGGGCTGGCCCTGGTCTCCATCTTCACTGAGCTACCTGGAGCTCCCTTCTGGCCCCACACCCTCCAGGAGGAGCCTTAGTGGCACAGGGGTTACAGTACAGGTTGCTAACTGCTCTGAGGGAGCAAGATGGGGCTTTCTACTCCTGTAAAGAGTTACTGTTTCAGAAAACCACAGGGCAGTTTTGCCCTGTCCTATAGGGTCACTATGATTTGGACTTGACTGTGTGAGATTGGGCCCCCTGCACTCCTCACCCTGGGTGGATGTAGGGTGTGGCCCCTCTGTTCACATAGGAGGGAGGTGGGGCCTGCAGAGGGCCTGTGCTCTGCTCTGGGGCTGGGCCTTCAGGCCACACTAGAATGTGGACTCCATGACAGTGGGGGCTGGGGCTGGAGGCCAGAGGGTGGGGGCCTGGGGGCGGGGAGGGGAGGGGCCAAAGGAGTCACAGGAGAGTTGGGGGAATGTCCAGTGAGGGGCACGGGGACACCTGCTTGTCAGGGCGTCAGCTCCCTGAGCCTGGGTCTACAGCCCCAAGCAGAGTCTGGAGCCAGCCCCTCCTGCACCAGCTGAGTGACCTTGGGCCCTTCCCTAGTCCACCCGAGCCCCAGTGTGGCCGCCTGGCAGTCACAGATGCTGTCATATAGGCTTGTGGTGGCAACATGAGCAGTGTGCCTGGCGGGCAAGTGCTCAGCAATGGGGGGTGCTAGTCTGTTACTGTGGGCAGCAGCCCGGCCGGCCGGCACCATGCCTG
>NW_022111363.1:916331-924659 GCF_000313985.2 Echinops telfairi
GCAAGGTCAGCAGTTTGAAACCACTGGCTTCTCTGAGGGAGAATGATGAGACTTTCTACTCCTGTAGAGATGTACAGTCTCAGAAGCCCACAGGGGCCGTTCTACCCTGCCCTATAGGGTCTCTGTGGGGTGGAGTTGGCTGATGGAGGGAGTGAGGGAGGGAGGGAGTGGTTGGCTTGCTGTGAGGTGGAACTGAGTTTGTGGCCGTGGACTTCTGATTCAGGTCTCTGTCTTGAAGGCCATGTGCCCGATCCTCCCCCAGCTGCGTCCCTCCCTTTCCAGCAGCCAGCAGAGCTGGGTGTGCTGGGATGGAAGGTGCCCTGAGCAGGAAGTCAGGGCCCACAGGGTCAGGGAGGGGAGATCCCCTTTTTCTCTACCCAGGGAGGGCTCAGTCTGCAGCCCCAAGAGTGAGCAAGGGGCTCTGGGACAAGACAGAACATCAAAGGAGGCGTGAGCTGGAACCCCTGGTCCCCTCCTCCTTGGAGGCCCACCCACTGTGGAGGGCCGTCAAACGTGCCCTCTTAGGGTTTTTACCCCTCTCATCCCAGGAACAACTGCCCTGGGTTGGGTGCTGGGGCCCAGAGATGTGGTCCCAGACCCTCCGGGTCTCCCACCAAACCCTGAGGTCACCCAGCAGTGGCCCCGGGCAGTTTTATCTTCCTGAGTGTTGATGATCAAGTTTGAAAATGGACCGTTGTCCAGCCATGTAAACCAGGGAGATAAACGCTAATGCTTGGTGGAAGCGTCAGCTCCCTGTTCCCCATGTATCACCTTCCCCCTGGGGGGCTGGGATGAGGGCCAGGCACAGGGAGGGAGCAGGGGGCGGGCAGACCCTGTGGTGCCATCAGACTCTCTCTCACAGAGGGCGTGGCCACAGGCAGGGCACCAGGCACCTCATCCCCAGACGTGTGGGTCCCTGAGGCTCTCCATGTGGGACAGGGAGCCGGGGTAGTGGTGGTGGTGGTGGTGGTGTGTGTGTGTGTGTGTGTGTGTGTGTGTGTGTGTGAGACAGCTTTGAACAGGTCGACCTGACTGGTGGAACGATGGCACCCTCCAGGCCCACCCTGAGGAGGCCAAGGGCGCGTGTTCTGCCCCTGAGAGGAATGGCGTGGGTCTTGGCTGTGTAGCCATTGACTGGTGCAGGTCCAGGAAAGAGAGAGGGGCAGGGAGGGGCTCCATGGCGTTGTCCAGGACTGGAGGTGCAGGGAGGAGACTTTGTACAGAGGTTCAGGCCTCAGGGACACGAGGGAGATAAGACAGGTACACCCCCTGCTCTCCGTGGACCACGGGTCTGGCCGGGAAGCAGCTGCTAACGCCATGCGTGCACTTGCGAAGGTGACGAATGTCTTGGACATGGGCCGGTGTAGGCCGGAACGCGTCGTGGTGGGGTGGGGAGCTGCTCTCCTGTGAGGAGGCGGCAGCTGAGTTGAGGCTGGTGGGGCCAATCCAACACACAGTTTACTTATTTCCTGGCCCTCAGTTTTCTCATCTGCAGAGTCAGGCTAATTCTAGCGATGTTGTTTGGAGCCTGTGGGGGTCACGTGATAGGGAGCCAGCTTGCCCGGCGCCGGCGCATTGTAGCCCTGTAACTTCGTACCCAGCAGATGGACCTGGCGAACAGGACTGAAGATGGGTCCTCTCTTCCTGTCCCTTCTTGCTTGGCCCCTGTTTCTGCTGCTGCTGCTGCTGCTGCTGCTGGGGTTCAGCCTCACCAGTCCAAGGAGGGGCCGCTCACCCCCGTCAGACCACCGTGGACCTGGATTCTGTTCCGGGACCAGCTGTCCTCCGGGCTGTATGGAAAGAGAGCTGAGCAGCAGACGGGTTTGGAAAAGAGTGCTCTCCCTCCCAGCTGGCACACAGGGCCAGCCGCTACATGCACGGGTGGCTGGGGTAATTAATTTATACATTTCATCCTGCTTAAACTAATAAGCTTCTATATCCCCCTTCTCTACACAGCCCCAGCCTCCACGCTGGGCCTGTTAGAGACAGAATCCACCCTGGGGAAGGTGTGTGATGTCCCTGCCACTGTGCTCTGGGCCCCGCCGAAGGCTTTGCTGCCTGTGTCCACACACCTGGGCTGCTTGTTCTCGGGGAGCCTCAGAGACCACCCTAAGGCACCCAGATGCATCCCTCATCCCCATCTGAGGGAAAAGCCAGGCCTGGGTGTCCGTCCTCTCTGCCCCCTGCCCTCCAGCTCCCCTTCCTGAAGCAGCAGGGCCTGGGCCAAAGCTAACAGGGAAAATGTAGATGGCCCCTGCTGAATGGTCAGGTCCCTGGTGGTGCAGTTGATGGCACAGTGGCTTAGGCATCGGGATGCTAGTCATATGGTTGGTGGTTCAAACCCCCTAGTTGCTCCTCAGGAGAAAGGTGAGGCTATTTGCGCCCATAAGAGATTCACAGTCTTAAGAACCAAAAGGGTCCATTCTGCTCTGTCTAGGAGGGTCAGCCTGGACTGGAAGGCATTGGGCTTGATGCTGCGGCTGTCTGTGGAATGACTGAGAACCGTTTCCCAGAGCGATGGTTAAGAAGGAGATTGTAGAGAAGACTCATGGGTGTCATGCTCTGCTATGGGTGCTGTGAAAGGGGTCACCCCTGCCACGTACCTGCCTCTGTGGACAGATGCACAGAGGTTGGCTGTTCTCATTGCCACAGACCTTCGTGCCTTTTAGAACGGATCACATGCTCAACGGTCCCAAAACATGCACACAGATCTAGTGTAAGCATGCTGTCTGTGCAGCGGACGCTTCCTCGGGGCCTCTTTGAGCCCGAGAGCAAGACTAGACAAACACACACACACACACAGCTGTGTGGCTCGGCCCAGGCCACGTGACTCCGTGTCTGCCCGAGGCACTGCTCCCCTGGGTTCACAGGGGCGATCACCAGGCCTTTCTGCCGAGGCCCTTCTCGGGAAGTTATCCTTTTTTCAACCTTTCATGGCAGCTTGGGCGAAAGTTGACCGAGCCAAGTAGTTTCCCATTTGATAATTTACACCCGTTCTGCCACCCCCATGCCACAGCCCTTTCTGCCCTCCCTCCCTGGGTCTTCCATCCTTGCTGGCATCCTTGCTGCTCCTTCCGGCCTTCTGGACGTGGGACCTTGTGTGACTGTGGGTGCCGAGGAAGGCGCTCCCTCCTGGTGTCCCGTGTCCCTGTCCACTGTTTGGATGGCGATCTCGGGGAGTGGAGAGTGCCTGAGGGCTAACGACCCAGGGGTCCCAGCAGTCTGGGTCCAACCAAGTCTGGCCTGTTTGATGATTTTGAATTCCATCCCCCAGAGCAGTCAGTCCTTCCCATCTCCGTCTACGGGAGGGCAGGTTTGTGTGCCCCTTTAGTTCTTGGGACCGACTGTCTCAGTGAGTCTTTGATTGCCAACATTCATTCTTCTTTGCCTGTGCTGGGAAGAGACCAAGAGTGGTAGCTCAGATGGTGGCCTGCAAGCTTTAAGAGCCGGGTTCCTGCTCATCACGGCGCATTGGAACATCGCTGGGACCACCTTGTTCATTCACTACCATTCTGACTCAGAGTGACTGTACAGGGCGGAGTAGAACTGTCCCTGTGGGTCTCCAAGGCTTCAATCTTTATGGGAGTAGAAAGGCCGGTGGGTTTGAACGGCCGACCTTGTGATTAGCAAGCCGATATGTAACCCGTTATGCCACCAGGACTCTTTAAGTTTTGCCTATTGACTTCTGTGTCCCCACACAGTCTGAAGCTCTCAAGCCCAGGGACTCAAGGTATTTGGTTTTGGCTAAGAGATTTGCATAACGTTTGCCCCTGTGTGCTCTATTCTGTGCCTGGATGTATTTGCAGCACATACACGTGTGTGTAGACACATCCTCTGCCAAACCCATCACGCACGCTCCTGGGGGTACGCCATCCCCGCGGAGGCATCTACCCGCCAGCTCTTGTTCATGGACACTGCCATGCGGGACTGTGGCTGCTTGCTCTGGGCGGGGTACCTCCCAGGCTCTGCCTTGGCTCT
The DNA here is from genome assembly GCF_000313985.2 of Echinops telfairi. Classification (NCBI taxonomy): domain Eukaryota; kingdom Metazoa; phylum Chordata; class Mammalia; order Afrosoricida; family Tenrecidae; genus Echinops; species Echinops telfairi. The sequence goes on from NW_022111363.1 coordinate 920,310, forward strand.
GGCCCTGCTGTTCCACCTCCCTGTTCCCGTGCCTTGCCTTTCCCTTCACCTACGGCAGTACAGGCCCCCTCCTCCAAACCAAACTCACCGCCATCGAGGCGCGTCTGACTCCCAGCAACCGTGTGGGACAGGGTGGAACTGCCCTGTGGGTGTCTTGAAGGTATCCATCTTGAAGGAGGAGAAAGCCTTGCCTTTGTTCCCACAGCGGCTTGTGGGTTCCAGCCGCTGGCCCTCAGGTGAGCCTTCCGCCGAGTAACCGCTACCTACAGCCCCTCCCTACTGCAGGACACTCTCTCCCCCTTCCTACTCCGACAACCATCACCGAACGTTGCTCTGATCACTGTACTCGTGTGCACTTTTGTCCTTTTGTGATCGACTGATTTCACGCAGCGTAATGTCGTTCATCTGTGCTGTGAAAGAGTTCACAGACTCCTCATGGCTCTTTAACATTTCATAGGGTTCCCCTGGGTGCGTGTTCCCCATTCTTCCCCTGATGGGAATGTCGGCCATTGCAATGGTTTCTTGGTTCTGCTCAAGTAAACAGTGTAGCAATGACCAGAGTGTGCAGATATCTGTTTGTATGGTGGCTCTTATTTCTCTAGGTTGTACAAGGAGGCTTCAAAATTTTCTCAGGAAAATTCCATTGTCTTTTAACTCCAGTTTTCCACAGATTTTTAAAAAACCTCCTCCTATTTATGTAGCATTGGTATCTTCATAATGTTGTCTTCTTATCTAAATATTCTTCCATTCATGTAGACACATCTTTCCTAGGTGAGCTTCTTGCAGCTATAGTGTTTTATAGTCTTCTTTGTATAAGCCTTTCACATCCCTCGTTTATTTTATTCCTAAGTATTTTATCTTTTTGGTGGCCATTGTATGTGATATTGTTTTCATAATTTCCTTTTCTGAATTCTCATTGTTAATGTAGAGACATTGGCCTGATCTTTGATTGTTAATCGCTGCCACTTTGCTGAATCCTTTGACTAGTTCTGGGAGCTTTCTTGTAGAGTCTCTGGGATTTCTTAGGTATAGAACTATATTATTTGCAAATCTGGATAGCTCTACTTCTTCCTTGCCAATTTGGATGCTTTTTATTTCCCTTTCTTGCCTTATTGCTCTGGCTAGGACTTCCAGTGCAAGTTTGAACACTGGTGGTAATAAGAGGAGCTCTTCCATGACTTCTGTTCTGAAGGAGAATTCTTCCAGTGTCTCTCTGTTGAGAATAACATTAAAGCACCAGCCTTTGGCTAGCAGTCAGCAGGTAAAGCCAGGCCTCTGCCACTTCCTTCAAAGAGCTGCTGTCTGAAGGAGGAGGGGGAAGCCTGAGTGCTTGGCTGTAATATTCAGTGGTGAGTGAAATGTTGGTGGAAGCCCAAGACCTCACAGAAGAAGGAGCTAAGTCCAAGTGCAGGGAGGGCCTGAGAAAGTAGTCAGAGAAGCAGGATTCTGCAAAGAAGAGATCAAAGGAAGGTTTATTAACAACCTGCGATATGCAGACGACACCATCTTGCTTGCTGAGCGAGAGGAGGGCTTGAAGCACTTGCTGATGAAGATCAAGGACAGAAGCCTTCAGTGTGGGTTACGACTCAGTGTAAAGACCAAAATCCTCACAACTGGACCCATAAGTAACACCATGATAAATGGAGAAAAGGTTGACGTTGTCAAGGATTTCATCCTGCCTGGATCCACCACCAATGCTCATGGAAGCAGCAGCCAAGAGATCAAAAGATGAGCTGCATGGGGCAAAGCTGCCACTTGAGACCTCTTCAGAGTGCTGAGAAGCATGGAGGTTCTTTTGGAGACTGCGGGCAGCTGACCTGAGCAGGACAGTTTCAGTGGCCTCACTTGCATATGAAAGTTGGACATTGAACAAGGAAGGCAGAAGAATCGATGTGCTTGAATTATGGTGCTGGTGAAACCATTGAAAGCATTTTTTGCTAATAGAAAGTATTCACTCGTGAAAGAACAAACAAGTCTGTCTTGGAAGAAGTACAGCCAGAATGCTCCTTAGAGGCGAGGATGGGGAGACTGTCTCACGTCCTTTGAACCTGTTGCCAAGAGCGAGCAGTCCCTGGAGAAGGACATCGTGCTTGGGAAAGCAGGGGGGCGGCAATAATGAAGACCCCCAGGGAGCTGGGCTGGCCCGGTGGCTGCAGCACTGGTGAGGCGGGTGTGGGACCAGGCAGTGCTCTGTTCCCTTGTGCAGGGGTCGCCATGGGTTGGAGCTGACTAGATAGCCCCTGATCACAACCACAACAATAAGGAGGGCTTCTTGGAGGAGGTGATGGTTGATGTGCTTTGAAGGCTGACTGGATTAGAAAAAGATGGAGAAATGGGTTGAATTGGAAATGTGTTTGTAATCTGGCTCCCTAAGCAGGTGGTGTTTGGGCCTCATATTCCCATCTGTAGCGTGGGAAGACTCTCCTCCGAAGGCTGGTAAGGAACGTGATTCCACCTCCGCGATTTCAGGGATCAGCTGTGCCTCTGCCCCTTCCTGGGGCAGCTGCGGGCACCCTGAGGCCCAGCGTGTGTGCTGGCCGCTCCGCCACGGAGAGGCTCCCTGGGTAGTTGCCGACAGTGGGCCGCCTCCTTCCTCTAGCTCCCTCCTACTTACAGATTCCACTTGTGTACTCCGATTCCAAATCCTGCAGGATTTAATATCCACTCTGTAATCTACTGGCACCAATAGGCATTATCTAACTAAACCTTAAATTGAAAATGCTAGCCTCCACTTTCTCCGCCATCGGGAGAAACGGGGGCTCTCTTGGTCCGATGTAATTTACTCTGCGCTAATTAAAGCGCCTCATTCCGCTGTCCTCACAGGCACAGAGCCTGCTCCGGCTCGGGACCCCGCCAGGGATCCGGGTGGGGTGGGGAACCTGCGGCTGTGCAGGTGACAATCCCAAGGGTTTCCCCCTCCCAGCCATTTCATTTCCCATGAGGTCAATAGTTCGCATGGTGTGATTATCATTCATTCGTTCACCTGACGCATTTATGAAGGACTTAGGACAGGCACAGAAATTAAAGGTGCAAAACCCTTAGGAGACCTAGAAGGCATAATGGCTAGGAGTTGGACTGGCGGCTGCAAGGTCAGTAGTTCTAAACCACCAGCCAGTCCCTGGGGAAAAGATGGGCTTTCTGCTCCCATAGGGAACTACAGCCACAGAAACCCAGAGGGAAGTGCTACCCTGTTATCAACTGGACTATGAGTTGGAATTGGGAAGCATGGCACTCGTTACCTCCTCCCCCAATTCAGCAGGGCAGTTTCCGGATCCTCATTCCCAGGTCACACCAGCTCGGAGAAGAAACAGTGGGTGGGGCCAGGCTGGCTAGAGCAGCTGGCATGATGTCAGGAACTTTGAAACAAACATAAGCCTTTATTTGGAGGTGATGGACGGTGCCCATGCAGTTGAGCGCCTCTGCCCAGGTGCTCCCGATGCCAACGGTCAGTCGCAGTCAGCCCTCGACGTGGATGCTGTGGAGACTCCGACCCCTCCTTTCCCTCACCATCAGGGCCCCTCCTGTTGCCTCCCTGGGGCACCCTCATCCCAGCTGGCCCCACTGCCCTGGCCCCTGGCAGCCACTCCCCTGTGCTCGGCTTCCATCGCTAATCCCTTCCCACATGTCGTCTAATGGACACATGCAACACGGAGCCTTTTGGAAAGGCTCATTTGACCTTCGCGACCGAGGGAAGGATCACTCTTCCTGTCTGTAGACAGACAAGTCAAGGCCACGGCCGTCAAGCAAACTGCAAGGGTGGGATTTATGCTCTCAACAACCCCCAAGCCAGACCCTCGAAGGCAACACTAACTTACAAGTAAGGTTTGAGGTGCTGTTGGGGGCGGGGCGGGTTCCCTCTTATGCAGGGCACAGCTGAGGTCCTGGCCCTGGAATGGCAGGGCCTGGTGGGGGATGGGGGTGCGCCGGGGGAAGACACTTAACCTGAGGGGCCCTGTGGTGGAGTGACATTTCTTAATACGGCTCTTCTACCCTACTCTCCATTACTCCCACCCAATCACTATGCCAATAGAGCGTGGTTAACCCTGGCGGTGGGGGGCTTGGTCAGTTTTCATTACCACCCCACCCCCAGCTATAAGGAGGAGTCATCTTTGAAGCAGGATGTGTTAGTCTGGGTAGACTAGAGAAACAAATCCATGGACACACATATGTATATAAGAGAGAGGTTTATATACAAGAGGAATTGAACATTGAGAAAACATCCCAACCCAGTCCAGTCCAAGGCCGTAAGTCTGATATTAGCCCATATGTTCGATACCAATCTATAAAGTCCTCTTCAGACTCACGAAACACATGCAATGAAGCCAAATGCAGGACGATCACAGGCCAGTG
>NW_022111363.1:925870-935733 GCF_000313985.2 Echinops telfairi
CTCCCCCGTAACCCGACCTGCTGTGTGCATGGGCCTGGGTCACCGCTGATGAGAAGAAGGGATAGTCCTTTGATGGGGGGCCGCCGTCCTTGTCCCTGGGGAGGGGGTCTGCTCTCTGTGTGTCTAGAAAGAGGTGTGGGAGGGGGTGGTGCCCTGGGGCCAGGTAGACCAAGCCGGGCTCCTGTGCCAGTGTGTGAACCAGGCTTGTGTTCAGTAGCTGGGACACTGGGGTGAACTAGCTCTCTGGGTATCAAGCAGCCTTCAGGGGCAGGTTGTGCTCCATGAAAGAAAGCATTTGGAAGTAGCTAGAACAGTCAACAGAGGAGCAGGGCTCTCTGTAGGGCAGTGGTTCTCAACCTGCCTAATGCCACGACCCTTTAATAATGTTCCTCATGTTGTGGTGGCCCCCAACCATAAAATTATTTTCGTTGCTATTTCATAACTGTGATTTTCCTACTGTTATGAATCAGGAGACCCCTGTGAAAGGGTCATTCGACCCCCACAGGGGTTTCAACTCACAGGTTGAGAACTGCTGCCGTAGGGCCCCAACAATGCAGGCGAGTATCCATTCATCCGGCACACTCTGTTGTTTACCTAGGGACGGCAAAACAGTGTTGTAGCATGTGGCTCCTGAGCCCTGCAGATGTGGGTTCAAGTCCCAGCACGGTCGTATACTATTCCATGGTCTTTAGCAGGGGTCCTCAGACTACTGCCCAGGGGCCACATGCGGCCCGCCGAGGACATTTATCTGGCCCGTTAGGTGTTTTTGCCCCGTATGTTTTTTTGCTTCAAAATAAGATATGTGCAGTGTGCATAGGAATTTGTTCATAGTTTTTTTTTTAAACTATAGTCCGGCCCTCCAACGGGTCTGAGGGACAGTGAACTGGCCCCTTGTTTAAAAAGTTTGAGGACTCCTGGTGTTTAGCAAGCTCGCTATGCTTCCCTGGCAAAACAAGGACATCACAGAACCTTACCCGAGGAGTCCTCGTGGCATGATGGCTAAGTGCATGGCTAGCTAGAAGGTTGAGTGTTCGAACCTGGTTCAAACCTACCAGCCGGCACCTCTGGAGAAAAGAGCTGTGATGTGTTCTGTAGAGGGGAGAGCCTAGGAGCCCCAGGGGGGCAGTTCTACTCTGTCCCGTAAGGTTTCCGGGTGTCAGTCCACTCAAGGGTACAGAACCACAGCCTACGTCAGTGGGGAGATTGTAGAAACTCCCCTCCCCATGCCGTCTGCTGTTGTGGCTAGGGACCCTGGAGTCTGTCCGACGCACAGCGACCCTTTGTACGACAGAGGGAAACAGTGCGCACCCTCGCAATCAAGTATTCTTATGCTTGAGCCCATTGCTGCAGCCACCGGGTCAGCCCATCTCCCTGAGGGTCTTCGTTATCGCTGCCCCTCCACTTTCCCAAGCATGATGTCCTTCTCCGGGGACTGAGCTCTCCTGACAACAGGTTCAAAGTATGTGAGACACAGTCTCGCCATCCTTGCCTCAAAGGAGCGTTCTGGCTGCACTTCTTCCCAGACAGGTTTCTCAGCCCTTCCGCAGCCCATGGGCCTTTCCATGCTCTTCTCCAGCCCCAGCATTCAAATGCTTTGACTCTTCTTCCGTCTTCCTGATTCAGTGTCCTGTTTTCACACGCATCTGAGGCGATTGAAAATACCCTGGCTTGAGTCAGGCACACCATAATTCTCAAAAGAACCTCCATGATTTTCAACACTCTAAAGAGGTCTTGGGTAGCAGATTTACCCAATGCAACTTGTCTTTTGATCTCTTGACTGCTGCTTCCAGGAGCATTGATTATGGGTCCAATCCTTGACAACTTCAATTTTCCCCCTCGATTTATCATGAAATTACCTATTTGGACCGTTGTGAGAATCTTAACCTTCTTGACATTGATTCATAATCCATACTGAAGGCTGCCATCCTTGATCCTCGTCAGCAAGTGCCTCAAATCCTCCTCATTTTCAGGTTGTGTCATCTGCATATCACAGGTTGTTAATGAGCCTTCCTCCGACCCTGTACCACACTCTTCACAGAATCCAGCTTCTCTGATGATTGGCTCAGCACACAGACTGGATGGTGATGATGAGAAGGTATAACCGTGATGCATGCCTTTCCTGCTTTTAAACCACGGTGCATTCCTTTGTTCTGCTTTGTTCCTACAACTGCCTCTGGATTCACGTGCAAGTTCCACAGTGAAGTGCTCTGGAATTCCCATTCTTCTCAAAGCTGTCCATTGTCTGTTATGATCCACACAGTTGAATGCCTTTACATAATCGATGAAAGACACGTAAACATCTTTCTGGTATTCTCTGCTTTCAGTCTACATTCATCTGACATCAGTGATCTCCCTTGTTCTAGATCTTCTGAATCCGGCCTGAACCTCTGGCAGCTCCCTATCAATATATTACTGCAACCATTGTTGAATGATCTGCAGCAAAATTTTACTTGCATGTGTTATTAACGATAGTGTTCTGTTCAGTGACCTTTCTTTGGACTGGGTACAAATACGGATAACTTCCCGTCAGTTGGCCAAGTAGCTGTCTTACAAATTTCCTGGCATAGATGAGTAAGTGCTTCATCAGCTTGTTGAAACATTTCAGTTGGTATACCATTAATTCCTGGAGCCTTGTTTTGACTAATGCTTTCAGTGCAGCTTGAACTTCTTTCTTCAGCACCCTAGGTTCTTGCTCATAAGCTAACCTCCTGGAAAGGTGGGATGTCAACTAGTTCTTTTTGGTACAGTGGCTCTGCAGCCTTTCCATTTTTTTAAATGCTTCCTACATCGCTCAATACTTTGCTCGTAGAATCTTGAACTACTTTAGAACTTAACGTTTGAGTTTTCTTGGTTCTTCCAGTTTGAGATTTTCTGTGCGTGTTCTTTCTTTTGGTTTCTTAACTCCAGGGCTGTTCCCATTTCATTATAATGCCTTACTTGGTTCTCTCAAGCCGCCCTTTGAAACTTTCTGTTCAGCTCGTTGATGTCCGCATTTCTTCCATTCGCATTAGCTACTTTCTGATGAAGAGCAAGTTTCAGAATCTTTTCTGACCTCCACTTTGATCTTTTCTTTCTTTCCTGCCTTTTCAAAGATCTTTTGCTTTCTTCATGCATGCTGTTCCTAACATCCTCCCCCAGCCCATCAGGTCTTCTGCCACTCGTGATCAATGCAGCAAATCTGCTCTTGAGATGGCCTTGCAATTCAGGTGGGACTCAAGGTCGCCTTTGGGCTCTTGGGGACCTGTTTTGGTTTTCTTCAGTTTTATGCTGCACTTACAAATGAGCAGTTAATGGTCTGTTCTACCATTGGCCCCGGCCTAGTTTCAGCGGCTGACATTGGACTTCTCCATCTCCCCTTCCCGCAGTTATAGTCAACATGGTTTCTGTGAATTCCAGTTACCATTTGAATTGTTCAAAACTGGTATTTTCAATGAACAGTCCTTGGTCTCGCACAGTGTTCTGTCATGTGATCTTGGCTTTGTTTCGATCAAAGAGGCCATCTTTTAAGACTGCTCTTCCTCTTTGTTTCCAACATTTGCATTCCAATCACCAATGATTATCAACACATCTTGATTGCGAGTTTGATCAATTTCAGACGGAAGATATTGGCAGAATCCTTCACCGGCTTTATCACTAGCTTTAGTGGTTGGTGCATAAATTTGAATAATTGTTGCATTGATTGGATTTCCTTGGAGGTAGATACATCTAATCTTATCACAGACAGCATTGTCCTTGTTGACAACGAATGCAACCCCATTCCCCTTGATTGTGTCATTCTCGACACAGTCAACTACATGATTTTTTGCTTCAAAACGGCCAATACCGGCCCACTTTAGTTCAGTATCACCTGGGATATCCATCTTTATATGCTCCCCTTCATTTTTGATGTCTTCCAATGTTCCTAGATTCATACTTTGTACATTCCAAGTTCCAATTAATAGTAAATTTTTTGCAGCTGGTTCATCTCATTTTGAGTTGTAACCATGAGCAAATGGAGGTCCCAAAGGCTTCACCCCACTCCTGTCACCATGCATGACTCTGCTTTGGAAGGCGGCTCCTCCTCGGTCATATTTCGGGAGCCTACTGACTTGAAAGGCTCCTCTTCCGGCACTATCTCTGACGAAGTGCTTCTGTTCCTTAGGCCTTCAGTGTCTGACCATGTTTCAGTGCGCTGCGTACTGTTTTGATTCCTCTGAAGCAGAGCACCGGTTCCTTCTTCATGGTCTGTTTCTGGTCTAGAAGCTCTGTGGAGACCTATTCACTTTGAGGGACCCTGCTGGTGTTTGAAACACCAGTGACTTAGCTCCCAGCCCTGCAGCAACACACACATCACCACAGTACGACAAACTGCCAGAGCTGTGCTCTGGAGGGTTTGCAAGGGCTGGTCTGGGGGAAGTAGACTGCCAGACCTTTCTTCTGTTTGAACCCTCTGGTGGGTTCAGACAAGCAAGCTTCCAGCTTGCTTATGGGTGTGACGTTAGATGTGGGGTGGAGAGCCCATGGCAAAAGTCTAAGACCGGCCGTGTTGTTCTCTGTTTCCAGCGCAGCCCTTTGAGTAGAGGGAACAGGGTTATTGTCTCCATTTTATAGATAAAGGAACAGCAGCCATGGGGGTGGGGTGGCACACACTGGACCCTGTCTACCACCACATACAACTGCCACTGCCTTCCCTGGGTAGCTGGGCCAGCTCTGCACGTTCCACACCATGTTCAATACGTAGTCTCATTTCACCTCCTGGCCTGCTTCAGCCGAAGCAGGACAGGTATTCTCCATTTCACAGCTCAGAGGGGTTCCCCGGGTCCAGACTGTACCACCCTGAGCATGACCCGGAGGCAAGGGCATGGGGTCTCTGGTGGAGGAGCAGCCACACGCATGCACCATCCTGAGACTTCTAGAAGGGAGGAGGGGCACTAGACGCAGAGCGTGGCAGAGCTGGGGATGAAAGCGGAGTCGGGGAGACGGTTGGTGCAGGCTGCCAGAGGATGGATCTGCAGGTGGTGGGTGGGCTACCCCAGCAATCTCCCCAGTGGGCCCCGCTGCCTCGGCTCTTACGGGAGGCAGAGGAGCGGAGGATTCTCCACGAGGAAGGTGACTGCATATCTAATGGGAATCGCACAAGCGCTCTTGATAAACAGCAGGTAGCCCCGCTCCCGCCGGCTAACAGGATTAATCTAAATGCACACAGACGCAGCTGGGCAAAATCAAAACACAGAGCCCAGGCTCAGTTACACCACTTCTCGGCGGAGCACCTCCAAGCCTGGGGCATGGTGCCGGCCTTGCTGGCTGCTGGCGGAGGAGGCCGGGACCACAGGAGGCACCTGAGGGCCGATGCAAGTGGCCAAGGGTACCCAGTGCCCACATGTGGGCAAAGGGAGGTCAAGACAGTCCTGGAGGAGGGCCAAGGAGCCAGGGCAGGAGGCAGGGCATGGTGCCAAGCAGTCAGCTGGACTTCTAGAGGAAAACAAGGTTCTCAGAGGCATGACAGGCAGCCCGTGCTGGCAGTCTCTGAGGGAGTGGGAAATCCACGGACTCCACAAGACCTGCTGTAGGTTCCCAGGACCAGAACTCCTATGGGAGCAGACAGCTTCAACTTTCTCCTGCAGAGCGGCTGGTGGGTTTGAGCCACCAACCTTGTGGCTGGCAGCCCAACACTTAACCCACAGTGCCACCAGGGAAGGACACACCAAACACAACCACCCCCAGCCTGCCCGTCGTCCTCCTGCCTGACCAGACAGCCCATCGGAGGGGGTTCAGCCCAAGGAAGGCGGCACACAGGAGAAAAACCCTGGTCTTTACAAAGCTCTGCCACCCAGAGTCCTTGGTGGCTGCCAGGCTTTTCTTCCTAGTCTGTCTTAGTCTGGAAGTGCCACTGAATCCGGCCCGCACAGACCAGTCTGCTGCTGTTTGAAAGAGTGGTGCCTGAACACCCACAGAGACAAAAGGAAGGGGGCACTTGGCCCAGATCATCCTATCCAATCCCCACAATGTCTTTGATTCATCTCCTGCTACCGTTGAGCAAATTGAGGCTGAGTTAGCTTTCAGATCATTCATGCTCTGTGCACTGCAGAGTTCTTCCTCCCAGGGCACATCTGGGGTGAAACACAAGGCTTGTGCTTCAAGGCTCTTACCCCGGGTCTGTTTGGGGCTCAGGTTCAGCTCTAAGCACCCTTCGGTGGCTCAACTCACCACCACTGGGTCCATTCTGACTCACAGTGACCCTGTCCCTCTGGGACAGGTGGACTTGCCCCTGGAAGCTTCTGAAACGGTTACTCTTTATGGGAGTGGAACGCCTCCTCTTTGTCCCCAGGGGTGCACTGCTGACCTGGAGATGACAGCCCAGCCCTCTGGTTCCAGGGGTGCTCTCCACCGTGTCTGGACACCCGCCCCACCCACTCCCCGGATTCAGTGTCTCTGAGTCAGAACATTCCTTCGGGTCCTAGCTGATTCGGTGTGAGGTAGTGGGAAGGGTGGCAGTGGGGTCTGGAATCCAGGACCTGGCTCCTGATCCCCTCCACATCTTTGAGGGCAGCCCCTTTACCTCTCGGAACCTTGAATTCCTGGTTGGTGAAACGAGGGGAACCATTCTCTGACTTGCCTGCATAGCCACGTTGTCGTGGGAGTCCAGTGAGAAAAATACCCACGCCTGTGGTCTTCCCGCTGCGAGGTGCGGCATGAGCACCCCTTATTACTCCACAGCCCGGAGCAGGCATGTGCCCGAGCTCTGTGAGATTCCCTCGGCATTATGCCGTGAGGAATGGTAATTGCTAATAAGGACCCTGCTGCATATCCACCCACCTCTGAGTGGGGGGCCTCAGTGCCCGGCCACCCAAGGCAGGGTCTCTGCAAGGGGCCCCAGAGGGGAGGGTGCTCCTTGCATTGCGGCCGGGTAAACTGAGGCCTGGCAGCTTAGAACAAACTGCTGCTCAGTGCTCTCCAGCTACGCAGGGGTTTGTTCTGGGATTTCCCTGGTCTCCTCCTTCCTGCTGCCGGGGCTCGGGGCCGCCGGGAGCAGCAGGCAGGGTGGTTTACAACAGTTTCATAGTGCTTTCTCAGCACTTCTTTGATGCCTCCTGCCTTCCCACTCAGGTCTCTGCGTCTCTTTATCTGCAGTTTGTCCCCTGTTTCTCTCAAAGCTGCCACTACCTGCCCCCCAACACCCCCTACCCCCTTCCTTTCCTGAGCTTGCTAGCAGCCTGAGCTGGGCCTAATCTCAGCGCCTCTCTGGAGCTGAGCAGCATGCCATGCTCTGAGCTGTCAATAGGGGCTGGGGACTTTGAAAGTGCATGAGGCGCAGAGGGGAGATGGTGGGCTTAACCGGGTGGTCTTCACAGAGGCCGCTGGGTGCTCGAGAACACCTCTCAGCAAACAAGGCACAGAACACGGCGGGACTGGAGTCTGTGGGACTCTCGGGCCCCTGTGTTTCTCCAATGCCCTGAGAGGTTAGAGGTGGTGGGTGCCACGGCCTGTGGGCACAGGGCCAGGTAGGGATCCTTGGGTGGGGGCAACACAGCAATCCAGAGCCAGGTCCTGCCAGGAAGGACCACAGGGGAGCAAGCGTCTGGCCCGGGCAGGTAGTGGTGGGAAGCAGCAGCAGCTATTGAGCCTCACACCCACGCCTCCATCCGGGCACAGGGAGGTCTGTGAGTGGCCCTGTCCTCCAATGCCAGGCGCAAGGTCATCAGCGTGTCCGGCTGCTGCTCTGTGGGTGTCTGAAGGCTGCCACTGCTGGTCACTTGAGAAAACAGCTTTGAAAGGAAAATGACCGATCTTATTTTCTGGCATCCCTCCCCACCCTGATACCAGGACCATTGTTCACGAAACTGCCTTTTCATAGGCGAAGGCTGTTTCCTGGAGCACCGGTGGTGGTGGCGGCAGAGTGGTTATAGGTTCAGCTGCTAACTGCAAGGTCAGTAGTTTGAAACCACCAGCCACTCCTTGGGAGACAAGATGGGGCTTTCTACTCCGTACAGTCTTAGACGCCCACAGGGGCAGTGCGACCCTGTCCTATGGGGTCACTATGGCTTGGCATGGACGCGATGGCAGCGAGTTTGCTTCTTTGGGGGGGCTCTTTCTTTCTTTCTGGAATAGTCTGGGCTTCTTGCTTCCAAATGTTTTGAAATTTGCACCATGCCGTGTTGACACCTGCCTTACTTTCAGGCTAAGCACACGACACACATGATTTCATTGAGCCCCACAATGACTCCATCAGGAGGTACCTCTGTTATTCCCCTTGACAGGAAAAGGAGCAGAGACTCAAAGAGGTTGAGTGGGCATGTCAAGAGCCCAGGATGGACCAAACACACCCGGGATCCAAACCCAGGGCCACTACTCTAAGTTTATGCTCATGACCATACGGTGCCTTATAGAATTTTGACTCAAGAACTTCCAAATTTTCCAGGGCAGTCAGCACTAGAAGGAGCCCTGGAAGTGCTGTGGGATAAACACTGAGCTGCTAACCTCAAGGGCAGTGGTTCAAACCCACTAGTTGCTCTGCAGGGAGAAAGATGCGGCTGTCTTCTCTCATAAAGATTTATGGTCTCAGAAACCCTATCTAGGTTGCTATTAGTTGGAATTGCCTCCCTGGTAGTGGGTTTGGTTTGGGGCTTTATTAGTACCGGAGAATACCAGAAAGATGCTCATTTGTGTTTTATTGGCTGTGCAAAAGCATTCAGCTGGGTGGGTCACAGTAAATGAAGAATAACATGGCTCAGAATGGGAGTTCTAGAACCTTAATTGCGCTCCTGTGGGATGCACACACAGATCAAGAAGCAGTTGTGGAAACAACAAGGGGACACTGAGTGATTTAAAATAAAGAACAGTGTGCTTGCGGGTATGTCCTTTCACCATACTTAGCAGTTTGTATGCGGAGCAAATCATTGCAGAAGCTGGCTCATATGAAGGCGGCGGCCTCGGGGTCGGAGGAAGGCCCCTTGACGACCTGCAATATGCAGCTGACACAACCTTGCTTGTGAAAACCAAGGAGGACTTGAAGCATTTACGAATGAAGATCAAAGAATAACGTCTTCAGTATGGATTACAACTCAGCATAAAGAAAACAGACATCTTCCCAACTGGACCCATTCGCCATGCCATGATAAACAGAGAAAAGAGGGAAGTTATGGAAGATTTCCTTTCCCTTGAATCTAGCATCGCTGCTCATGGAAATCAAACCACCTGTCACAGCGGGCACATTGGCTGCACGAGACCTCTTTACAGTGCTACAGAGCAAAGATGTGACCTTGAGGGCTGAGATGGGCCTGACTCAGTCAGGGTATTTTCCACTGTCTCCTATTCCTGTGACTGCTGGCAAGGACGAACCAGAGAACATTGGCTGTACCATGCAAGGAACACGCACATCCGTCTTGGAAGAAGTGCAACTAGAATGTTCCTTGGACGAGGGGATGGCAAGACTTTGCCTCTCATACTTTGGACATGCTCTCGGGAGCAGCCCGTCCCTGGAGAAGGGCACCATGCTTGGAAAAGTAGAGTGGCATTATAAAGAGGAAGACCCTCCAAGAGGTGGATTGGTATAGAGGCTACAACAATGGAGTCTCACATGGCAGGGGTCGTCTCACAATGGCACCAGGGCAAGCAGAGTTCTGGTCTGTTGTACATGTTATCACTTTGAGGAGGGACAGATGCCCAGTGACGTCTGATGACAACAACAACAACAATAACACGTTTCACCCCCCTACCTCTACTTAAATCTTACCTCAGTATAAGAATGGTTTGTTCTAATAATGTGGCACTGTATGATACTCCCGGTTTCACCACTCTCACCACTGGTCCTGAAGGGATCATCCACCCTGGATTCCCTGTGTTTCCAGTTCCTATCTATACCAGTGTCCATCCTCTGGTCTAGC
>NW_022111363.1:938235-939837 GCF_000313985.2 Echinops telfairi
GGAATAGGTATCAGAAGTTCAAAAACAAGCAATCAAATTGAGGTGAAGGAGAGTGCACAAAGTGGAGACCCCAAACCCACCTGTAAGATAATTGGACAGTCCCTCACAGAAGGGCCACATAGAAGGGATGATAAATCCAGGGGGCAGTATAGCACTTATGAAACATATAACTATCCTCTAGTTCTTTAATATTTCCTCTTCTCTACTATTATGGTCTTTGTTTTACCTCAGTTATCTTGTTAGACCTGTGCATGTTCATTTTTATAATTGAGATAGTTTGATTCATGAAGTCCAAGATAAATCTTTCAGAAATAGTAACGGGAGTAATGATTCCCTGAGGGTACAGTAAGATAGGGGGGAAGGGGGAACTGATAGGAATGATGACTGTATAACCCCACTCAAGGGAAATGAATAACAGAATTGTAGGTGAACAGATACATTGGATGATGAAAGATATGGCAAAAAAAAACCAAACCCAAAAATCCCAATAATAATATAAGAGTTCCTGGGGGTGTGGGTAGGGGAATAGGGAGGGGATCAAGGGGAAGCTGATATCAAAGAGTTCAAGAAGAAAGAAATATTTTGAAACTGATGGTGGCAGAAATTGTACAATTATGCTTGATCAAATTGAATTGTGGATTGTTACAATATGTGTAAGAGCTCCCAATAAAATGAATTTTAAAAAAAGTTGGAGATAGAAATGCCATATAACCCAGTAATCCCACTACTAGGTTTATACCTTAGAGACAAAGGAGCAGGAGACTAACAGATACATGCACACCAGTGTTCATTGCAGCGTTATTCACAGTAGCAAAACGATAGAAACAACCGAGTGGCCATCATCAGATACATGGATAAACCAACAATGGTTTGTATACACACAGCAGAATGCTACCCGATGTGAGAGAAGCAGAAAAATCTACAAAACACCTCATCACATGCTCACGGAGGCCACCATGCTGAGTGAAATAAGTCAAACACAGAAGGGTAAATATTGTGCGAGACCACTATTATAAAGCGTCAAGGGAGGGTTTGTTTACACACAGAAAGAAACACTTTTTTGATGGTTACCAGGTGTGGGAGGGAAAAGGCAAGCAGATCACTAAATAGGAATTAGAAACGCATTTCCCAGGCTGAAGGAAAAGGCGGGCAGCCCAGCATGGCCGAGGGCAAGGGAGGGCCTGGGCGGTGTACAACCCAGGGAAACGTTGCTGTACACACAACCTGCAACCATCTGAGTAACGTGTACCACCGATGAGTAGCCATTGGCCAGAGGCTATTTCTACATATGTATGTATAGGTTCTGCAAATATATTTGAGGAGGTTGTAGAGCACACAGGGGCACGGTTTTTATCCCTCACCAAACACCTAGAGGGAATGCCTCACGGGCTTGGGCATTTAGGACTATGGTCTCCAGAGATATCTGGGCCAACCAGCATGACCTAACCCAGGAGTGTTCTATGTCCTGCTGCAGTGAGCAGCGACTGGGTCTTCAAAGCTAGCAAGTGGCCCTGGAGATCCCCTTGCAGAGGGGTCTCGGGGAGGAGACGAGCCAGTCAGGGTGCGATGTAACAACGATGAGAAATACAACTTTCCTCTAGT
>NW_022111363.1:940507-959037 GCF_000313985.2 Echinops telfairi
TGAGACCAGAGGAAGCAGATGGAACCATGCCACCAGGACCAACACTCGGGGCAGGATCACAGTAGAAAGTCCTGGACAGAGAGAGAGGGAAAACATCCAGACACAATGTTGAATGCTTTTTGAAAAGGCCAGACGTATGTGTGTGCTAGAGACTGGCAGAATCCCTGCGACGTATGTGTGTGACAGAGACTGGCAGAATCCCTGCGACGTACGTGTGTGCTAGAGACTGGCAGAATCCTTGCGACGTACGTGTGTGCTAGAGACTGGCAGAATCCCTGCGACGTACGTGTGTGCTAGAGACTGGCAGAATCCCTGCGACGTATGTGTGTGACAGAGACTGGCAGAATCCCTGCGACGTACGTGTGTGGTAGAGACTGGCAGAATCCCTGCGACGTACGTGTGTGCTAGAGACTGGCAGAATCCCTGTGACTACGTGTGTGACAGAGACTGGCAGAATCCCTGCGACGGCGGCCCTTAGACATCCCTCCAGTCTGGACCTGCACCAATCCGCAGGAACCAGCCACTGGGCAGAACGCAGACAGGAGTACTGAGAGAGCGAGGACATCAGGGAGGGATGTATTTCTCAGCCCCGGCGAGCACACAAGACTGACGGGGCAACATTTGCCCCCAGACAAAGCCCAGGAAGCAAGGAAGGAGCCCTGGAACTGAGGAGCCCAGGGAGAACGCGAGAAGAATGCTGTCACATTGACAGGGCTGTCACTCACACCACAAGAGGTGCATAAACTGTTGAAGAAAAAGCCAATCGCTCTGTAAACGTTCACCCAATTCAAGAGAGGAAAAAGAAAGCTGACAAGGCTGCCCTGCCAAAGGTGGAAACAGCGAGGCATCCCCTTGACTTCCAGCTCTCACAGGCTTCGGCAGATTTGCGCTTTCCTTCTCTGACAGGCTTCTGCCTCTCGTCGTTCCTGTTGGGATGGGTTTCACTGGAGAACACCATGTCAGGGAGGGATCCACTAGACAATGAGCAGCAGCGAGATAAAGGGGTAGAGAGAAACACCTGTCCCAGGTGACATTCAAGCCAGGACCTGGATGAGGGACTAAGCCCTGGGGGGCTAAATATCTGGGAGACACACACCACAGGCAGAAAGAAGAGGAGGTGCCAACACACCTCTGTGGGCAAGGACTGCCCATGTCCGAAACCTCGGGCCCTGGCTCTTTCAGAGTCCCCTACTGCCCTGCCACTCCCCTCACCCCCCACCGCCCACTCCCACCACACTCCTTCGGCCACCTTGCTCTGGGACACCAGCTGTCAGGTGTTCTGAGCAATTCACCTCTCCCTCCAAGCTTCCGCTTCTCCACGTTTCTGGCGTGGCAGCTCCCCTCTGTGTGTGGGGAAGATGGGTGATTCCAGGGGACACCCAGCCAGTGGGGTGTTTGAGCTTGTGTCACCGACTCATGAGATCGATGCGACCTCTCAGCCAGGGTGCAAGCTGGGTGATAAAGGCAACCATTATTAAAAATTAAACTGTATAAACTCCCAATTAATTAAGTTCAGTTCAAACACAAGGGGAACAAATACTCCAAGCACGTCACCCCTCAATTCTTTTATTGCAACTTCCATTTATCTATGCTCTAAAAGTTATGCACATCTCTTGCATGTCTGAGTTGGAAATAGTGTGAGAGGGACCTTCCAAATGCAAAAATGGAGTCAAAGGTCATGGGGTCTCCACGCACTTTTCAGGGCCTGCCTCCTATTTCCATATGTAAAAATACCCCATCCCCCCTTATAACTCACTCAGGCCGCATAGGACACAGGTGTCTGAGGGCGTGGTATAGTCTGCGAAACCATGTCACACATGCATTACTTGGGTGTGGCGGTGAGCTGGGAAGAGATGCCCAATGACGCCTTTCACGTTGGCGACCTGGGTTTGGCCATGGGAGTATTCACAAACCAGGACTTCCGCTATTGTTTGGTCATTGTAGACTTTTTAAAGCAATGGAGAAAATCTTGATAATGCAGATGAAACCTAAACCTGTCCTGCGTCTTCGCTACTTCACCCGTAAATTGCACACCCCAAACGTTGAGGAAATAGTCTGGCGGTCACTGAAACCTATTCCCCAGCAAACAAAGAAGTCATGCTCGGTTTTGATGAGCGAACGAAGTTCCAACAAACGTCTCTGCTGTTTCACTTTCAGTTTGCCCTCTAATGCCAATGGAAAGAGCAGCCCACACTCACGTTTCAACGACACCCATTTGTCAGCTGTAACCACAGTCTGGCTGCAGATTCCAGAAGATCAACAAAAGTGACAATCAGTTGGCTCTGCGGAATTTGCCGTGAAGGGAAGGGTATAAATATTATTATCATTTGTAAATTTCATACTCTAAATCCTTTATATCAATAATTATAGACTCAATGAGATTATATAAATACCGTATGCATACAATAAAATTATATGCACTCACACATTTTTCCACAAAAGAGACACTTGTTGAATATTTACCACCCACACCAATGACTGCGCCTATGGGAGAAACCACGATCTCGCTCCTTTTACTCACCCTCCCTGCCCTCAGCTCCAGGACTTTGTACGAGACCATCAGCCCCTAATTTCTCCACCAGATACTGGGGAAATTTCTCCACCAGATATTAGGGAAAGGGGTAGAAATGGATCTTTTCATGATCACCCCCAGCCTTGACCAGAGCAAGATTTTCCACAGAGGCCCTGGAAAACCAGCTGTCCGTAGGTCACCTCCCTGGACAGAAAGGCGAGGGACCCTAGCTCCTGGAGCGTGCCCATTGGGCTCTGCTGGGTGTCTGACTCGAGCCAGAATCTGACTGTTGACACCACATTGAGTGGGGCCACCATCACCATCATTTCTGACTGGGTCCATTTGATTTGTAAAAAAAAAATCATGGTAAAATATATATAGCATACAATTTTCCATTTAAACCATTTGAAGAGGCATAATTCAATGGCACTAATGATATTCACATTGTCGTATAACCACCACTCCCATCTCTTTCCAAAACATTTTTAGAATTGTCTCTAACAGAAACTCTGACCAGCAAACATTAATACCCACTCTTCTCTTCCTGGGAACCTCCAGTCCACGCTCTGTCTCTGCAGGCACCCAGTTTAGACACACCATACAAGTGCGTCCGACAGCATTTCTCCTTTCGGATCTGGCTTTCTCAGCGGAGGGTTTTCGGAATTCATCCATGTCAGGGCATGCGTTAGAACCACGTTTTATGCTAATAACAGTGTTCTTTTGCTTGTGTATGCGCAGCCCCGAATTCCTATCCCATTGCCCTCAAATGGATTACAACGCACAGGAACTATGCAGCCCAGAGCAGAACTGCCCTCCATGGTGCCCAAGCCTACAAGGTTTATGGAACAGCGATGTTGATGGTTCTGAATGGTCAACCTTGTGGTTAGCACTTTAACCCACAGGTTGTGGATCCCTGGGGCTGGATTTTGACACAGGCTCCTAACAGGTCTCTTGGCTTCTACACTCACCCCTTCTACAGTCCGCTCTCAATAAGCAACGGGCAAACCCAAAAGACCAAACCTACTGCCCCTCCAGGGTTGTCAAGACCTGGCATCTTTAAGGACTCGAACCCCACTATCTTTCTCCCAAGGAGTAGCTGGTGGGTTTGGTTTGGGTTAGCAGGTGCACACCCACCAGTGCGCCACCCCACCCCACCCCTGGGCTCCACCAGGTCAGGAAAATGGTCACGCCAACTTTCTTGTTGAGTTTCTCAAGCCCCTGGCATGAGGGGCAAGGAACAAGACATAAGCAGGTGCAGGGTCTTTGAAAACAGGAGTGACACGATGTCTGCGGAGTGGCTAGGTTGAGACTGAGGAGGGCACTTACTGCGTCTTGGCCCCACGCTGTGGCAGTGTGCAGGGGGGAGGGAGCTTCAGTTATGAGTGTGGTGGCCTGGCCGTGCTAGCCAGCGGGGCATCTGGACTGGGGGCCAAGGAAGAACAGACTTGCCCCAGGTAGATGGTGTGCTGGCCTGTGCAGGGTATGTGGTTCAACTCAATCCCAACTTTGCACACCTGTCACTTCTCTCCCGACTCTCTTTCCCCATGCGGCCTTTCTCCCTCTGCCCCTAACCCTGTGACTGACTTCACAAGTTAAAGGGCATTGGCAGTCTACCCAAGACCTTAGACACAAACCACAAGCTTGGGTGTTCCCAAGTCACCCTCACTTTTACCTTTACAACCAAAGCCAAGCCCACTGCCATTGATTGAGTCCATTCTGACTCATGGTGACTCTGTAGGGCAGCGTGGAGACTATTAAGAGTGAAGGGGTGGAGTTTAGCCTGTCAATCAGGTCGCTGCTTGATGACCTCATTTGGAGGTGCTAAGGAGATAAATAGCTTGCTGGAGGTGGGGCACACACGCTCTCTGTTTCACATTTCTGATGACAAGACATATGGAGCTACTCTAGAGTCCTGGAGCTGGAGGAGCCATGTGGAGACCCACGCCAGTGCTGAGATGCTTCTACCACCATTGGATCCACAAGACTTTCTACCCACTGGCCTGTGACCTTCCTGCATTTGGCATCATTGCACGTGCTGCGTGAGTCTGAAGAATTCATAGACTAGTAACAGACTTATGGGCTAATACTTAGGCTGCACTGGGCTGGGATGTTTTCTTAATGAAAAATTGCTCTTTGATATAAAGTTCTCTCTTACACATCTATCAGTGTCTCTGGATTTGTTTCCTCATCTACCCGGACTAACACAGGCAGGATAGAATTGCTTCTGTTAGTTTCAGAGACTAACTTTTTATGGGAGTAGAAAGCCTCTTCTTTCTCCTGGGAGCAGCTGGTGGTTTCAAACTACCCACCTTGTGGTTAGGAGCCCAATGCATAACCACTATGCCATCAGGGGTTCCTCTGTTTATTACAGTGGAAATGACACCAATGAAGAGACATCTGAGTGCAGCCCGGGAGGATTTCACGTTTCAAAAAGGGACTCCTTCCTTGGTGTTGCCAACCTTTCAGCACCTTTCAGTGTCTGCCAACCCAGAAGTCTGTGGAGCTTGGAGCCTCCTGACAGTCACAATCGATCAGTCGATCATCACTGCCGACCTGAGTCACTTCATTAGTGGAATTTCATAGATAACCAAGTCACCTCTCCAACACACAGGAAATCCTAAAGGTTTAGTGTTCTCTCTCGGGACCCAGACTACCTTGGGTAAGCAGCTTCCCTTCATTACCCCACAAAGGAGCTGGGTGAGAGACCCGAGCTTCCCCTCTGTTCTTGCCAGCGCTCACCACCTCCCCCCCACACACACTGCCCAGAGTGGTTGGGACTCAGAACCGGGAGGGCCATAGATGCCTATACAGTGAGTGACCCTGAGCACCAAGAGGCACAGGGCGTTCATGGCACGGGCCTATCAGTGAGACGCAGGATGGACGGGACAGCAGCACGGGGTGGGGAAAGGTAAACATCCAGGAGACAGGAAGGCAGGCGGCCTCTGCCCGCCTGCACCTTACCAGCAGGATGGAGCATGGGCATACTTTCTGCGAAGGCCACACCCCTAAGTCCCATTCCTGGCCAATCTTTCTGCTGGGGGCCAGGCCAGGGGATGGACATGGGCTGTCTGGTGTCGTGTTCTAGGTATGGCAAGCTGATTCATTCATTCAACCCACTGAAGGAATTGATGCCACGGTTATTTATTGAGCACTCATTCTGGGTCTCTTTGCTGGGTCCATGTTAGATGTGCGGATCCAGGGATGAACACTGGGCTCCTCATGGAAAGGACAGCGTTCGAACCCACCGGCTGCTCCAAGAGTGTCTGCTCCCATAAAGATAGACAGCCTCTGCCACCCTAGGGAGCGGTTCTACGCTTTCCTGTAGGGTCACCGCCTGTGGGAATGGACTGTGTGGCAGAGGACTGGGGCTTTGTTTGTGTGCTTGTTACGGAGTTTGCATTGTGGCTGGAGAGATGAGTACGTGAGTGTGAGTTACTGCACAGGAGAGGAAACTCTTTTGCTTCAAGTAGGTCTATTTTTGACCTTGGATGTGTCACTGAGTAGCCGTGCAACCTTGGACAAGTGGCCTAACTGCTCTGATGTCAGTTTTCTCATCTTTATACTCAGGACAACAATCATACCTATCTCACAGGGGGGGGGTTGAGGATTCCTCCAGCGTGTGACACACCGAGTCCTTTCTGACTCACGGAGAACCCCTTCCATGCAGAGTAGCACTGCGTTTCAAGGTTGTGACCTTTGAGAAGTAGATCGCAAAGCCTGCCTTCTGAGGGTCCTTTGGAAGGGTGCCATCTGCCCCCTTCGGGCAGTCCTGGTGCTAAAGCTACATTTATAAATGGAAGCAGAAGGGGCCACCAGACTGCATCTTTCCTCCCAGCCAAGGGATATTCTAGAAGAGGTGAGTCAGAGCTGCCTTCTACAGCATCCCAGCCTTTTGTTGGTAGAACATCCATTCAGCCAACACTTTGACACTTTGGTCAACAGAGGCTCTAGTAACCAGTTTGGTTTTTTTCTCTTCCATTGGTGGGATCAGGTGGTTGTTTGAATTGGGTGAACTAATTGGTTGTTCTAACTGGATGAATCAGTTCATTGTCTGGCAGTATGGTGACCTCGACTAAAACTGGTCACAGTTTTACCTAAGGTCCTGGGTGTTTGCTGTTTCACAACAAGCCGTTTTAGCCCTGTTCCCTCATTATTTTAAAATTGTTAAAAATGACATGATTGAGCATGAGGACACCCCTTCCCCCTACACACACACACACAACACCACCCTCCCCGCCCCCGCCCCTGCCCCAAGTCAAGCCAACTCATGATTATCCCTGCTGAGCTGGGACCAAGAGAACCCAAACTTTGTGTTTTTTCCAAGAGCTGTTCCCTCTTTTCAGCCAGTTCTTTCTGAGAGTAGAAGCCGGAGAGCCAAATGGCATCATCTGAGTTTGGTCCCTTGGCTGCTGGCACATGGCTCTGCTGCCCATTGTGAGATAGCATCAGCTCCACCTGGCATGGAAAAGGGAGAGTTGGCATTGCCCGGTCTGTAGGTGCTTATGGAGAGGACATCGAGGATGTTGGTTACTGGCAAGCAAACCTCTTGCCACTAAATCTTGGCCTAGCTGGGTGGCTCAGCAGCCCAGACAGGGGATTAGCATGGAGGAAGAACTTCGGAAGCAAGACCAGTCTGGCCCATGGAAAGATGGCCTTCCTTGTCAGCGAGCTGGCTCAGCTCAGAAGTGAATGCAGGTGGTAGGCAAGCCTAATGGCAGGGTGGCTGTACCCCATCATCCAGAAGAGCCCCTGTAGGGTACTTTTTGGCCTATATATTGGGAACTGGCATTTTCTGAGGTTTTCCTAAAGACCCAAACTAAATTCACTGTCATTGAGTCAAGGCCGACTCATAGAGACCCTGTAGGACAGGATAGAAGTGCCTGTCCTGAGATAGTAACTCTTTATGGGAGTGGAGAGTCCTCTTTCTCTCCCGTGGAGCATCTGGTGGTTTCGACCTATTGACCTTATGGAGCACAGCCTAGTGCATAACCACTATGTCACCAAGGCTCCCAAGGGGGTAACAAATGCCATTCTGAGTTTGTGGGACCCGGCGAACTAGTGACGTCTTGAGCATTGGGGAGCACTGTACCCCATCACCCCCACCCTCACCCCAAGCCTTGATGGAGAGCCCATCACCCACTGCAAGTTGGTTCCTACTCAGAAACCCTGGATAACAGAGGGGAGCTGTTCCCTAGGGTTTCTGGGACCCTCGGTCTTTACGAAAGTGATAGCCTCCCCTTTCTCCTGAGGCCCACTGGTGGACTCAAACTGCTGACCTGGTGGTTAAGAGCCCGGCACAGAACCCACAATGCCACCAGGCTCCTCTCTTGATGGAGAGGAGGGGAGAAAAAGAATTCAATCAGGACGCCGCCTTCCTCAGCCCGGAGTCCTTAGCCAATGCCGAGAACGCTCTCAGTCCTTGGGACTCCCCTGTACAAAGGGACAAGGCACTACGCAGCTGAGGCGAATCCCCTGATTAACTGTGGTTGAATATCATGCGGCAATGGGTTTACAGCCTCCTGGTCTACCCGAGTCTACAAGCTCCACAGAAGCCCGCCCGGCATCATAGCACATGCATACTTCCACTGGCACAGGAGACCCGCTGACCTGGCACCGAACCCAGGTTCCCGAGTGGGAGGGCGAGGATTCAACCAAGATTGCTTCTCTGGGCACCTTTCTCTCCAGCTGCCAAAAAACCAAGACCACTGCTCTCGGGCTCAGGAGACCAGCGGTCCAGGATCGATGCCGCTTTTGACGCACTATGAGGCACGGGTGTGTGGCTTAGCTTCCCTGGCCTCCCTTTATACGTACCCTCTCATTGCAGGGCTGGATCCTGTGACGCCGGCCACAGCATCCACAGACCAACCTTGAACAGAGGTAAGACTCTTGTACCATGTTCTCCACGGCATAGTGCCCTGTGAGGGATTTCCCCCCTTTCATTCCACCTTGTGAGAAAGCCGCTTACTTGAATACAACTCCCAAGAGAAGCAAGATGCGGCCCCTGGGGCCCCTCACCTCCCCTGGCCTGCTCGCTCACAGCTCTGTCTGATCGCTGGCCTTCTTTCCATCGGATGGTCTGCACCTGCTCAAAAGCCAGGCCTTGCAGCAAGCCAGGCGTGAGCAGCGCCCGGCAGCTCAGACCTGCTGCCTGACCGACGACCAGGGATTTCCTTTCTGTTCCTTCCCTGTTTCCCGTTCAGAGATGGGCACAGCAGCCTGCTTTATTTTTGACAAACGGATCTGCATTATGAATTGCATTGGGGATGGAATTGTTACATTAAATCAGAGTTAATTTTCAACTTCTGTTCAGGGCGCCATAAATAATCAACTCTGCAGTAAGGTTATGGACTGAAGTCGCCCAAATTATGGTAATGAGTATGATTAAACTTTTGAATTCTTAGTTTCTGTAAGAATAACAATCAGTTAGCATTTACATTCCTGCCGTGCCCTGGATCTGCAGCTTTTTCTGAAGCTGCCATTAAATATAAATAACAATACCAGTTTTAAAAGTCAAGCCTAGACCTTTGGGGCATATTCTATTCTCTTTCCGGTTCTCAGCTCCCCCTGACTGCAGGGGAGGGGGTTCCTCTGGGTGGCGGTGGCAAGCACAGGTGGATGTGCCTTTGCCTTAGAACTGCACAGGGATTTTCAACTCTAACCAAGTCAATGTTGCCGTGGTCCATCTGGGGAGGGGTGCCAGGAAGCCCTGTTGCTTTATAGAAGTGCCACAGCGTGGGGATTCTCTCTCAGTCCTTTCTGCTAGTGTGCTGTGTGTCCTCGGCCCATCGCGTTCCCTTTCTGCACTCTGTTGTGCCTCCACAGGCTCTGGAGACCTTTCACAGATGGTACTCAAGGCCTTAGTTTAGCTCAAGGTGGGGAGAAAAAGACCCAGTTAATTTCCAGCCTCATGTTTTGCTACCTGGTATCAAAGGCTACCCGGAGAGAAGCTCATCCATCTCCCGATGTCTTCTCGAGACCCGGGCGGCTGCTATCGTAATGCCAGGTCACCTCAGAGGTTAGGATGCTGGCTGAGTGGCTATTGTTTATCCCAGTTTCAATTTTATCGCCATGACAACCCACACAAGTCATTGTCGGAACCGGTGCCTCTGTGCGGCACGAAGGTGTGCATTGTCACAATGCTGGCCCCTGCTCGCTGGCCCCTCTCCTGTCCCCCTCACTGCCCGACGGGGCCTGGCCGAGCACCCCGAGCTGCACTCCGCGACTGCTCCTTTCTCCCCTGAAAGTGCTGAGGGCGTTCTGATTTCCTCCGCCACTTACCCAGAAATTGGTTTTCAAAAGTGCCTCGTTTCAGCTGAATTTAGCTCAGAGTGATTGGAAGCTTTGCTCAGCGAGGTCTTCACCTGTCGTCTTCCTTCTTAGCATTCCCACAGTCCTCTGTTGAGTTTCCAGACTGCTAGGACCATTGGCTGAGGCTGTGTGTGTTTTGGGGCGCGGGGAGGAAGGTGTTGGGGGTTGTGCGGAATCTGCCTGCTTAACACTCACAGTCTCTAAGACCGGTGCTTATAAAAGCCCTCGCTCCAACAGCTCAGTGAATCCTAAGTGCAAAACCTACTTTCAAGTGTCTTCCAAGCTAAGGGGTGCCCCTCCTTCCTTGGGAATGTCAAGAGACAGATGGCTGGTGTTTCTGTTGTGCTCTATTGCGCTGTCTGCGTGGGGCCGCTGAGACACCAGCTCTGGTGTGAGCATCGGTGTGTCTGGAAAGGATTAGCCGGGAAGAATGGGATGGGAGTCAATTGGATTTCTCTTTCGGGTCTTCACAAGCTTTTAAGATTCTGAAAGCATGTGCTCCTTTGATACACAGCAGGCTGAAAAAACAGACTCTTCTCCTGTCTGGCATGGGGATGGGCTAGCCAACAGGCGGCCTGGCCCAGGTTTGTGCTGTAGCTAAGTGTTACAGGGCTGGGGCTGGCCAAGCCCCAAGCAAGTATGCCTGCTGACCGTCCCCAGCAGGCCTTCTGGAGGAGAGGGCTTCCTTTCCTTGCATCTGCAGCGTTACCTGCTGTGCTGAACATAGGCCTTCTTGACTGGGACAGAGGAGTACAGGGTGTTGTTTTCAAAAATAAGATATTGGGATCACTGTCTAAAAGAGGTATAGACCATGAGGGGGATACTTAAAACAAAAGACATGGCACCAGCAAGCCGAGTCTGACTCATAATGACCCCGAGGGTGTCCGGGTAAAACCGCACGCCACAGGACTTTCAGTAGCTGGGACCTTCTGGAAGCAGATTGCCAGACCTCTCTTCTGCGGTGCCCGTGGGGGATTCAAACAGTCCACCTTTCCGTTTAGTCCAGTGCTAAACTACTCTTGCCTCCTGGGGACCCTAGGACACCGTCTGCAGTTGTTGTGTGTCAGCAGACGTGCTCTGACCCCTGGCGACCAATGGCCAGCACAATGAGATGCGGCCTGGCCCACAGTGGGCATCCAGCGAGCTGTTGTCACAGCCACTGTGCCCATTCAGCTTACTGAGGGCTTTCTTTTTCTCCCACGGACCCTCTACTTTCCCAAGCATGATGTCCTTCTCTGCGAAGTGGTGCCTTCGGACATGTTCAAGATCCATGGGATGACGCCGTGGTACCCATGCCTGTACAGAGCACTTTGGTTCAATTTCTTCCGAGATAGAGTGGTTCATTTCTCTGTGGTTTAGCCGACATTCCTCACCAACACCATCCTTTACACACACCAGTTCTTCTCTGCCCGTGGTGACCGCGTTGTCCAGCTTCCACATGCACAGAGGTGATTGAGCATGCCATGACCCGGGTCAGCTGCCCCTTGTGGGCACTGTCAAGAGGCCGGTTTGAAGCAGGTTTGTCCCCTGCCACACGCCGTTTGACATTTTTGCTGTGACCATGGGTGTGGGTTGTGGACCTACGTATAAAATGAAACCCTGGACGACCACCGTCTTTTCTCTGATGCGGTTTCTCAGTCCAGGTGCGAGCTTGTTGTTATCTTTATGTGGGATGTAACCCAAGCTGAAGGTGTTGTCACCCCGAACTGTAGGTCTTTCCCCCAATTGACTGAAGGAAAGCAGATGCTGGGGGCGAGGTAACCCGAGAGAGGTTTTTGCTGTCTGCAAAGACAAGGAGCACCGAGGGGTCTTTCGACCAGGACACCTGGGGCTCCCCACATTGGGGGCCCCTGGGACTTGCATCCCCAGAGGCCTCAGGACTTTGACTTCTTGCTGCCCTCTGAGCCACCTCTGTCCATCAATGAAGATCTCCCCGCGCGGAGGCCTTTCTCCTGGTGCACCACTCAGTTATGAAATGCTCTGGGGAAGACAGTGGGTCATGTAAGGTGTTCATTTTAGGGGAGTCTTGCACCAGGGGAGTACACCGATGTGCGGACTGTTCGCACTCTAGGATCTGACTCAATCTGGCAGGAACTTGGGGTTATTCTTTGCAGAAGGGTCTTGCAGTAGAATGCTGAGGACCAGGATGCGCCAGACGGAAGACTGAGCTAACACAAGAATGGCCACACAGCCACATACCAAGCAGGGAGTCATAGAAAAGGGGGTGTTGGCCTATGGGCTTCCAAGTTGAAGTCTTTGATCTTGATGCCATCAGATGCTTCAAGGCCTCTTTGCTGACCGTGGGCTAGGTTTGGTCATCTGGATATGGAAGGTTGTTCATGAACTTTCCTCCCAGCCTGATACCTTGTTCTTCGTAAAGTGCAGTGTCTCAGGGATTTGCTCAGCATACAGTCTGGATAAGCACTGCAGAGGGATACAACCCCAACTCACACCTTTCCTGAGCTGGAGCCACGCAGCTTTCCCTTGCTCTGCTTCTTGGCCTGCACACAGGTTCCACAGAGCACTGTGCTCACTCCTCACAGCACTAGCCACGATTCGTGATAGGCTACGGTCTCCCAGATCTTTCCTCTTGGGCGAGAGCTGGTGGCTTCGAACCACGGACTGTCCTTAGCATCCGAGTGTTCTAACTACTGCACCACGCAGGCTGGCAGGCAGCTCCTTGAGAGCCCTTGGATAAGGAGGGGTCTTATGGAGACAGTGTGGGAAATACTGAGGTTAGACCAAGGGTCTTGGCCCCCTGTTGTCAGGAGCCAGGCACTGACAGGGGCCAGAAGGCAGGTCTGGAAGTCAGGAGCCAGGGGCGGAGCCAAGCAGCACTGGGAACAGGAGACGCCTCCGTAGGAGGTGATCTGACCTGGAGCCTAGGTCGACAGGGCTGGTCAAACCAGGAGTCCACAGTCTTCATTTCCTGTACGTTCATTCATCCAACACACATTTCTGGTGCTTACCATGTGCCAGGCTTGATTCAATGTCTTCATGAGTCAGTGGGAAGGAGACAAAGACCTTGGCCCTAACTGAGCTTTACATCCTACTGGGAGTGGGGAGAGATGCCGACAACACGTCCGTGTATCTGCTAGACAGAGCGGCAGCTGGCAATGAGTTGGAAGGAGAAGAAGAAGCTAGGAGAGGGGACAGGCGTGTGGGGCGTTGCGATTGTGTGTGCATGTATCCAAGCAAGACCCTTGGCAACCACTAGTCTGTTCTCCATCTATAATTTTATCATTGCAAAGATATCAGACAAATGGAATTAGACAAATGTAACTTTTTAAAAATAGCTTGATTGGCACATACTTCACCTATCAGACAAGTCAATCGTCCAGTCATATGAAGAGGAGTTGTGCAGTCATCTCCACAATCAAGTTCAGCGCATTTCCTTCTTTTCTCTTTTCTGTACTCATCTCTGCCCACCCTCTCCTGCCATGCCCCAGGTCATCCTTAATCCAGTTACTGACTCTGTAGCTTTACCTATCCAAGCTCTCATACACAGAAACTCACACAAAACAAAAGCAAGAAACAAATGAAAAAATAGTAATGACAAAGCAAAACAGAGGAAAAGCTCAATAAAAAATAAAGCAGAAAATATGAATAACTGAAACCATTTAAAAATGGGTCAAAGGGGAGAACAAACGATAGATGTTACATTTTAACCTACCTACACCTGCCACAATCGACTTTACGATGCATTCTGTGTGAAAGCACGGCTGTTCGGACCACTGGAGTATGGCCAGAGAGGGCTCACCAAAGGCCTAATTCATGTAAGGACCCTGCAAATGACCCTCGGGCTTCCACTGTCATCCGGAGCCTTCTGCAAACCAGGTGTTCCAAATGTAAGCTCCGATACTGTTCCCTGCTTTGGATTTGGATTTTATTGCTTGGATCCTTGGATCACACAAGCTGTTGTGCTTTTTGTACAACAAATGTGGCCTTAGTGGATGCCTCACTTAGATGGATACTTGTTTGATAACAAGTCTCTAAGGCCCAGACACTATTTTTTCTAATGGCCAAGGACCATCTGGATCACTTCGCCAGAGCACCCATATTGTCAGTGATCTCTCCATGAGGGCGAGGAGTGGCTGATGCAACTTAATTTGGGTGGTCAGGGGAGGCTTTCCAGAGAGGACCATGTTTCAGAGAAATGCCATGGAGTTCTCTGGGAGAAGACTCCAGGTAGAGGGAAGAGCTTTGCGAAGCATGGGGGTGCTGGGCACGTGGAAGGAGCGGAATGGGGTGACAGAGGGGAGCGCAGCAGCAGATGAGATCTGAAGTCACTGAGAGCCAGATCACACGGAGCTTGTGGCCACGGCAGGGCCTTCTGGGTGTGATGGGAGGCATCGGGGTGGGGTGGGGTGGGGGGAGATGTTGAAGCGAGAAGGGATACAGCCCATCGACTCTTACCGAGCCACTCTGGCAGTGAATTTAGAGGTCATCTGCTTCGGTCAAGCCCTCACTGCGCCCTTGCCACTTGGTGGAGAAGGTTGACATGATGGCTAGATTACATGAACTTGAATGAGACATTCCTAGGGAGCCATGTGGAGCTGGTGACCAAAGTTACAGGGAGGCCAACTTGGCCTTCTCTAAGGAGATATAAACCAACAAAAGGCTCATCTGTACACCCTGGATTTAGGGGCACCCATCAAAGCCTTCTGCACCAGGATCCCATGCTGGTCTGTAATTCTCTGCTTCATCTTCTGTGTTCTGGGGGTCCCCAGCCTCCCAGCACTCCCATATCGCCTGCGTCTCTCCCACCAGGCAGGGGTCACACTCGCGGGCTGCACTGGTCACGGTGGCCATTGCTCCCGTGCAGCACCCACCAGGCCTCTGTATCTGGTTCTGGCTCTTGGGCCGCTCCGCTCATCCCAGTGAATGAAACTGTGGTGGCTTGGGTGCTGCTAGCTGGTGTTTCACATACCAGCAGGGTCATCCCTAGAGGGCAGGGGTCCGTGGAGTGTCCAGACTGTGACCCAGTAGGAAGAAGTGCTGCTGAGATACATCGGGAAGTTAGCCGATGAAAACTGGATGAATCGTCAAGTTTTGTCTGGTGCAGAGCTGGAAGATGAGCCCCGTCGGTCGGAAGACATTCAAAATCCGTCATGCTACCACCGTGGGCTGCAACCCAGGAAGATGATGCAGGGCTGGGCCATGGAGACAGACTGCTTGGGTTGGAGCTGACTTGCATGGCAACTAAGAGCTTGCCTCCCTCCAAGGGCAGAAGGCCTTCCCAGGCTGCTCGCAGCTGGCCGGGTGCTTCTAGGTACAGCTCCCGCCTCTAAGCTGGAGTGATGTGACCGAAACACACTGTGTCCAGCTCGTGTCTGCTCATGCTCCGGGGACTGCAGCTCTCGGACCGTCTACATCCACTTGGGAGTGTCCCAGCACCAGAGTAGCAGCTAGTAGCTCACTAGGGACCCCTGGTGGTGCTGTGGGTGAACCTGCTGCTGACTGCCGTCTTGGGCATCCAAACCCACTGCTCTTCAGGAGAAAGATGCGGCTGTCTGCTCCTATAAAGATTTAGTCTCAGAAACCCTAAGGGACAGTTCTACTCTGTCTTGTTGGGTGGTGAATGAGTCAGAATTGACTCCATGGTAGTGGACTTCGTATCTTCTTGGTTTTGCCCGGAAAACGTCATCTAAGAAATGACTTACGAAGCATCAGAGTAAGCGAGCTGCCTGTTGTTTCTTCCATGATCCCAGAAGCTAGAAATGTTGCTGCTCTGTTCCAGGGCTCTGACACTCTTGCTCAAAGTTCTGCTCTACAGGGAGGAAGGGCAGGTGGCATGTATCCGGTCACTAGCGGGGGTCCAGGGGAGGTCTGATGGGCCGTGTCGGGTGTGGTAGAGGGTGCCGATGACGTGAGTGAGGGGGGTTGCCGGGGCCATATGACCCCAGAGTCCTTTCTCTTTTAGCATTCGATGAGTCTGTGATGTCACTGGTTGGTGTGGAATGAACAGGAACTTAACTTCCCTGTTTGCAAGGGTGGGTCTGGAGATGTCGTCAGGGATGCTGCAAACGAGATTTCTTCCACACACCGCAACAAGGCTTGTGCGTTAGCGGTGAAGGAGCGATCTGAGGTGGCAGAATCAAAGGGAACAGGTTTGGGGAAGGATCCAGGTGACATTGAGGAAGATCCCACTGCTGTTCCAAGCAGGCCAATACCCCCTTTTGATTGAATCGGCTTGCTATAAAAAATGCATTTAAAAAAATGAAATCGAAAGCAAATCCTTTCAAATAAGATTTCTGCCATGTCTCAAATCCAGGGCTTTAGTTGGATGTTTCATCTTCTCGCTCTGCGCAAAGCTGGGCTGGGACGATGATCACAGCGCCCAGGTCACAGCCCCAAGTCCTCTGGGTGGGTCCTGGTG
Organism: Echinops telfairi; assembly: GCF_000313985.2. Lineage (NCBI taxonomy): Eukaryota > Metazoa > Chordata > Mammalia > Afrosoricida > Tenrecidae > Echinops > Echinops telfairi. The sequence continues at coordinate 956,707 of NW_022111363.1, forward strand.
GGTCTGGAAGGAAGATAACCATCAGGTCCGGATATGGGGTGTATTGCCTCCGCCTGGGCTATTTCCTGACCTCCGAGGAGGTCCCCCATTGTCATCCTTCCAAAGTTTCCTTCCTCAGCACCAAACCTTGAGTTAATGTCGGAGCCCTGAGTCAGTAGCAGCTTCCTGCTGCCCTGGTTTGAGCTTCCAATCCCAAGTCCATTCCATCCCCAACAGTCAGGCCAACCCATTGTCTCGCAGGAGTCCGCGCCAATGCCTCCTCCTCTCTAGAAACAGAAGCGCACAGCACAAAAGCAAACCACCAGCTGCCACTTAATCATCTAGATTCCCGGGACCCCACGTGCGTCAGGGTGGAACTATCTATCAGTGGCACGTTTGGAGACCTGCTGAGGCACCTCGGAGAGGACTTGAACTTCTAACCTTTTGTTAGCTGCTGAGTGAGTTAGACACTTGCACTAACCCACAGTCTTCTCCAGCCCCTCTAGACCACTTCCAATAAGAAGCTCTTTCGATTGTAAGTAGGAGGAAGAGAGGACCAAGCTACTTTCCTACAACTTGCCCTCACCCTTATCTTCGGTTCCTTGGAAGACAGCAAGGGGCAGGAAGACAGTGTGATACCCGCCTCCGACTGAATTCCATTTCCCATCAAAGGTGCTCTTTGAAATTTGATTGAGGTGAGTATGGGTCAAGGAAGAGGAGGATTCATTCAGCCACATATACATGTGTTCATCTACCACCCATAGAGCCAGGCACAGGGCTTGCACTGGGAGTCAAAGGAACAGTACGGGCTCCTGCCATTTAGGGAGACAAACGGAAACAAATGGGACATAATCAACAATATAAACAGTGAAGCTGGGTACCGATGCTGGGGAGAACGAATGGAGGAAAGCTGTGATTCAGGGGCCGGGAACATGGATGGGGTTATCATTGAGCTGATCCCCAGGGCTCAAATAGAAAGTAAATGTTTAGAAAATTATGATGGAAACATATGTACAAATGTGCTTGATGCAATTGATCTATGGAATCTTGTAAGAGCTGTAAGAGCCCCCAATACAATGATTTGAAAAAAAGACTCTTTATTGGGTTTCAAAGCCTGAGTAAAAAAATTCATAGAAATAAAACGATGGGATCCACTACCTCCCAGAGTCTAGGACCTAGAGATGGCTAGCAGGAGTTATAAATGAATTCTGATAGTATTTGGAGAATCTCTTTGGGTATCTCAGGAGGAAGCCTGAACTTGTGTCCGGAGATGGGTTCAAGCCACGTTTGCTAGGGTGTGATCCCGGGCGGGTTACTCAACATCTCTGCACCTCAACTTCTTCCTGATCTGTGAAATGCTCAATAGGGGAGCAATGCCTGCCCTGCCTACCTCATGGGCTTGCTAAGAGGATCAAAGGCACCAGTGGATTGGAGCATGTCGGAGGAAGGCCAAAGGCAAGGCACATCCATTGCAGTTTAAAGCTCTTAATCTGGAAGTAATTTCAAGCCTACAAGAAAGTGCAAAACTAAGAATAGTACAAAGAACATCTGTATACACTTTGCCCAGATTGGTTATTGTTTATCTCATTTACTTTACTGTTTATTCTATCTCTCCTCTTTCCTAGCTATAAAACAAATCTGTGTGGGAGCCCTGGTGGTGGCACTCTAACCACAAGGTCAGTGGTTGGAACCTACCAGCTGCTACACAAGAGAAAGATGAGACTCTCCGCTTTACCATTAGATTGGGGCTCTGCATTCTCAATTTGTATTATAGCTCAGGAGAGGCTGTGAACTTCTTAAGGTTCAAATCGCAAGACAAATGATTCCATTCTTTATAGGCCATCTTAAGACCTTGATCATCCTGTTCAGTCTTGCCTGGTTCCTCCGCCGCTAATTGCTGTCTTGCTCTTCCCTGCAATAGTAACCAGCCAGTGGAAGACACCGTAAGCTGCAGTGGCTCATGCAGATCTTCAGTCTCACTCAGTCTAGACTTTGTATCTATTGATGGTTTTGATTGATCCGATCTTTGCCACAATGGTTGCAAATGGTAATCTTCGGACTCCACCAGCTTTTCCATATTTCCTAGTTATCCCTTGGTGTTGTACAATAAGCAAAGGCCTCTATCTTGCCTGCCTACTTACCTACCTACTTACCTACCTACCTACCTACCTACCTACCTACCTACCTACCTACCTACCTACCTACCTACCTACTTATCCATCTGTGAGGCCTATTTTTGATATAGACTTATGAGTTCTTATTTTTTTAAATCATTTTATTAGGGGCTCATACAACTCTTATCGCAATCCATACATACATCAATTGTGTAAAGCACATTTGTACATTCCTTGC
>NW_022111363.1:962845-965073 GCF_000313985.2 Echinops telfairi
CAAGCATGTTCCCATCTCACCTTGCAAGAGCGGCAATGCCGAACTTCAGCTTTCCCAGCAGGAGTATTCCCTGACACTGGACTTCACTGCATCAGTAAGTAACTGGGCAGGGCAAGGTGCTGGCACTGGACCTGAGCCATGAAGTGGCACCTTGGGGACGCTGTTGGCACAGGGACTGCAGTGGTAGGAGTGGAGACAAGGCCAGGCCGGGTCTAAGCCCTCATGTGCCCACCTTGAGATTGTTGGGGAGCAGTGGCTCCATGGAGCATGGTACTTCCTAGCACCCTGCAGCTAGGAGCCTGGAACATGAAGATTCAGGGATTCGGGCTCAATGGGACCATTTGACTTCCTGGCTGGGAAAGCCTGGGGCCTTCCATTAACGCTGGTACACAGAGGCAGCTCTCCGGCTGACTGACAGATGATCCCTTATCTCTCCCCAGGACAGTGGCTTTCTCTGTCTCTTCAGACATGCCTCCGAGCCCAGGGCTGAGGGGTCAACACCCCCCACCCTACTTTGCTGGTTACTCTGAGTAACGTCTGTGCTCAGAGCCAGCACTGAACTGGGGTCCGTGTGCCCCAGACTCTGTGCGGACAGCCCGGATGAGGAGGTTGAAAGTGGAGTGCTCAGCTCATATGTCACCTTTGCGAAAACGCTCTGGTTACAGGGAGTCCTGCCTAAGGTGTGCCAGGGAAGCTCTGCCCCTCAGAACCTGCGACTGGGACAGGATGTGGAAACAGACTCTTTGAAGACACCATCAGTTACATGCCTGAGGTCATCAGTCACCCACTGCCGTTGACTGGGTCCCAACCCACAGCAACCCTGTAGCACAGGGGAGAACTGGCCTGTGGGTTCCTGAGACTGCAACTCTGTATAGGGGCAGAAAATCCTGTCTTTCTCCCCTGGGGTGGCTGATGGTTTTGAACCGTTATCTGTTAGCAACTCAATGTGTAGCCACTACACCACCGAGGCTCCCCGATGGTTGGCACAGCAGTGTCTGTATCAGTGGTGTCCCATATCAAAGGAGACACACAGAGACACCACAGAGGAAGCTCCACCTACAGACCCGGGAACACCCAGGAGGGCCCGCAGACGAGCATGGTCCCAGTCTTCCTGGAGGCGCAGAGAAGACCGGCATGACTGGCACCCTGGCCTCGGACCCTGGCTCTCTGAACTGTGAGACAGGGCAGCTCTATTCTGACAATTCACCTAGTTTGTGACTCTTTGTGATGGGAGCCAGGGAGACAAAAGTCATCTCTCACCCTGACTGGTTTTTCTTTTCTTAAGATCACATACTTTATTTTATTTCTTTTTTATCCCAACAGTTTTACTGGCACGTGATTTACATATCACACATTTAAATAGTTCAATCATTGAATCATATCAAGTCCAATCATTGAATCATATCAATCTTAGAGCATTCCCCCCCCCATGGTTAAATCACCTTTAAAATGAGTTGTGCAATCATGATCAGTTCTAGTGCACCCTCCCTCACTCCCACCTTCATTGTTTACTCACAGAATCCCCTTACCCTCCCTATCGCCCACCCCCACCCCTGCATTCCCTATGACCCCTTGTGTCAGTTATTCTCATTAGGCATTCACTCCTCCTGGGCTTCTCTGCTGGGAGACCCAGCAGAAAACAATTCAAAACCCAAATCGCACTAAGGTGTTAAAGCTAAAGTAATAATAGTATTAAGATGAAAAATAAAAAGAGCCCCATTAACATTCAAAAAGCCAGAGAGGACATTTCTGTCATGGACTATGTAAGAGATACTTGCCAAGTACAAATTCAGGCCTTGTCTATAGGGGAGTCAACTGACCAAGGGCTGGGTTCGATCCAGTGTAATCAAGATTACAGTGGTCTCTGACTGATGGTAAGACTGTCCAAGGCTCTTGCCTGTGGCTAGAACGGATCACCCACTGGCTCATTCTGACTAGATCAGTGGTTATCAACCTTCCTAATGCTATGACCCTTTAATACAGTTTCTCATGTTGTGGTGACCCTCCAACCATAAAATTATTTTTGTTGGTACATCATAACTGGTGTGTTTCTTCCATGTAGGCTTTATAACTGTAATTTTGCTACTATTATGAATCAGGCAACCCTTGTGAAAGGGTTGTTCAATGCCCCAAAGGGTTGAGACCCACAGGTTGAGAACCGCTGGACTAGATACTTTGACTGTTTTTTCTTTTTTTAAATCATTTTATTGGGGGCTCATACAACTCTT
>NW_022111363.1:965789-966712 GCF_000313985.2 Echinops telfairi
GCTTGTTTACCTTCAAGCCTTTAAGACCCCAGGCACTATATCTTTTGATAGCCGGGTACCATCAGCATTCTTCACCACATTTGCTTATGCACTCACTTGTCTTCAATGATCATATCAGGGAGATGAGCACACAATTATATGATTTTTTGTTCTTTGATGCCTGATACCTGATCACTTCGGCACTTCATGGTCACACAAGCTGGTGTGTTTCTTGTGGGCTTTGTTGCTTCTGAGCTAGATGGCCACTTGTTTACCTTCAAGTCTTTAAGACGCTAGATGCTATATCTTTTGATAGCCAGGCTCCATCAGCTTTCTTCACCATATTTTATTATGCACCTGCTTTGTCTTCAGTGATCATGTAGGGAAGGTGAGTGTCATGGAATGCCAGTTTAATAGAACAAAATATTCTTGCATTGAGGGAGTACTTGAGTGGAGGCTCAATGTCCATTTGCTACCTTAATCCTAAACCTATAAATATATGCGTATAAAATCTATTTCTAAATCCTCATATATAAATATATTTACTTATGTACATGCCTTTATTTAGACCTCTATAAATGCCCTTTGCCTCCTTGCTCTTTCCTCTATTTCCTTTTAGTTTCCTCTTGTCCCACTATCATGCTCAGCCTTCATTTGGGTTGCAGTAATTCCTCTCGGTTACATTACCCTTGATCATGCCCTACCAGGCCTTCTATACCCTCCTCACCACTGATTTGGATCACTTGTTGTTCCCTTGTCCCTGGGTTTGTTAATACCAATTCCTTTCCCTCCATTTCCCCCATCTCTCCCCTGTCCCATTGTTTTCTCCTCCAGATTGTTCATCCAGCCTATCTTATTTAGACAGACCTGCGGACATAATAACATGCACAAAAACAAGCCAGACCAAAACCAAGCAACAATAACAAAAAACCCCCAAACAACAA
>NW_022111363.1:971401-972783 GCF_000313985.2 Echinops telfairi
TATCTCCATCTGTGGACTCTGTGATGTCATCGTATACCTTTTGTGTTGGGTGTTTTCCTACTTCCCTTTCTTATCAGTGTGTTGTGCATGCGTGTGTGTTATTCTTGACTTCTTTCCACCCTTAAGCCAATGCTATCTTGGGGGCTGTTTTCTCTTTGTTGCCCTCTGGGTGAGGTTGTTTTATCTGGCGGTCTCTTATTTATGCTTGGTGAGTGCTGTTCTTCTGCCCATACTGGGTCGGCAAGGATCTTTTGTAGGGCTGGATTTCTTCTGACGTATTATTTGAGTTTTCTTGTCTGGGAAGACTCTTACTTCTTCATCTATCTTGATCGATAATTTGGCTGGGTAGAGTATTCTTGAGTTTGCATTGTTTTCCTTCAATTTTTGGAATATGTTAATCCACTCTCTCCTCTTCTTCATAGTTTCTGCTGATAGGCCTGAGTGTATTCTTATTTGGGAACCTTTATATGTGATTGCTTGTTTTTCCCTAGCTGCTCTCATGATTGTCTCCTTTTCCTCAAAGTTGGATAGTTTAACTCTTATGTGCTTTGGTGACTTCTTCTTTGGATTCAGTCTAGCTGGTGTTCTTTCAGCCTCCTGTATGGTTGTCTGGTTTTCATTAATTAAGCTGGGGAAGTTTTCCTCCAATAATTCTCTCACTATTGTTGAAGATGACTTCTTTGTTGTGTCTCCCTTCAGTAATCCAATTATTCTGATGTTGGACCTCTTCATAGCATCAGACATAGCTTGTAGGTTTACTTCATCTTCTCTGATGATCTTATTAGAATTTTTATTCATGTTTGTTAAAGTCTGCTTGGTTGTCCTCCAAGTCACTGGAGTGGTTCTCTGCTTCCTCCTGTCGATTCTCAAGGTCTGTGAGTCTCCTACTGGTTTTTGTTATTTCCTCCCTAAGCTCTTGTATTTCCCTTTGGTGTATGGACTTTATCTCCTCTATCATTTCATCTTTTTTTTTTGGTATTTCCCCCCTCATATCCTGTATGACTCCAAGCAGCATTTGGAATATTTCTTTCTGTGGCAACTCAATGTCTACTTCTTCTATGCATGCGTTATGTTCAGGACATCTTCTGCAATTGCCTTTTGTTTCTCCTGTTTTTTAGTTGAGGTCGTTGCTGTTTGCATTGTGTTGTTTTAGTGGAGCCAGGTGCCGTTTTACAGGGAGTCAAAAAGCACTGGATCTCTCTGAGAAACTCGTGGGAATGCTTCTTCAAACTGCCAACAGCTAATTACACTATGGAATTAGCCTACCACTTTATCCTCCTGTGGCTTCACTGTTAAGGGAAGTGCCCCAGAAGGCTGGTGGATTGCCTTCTTTGGTGTAGAATACCGTGAATGGTCAGCGGAGTTTCCCTGGCCAGGTAGAT
>NW_022111363.1:973335-984295 GCF_000313985.2 Echinops telfairi
ATCTCTGCCCTGAGGAGGCAGCAAGCTGTGGATTTGTTGAGATAAAACTCCTGTGCTGACTCCAAATTGTCCCAGCTCAGGTGGACACAGTGGCGGGGCTAAGATCAAACCCTAGCTGGCCTCCACTGTGGCAAGCCAAAAGCCCCCCACCGCTCAAAACTTTGTGGATCTGTGCCTACTTATCTTTATGATGCTCCTCCTGCATTCCAGCAGTGTTGAATTTCCCTCTTAGTAACTTTCCTGGGCTGATTTCTGTGGAGTCCCTCTGGTATGTGTTACCATCTTCCGAGAAGTCTCGACTGGCTTTTATTAAAACACTTTCTCCTCCCTGACATATTCCATATCGAGCTGCTTTCTTGCTTATCATCTGCCTCTCCAATTAGACTCGAGCTCTCTCAGGACAGGGAGTTACCTCTCTTGTCCACTGCTAATTGTCTGATGCCCAGGACAGTGCTGGACCCTTGGCAGGCCCTCCCCCTCACACTCATTCTATTACCCTGGCCCTGCTGCCCAGGGCTCTCCTGGGGCCCTTGCAAGTTACAGAACAGCATGGAAGCCAGTGTGGTGAAGGGTAAGGCTGTGGATTCAAATCTTGCTTTCAAGGAGGACAGAGCTTGGCAAATTAATTCATTTTCCTGGGGCCACCTTGCAGTCGTTAAACACACACACACACACACACACACACACACACACACACACACACACACAGCCATAGAGTCCATTTGGACTCATAGCCACCTGAATAAAGGATTCCAAGATTGTCCATCTTTATAGGGGCAGATAGCCTCAATTTTCTCCTGCTGAGCGGCTGATGGGTTTTAAGTGCCCACCTCACCGTCAACAGTCCAACACTCAATACCAGCTGTTGAGGAGGTCTTTAAAAAATGAAACATCAAAAATTAAAGGTTAAATGGCATCTCTTACGTTAGTGAGGAACCCGGGGCTTTCTACTCCTATGAAGAATTAGCATCTCAGACACTCACAAGGGCGGTCCTACAGGGTGGCTCTGAGTCGCCCTGTGAGTTTGGTTGGTGGTCTTGTTGCTAGGGCAAGACTGCTCAATGCTGGACTGCTTATAGGTGCCCTGGTGGAGTAGGTGGGTAAACACTGATGCTAACCAAAAGTGGGCAGTTGGTTCCACTCTGTGGAGGAAGAGGAGGCAGGCTACTTCTGTACAGAGGCCCAGCCCCTGCCCTATTCTGTCCTGTCTTGTAGAGTCTCTATGAAGCAGCAGGTGGGTGGAACTGTTTGTCTTCTTGCACATTGGACTGTTAACTGCAAGGTTGGTGGTTCAAACCCACCTGAGGACTTGATGGTAGTGAGGGTGTTTTGTTTCTTTCTTGTTCCCTGTTGTTTGCCCCTTCCGCCCTGGGTCCCTCCATGCTCCCAACCTCCCCACAATTGTGATTTGCCTCAGCCTTGCCCTCATCACAAAAACTTACTGAAGGGTTACAAGAGACAGCAGAGTGTGTTCTGTCATTTCTGAACTACGTTGCTGTGGTGATCTCGCTTGACTAATAAGGAAAAACAAGGAACAGTGGGCCGTTCAGAAGATGCACTACAGGTATGCGTGGCTGAGTGCCCATGAGGTGTTCCGTGAAACAGGACATAATGTGCTTTGGACCTTTTGCGAACTTTCTTATGATACAGGAGCAGCAGTGGGGGCGGTAGGTGTGGCCTGGAACCATGCTGGAAATGCTGGCTCTTCCACTGCAGGGCCTGTATGGTCACTGCTTGGCTTCCCAGAGCAGCACCCACGTTTGCCTGACTCTGAGCTCCCTTCTCTTCCATAAAGGGCTTAAAACTCTTCTTGCCCCCATTAGGGCCTGGCTGTTGTGTGCAGGGTGTCACCAGCCTTAGCTGGGCATCCTGCTCAGAAGCTAAATGAACACATGCAAGTGTAGCTCCTCTGAGTGATGAGGCGGGGCTGGATAGGATTCTGGACAGATCTGGAAAGCTAGGAAGTGACAGATCATCTCTCTGAATATAGCAAATACACATGCTTAGCCCTGCTCTCCAATTGAGATTAGCATAGTGGTTATGCACTGGGCTGCTAACTCACGGTCAGCAGTTTGAAAACAACAGCTACTCGTGAGATAAGGACAAGGCATTTTACTCTCAGAGAGAGTTTCAAAACCCCTGTCCTATATAGGTTGCTATGAGTCAGAATGGACTCATTGCAGTATGAATTTTTTTATTTTTCAACCTTAAGGAGTTTTGGTGGTCCTGCATGTTAGTGCAGTTTGAGCCCAACCCCTGCCCTGTGGGAGAGAGATGAGATTGTCTACCCCAGTAAAGATGTAGAGAATGAATAACTCCATGGAGGGTGCGATGGGTCCAAAGTGACTGGATGGTGGAAGATTTGTGGGCTTGTGGGTACATACTTGAGCTTAAACCAGTATGTTTTACTGAATGATCCTTTAGTAATTATTGCATGCTACATGGAGGTGATATCAGGAGATTCCTACTTGTTTAATTGCCCTGAAACATATGGGCTCAGTTACATGTGTTTTTTGAGAGTATTTGGAATTGAGTTTGCTTCAGGGACTGTGCAATACTTAAGGCCCTTGGCTGCAACCAGAAAGCCTGGGGGCTGTGTCCATGCAGAGGCATCGTGGAGGCAGACTGCGTGACATCTCCCCTCCACAATCAGCCACTGAAAGCCCTGCGGTGCACAGTCCAGTTCATCCCTGACACACAGTGGGGAGGGTGGGGGCTGGGGTGGTGGCACGAGGTGGCATGTGGCGTGGTTTAGTGTTCAAACAGTTGACTCTTGAGCAACAGGGACAGCATAGTGTTTAAAGCAAAAATTAATCTTGGGTAACTCTGTCTTGTTATTCTTTGTAACCACTTGGAATTTTTACTGGTGTTTAAAATGTCGAATGGCAGAACTAATTACAAACTAATTAGAATGTTTTTTGCTCAGTATGTGATCATTGTAGTTCATACATTAACTATATTACTTACTTTGAATAATGCCATTAAAGTGAAAATATACACTCTATTAAATTATGTGGCCATTACATAATTTCATGTCAACCTGAGGGTACCTGAACGTGTAGGGGCAGAGCTCACCCTGTCAGTCAGGCGACAGCCTGATGGTGCCTCCTTGGGGGTGAGGCCTTCTCCTAAGGAGGGCCTTGGGAGCCTTGCCTTCTCTCTCTGCCTTCACCTTCCTGCTGGTGGAATCCTGAAGATGCATCCATTGCCATTGGATCCATGAGACTCTGCCCCCACCGGCTTGTGCTCTTCCTGCATTCTGCATCACTGCATGTGGCTGTGTGAGTCTGCAGAGGGACTTATGGACTAGCATCAGATTTATGGACTTGAGTTGGACTGGGCTGGGATGTTTGACTGATACAAGATTACTTCTTGATATCAACCTCTTTTTTTTACATATATGAGTGTCACTGGATTCATTTCTCTAGTCAACCTGGCCTAACATAAATGCTTAATGAGTTAATTATCTTAAAGAAGGAATCCAAATAATAAAATACAACTTCACCAGTACAATTTGGTATTTGCCTAATTTGTGCCATTTGCAGGTGTTTGGGTTTTATTGAAATTTGCTTGGTAACTCCAAACCACGCCCAATGCTATGAACACATTCCAACTCATAGGAACCCTGGGTGGGTTTCTGAGGCTTTGTACACCTTTCAGGAGTAGATAGTCTCATCTTTCTCCCTTGGAGAGGCTGGAGGGTTTGAACCACGAACCTTGTAGTTAGCAGTCCCATACTTGGCAACAACTATTTACCTACAATGTAGTTTTTATTCTTTGGGGGGGAGGTAACAAAAAGTTGATGGGAAATTTCCACTCTCTTTTAATTCCATTTCCCCACTAACTTTTGGAAGCCTTCTTGCATATGAGAGGTTCCATAAAGAACATTTTCTGTGCTTGTTTCTTTCTGGCCGTTATTATTCACTGTTTAATTCCATGATTATTACTGAACTAATTTTGTGAAAAAGAGGAAAGTGTTTTACAAAAATAATCGACTATGCGAGGATGTCAGCGAGTCAACAAGGGGAGGCAACTGGTGCTTCCGGGTCCTGGCCCAGGGGTAAGAACCTGGGAGGTTCGGGGCCTGCGCTTGGGAAAAGGGTGGGCAAGAGCCCTGATGACACCTTCCGGTTGGACATTGTATGAAGACCCTCTAGTTAAGACATAGCTCCAACTACAGCACTCTAGGGAGCCCAGCATTGTAACCACTGGTGTTGGGCTGCAATCCTCAAAGCTGGCAGTTGGAAACTACCACCTTCTCTGTGGAAGGAGGCGGCTTTGTATTTCCATTAAGAGTGACAGTCTCAGAAGCCCTCAGGGGGGCAGTTCTACCCTGTTCTATAGGGTCGCCAAGACTTGGGATTGACTCATTGGCCATGAAACAGGACTCTAACAAAATGCACTAAAGCAGTGGATCTCAACCTTCCTAGTGCCACGAGCCTTTAATACAGTTCTTCATGTTGTGGTGACCTCCCAATCATAAAATTATTTTTGCTGCTACTTCATAACTGTGATTTTGAAAGGGTCGTTTGACCCCCCAAAGAGGTCACAACCCACAGGTTGAGAACCTCTGCACTAAAGGCTCTGACGTCAAAATATAGGTTTGACTACAAAAGAGAAGTTTATTTCTCTCTCCTACAACAGGGCTGGTATGGTAGCTCCAGACCCTATGCATGGGATTAGGCCTCCCTATCTCTCTGCCTGGGCATCCCTGGACATGCCCTTGTTCACATGCCCTTGGCAGCTCACCCCCAACCAGTGGGTGGCAAACCCCACCCCACCCCAAATATGGATGCAACACACAATGGCATCTATATGTTGTAAAAGGTCCTTCATATCTCATTAACCACAACTGGGGGTATAGTAAGTTGGTTACACAGTGGGTTGCTAACCTCAAGGTCAGCAGTTCAAAACCACCAGCTGCACCACGGGAAAAAGATGAGACTCAATAAAAATTACAGTCTAGGAAAACCACGGCGGCAGTCCTGCCCTGCCCTATAATGTGGCTAATCGACTCGCTGGCAGTGAGTGTGGGGTTTTTGGAAGCCACATCTGGCTGCAAGGGGAGGCAGGAAGATGTATTCTTTACTTTGGGTTGACATGCACCCAGCTAAAAATTCTATCACCATGAGGAGAAAGCAAAAACAAAAACGAATAAATGACTATTTGGGGACAACCAGGGGCATCTTCCAAAGAGTCCTAATCTGTGGTTTCCCTGTTGTACTATTTAAAGATGTGCTGGCCCAGCCATAGTTATTCCTGGTTTCAAAGGGCCCGCGGAGTCCCTGCCCCTCCAGTGATGTCCATCCCGAAGAAGACAGCTCCAGCTGTTAGAATACACTGCCCAGGGGCTGCTGGGAAAGAAGGGAGGAGAAAGAAGCTCGTGAAATCTCCCTAACTGCCAGGGGACTTGGCCACTCAGAGGGAAAGCCAATTTGAGACAAAGTCCTGCGGACCACCGTCAGAATTGCAGTTCCCCGTCCCGCCACTGTGGGGAGCTGCTTCCAGCGGCAGAAGAGCAGGCACCAGCAGAGACCTGCAGGGGTCCACTAAGTCCGACCCTTGACAGCTGTGCCCCCTCCGACTGCCTCCAGGGCTGGCAACAAGGGGCAGCCCTCCCCTCTGTGCAGACAAGCTGGGCGATCTGTCCGTCCTTCCCAGCTCATTAACACCGCCGTGCACGCCGAGCGAGGCTAATGGAATTGAGAGGGAGCTGGCGGGAGAGGGAGAACCCCGGCTGGGTGAGGGTGGGGGGCACCCAGCCCACCTCCTGTCTCTGAGCCCACGCGCTCCTCTTCCAAGCACTATGTCCATCTGGGCACCTCTGCTTCCAAGAGACGGATTGGGGTGGGGGTGGGTCAGCAAAAAGAGCGGGGTGGTCCGTCTACTGCACCCTTACCCACAGGGCCCCAGGGAGGGCAGCCCTGGGCTCAGTTAAGAGCGCCATTAGGAGGGAAACTCAAGCCAGGACTGCGTGATGGTGGAATCTTGGGTGAGGGCAGAGGCAAGCTGCACAGCTCGGCGGGCGGGAACCTCTGTGTTTGTCAGGCGAGGTCCCCAGGGGGCAAGAGCGAAGGAAGGATGCCAACGAGGGTGAGCGGCCCCGCCATCAGCCCGGCTCCCTGGCACCGCCATCCACTCCCGAGTGGAAGGAATTGGCTCCGGGAGCTGCAGACCGGGCTGAGGTCGCCGGCACATCAGATGCAGATTAAATTGGAGGTGCGAGGTGAGAAAGAGTTCCATCTTCCGGGGAGGACTTGAGGTCAGCGCGCAAGTTTCACAGATGAAAATGACTTACGTTGTGACTCGAGTTCTGGGGGGATTTTCACACCGCTGATTGGAAAGCCAGTTGAAGTTGCTCAGCCTGCTCCCTTTGCTAAGGACTGAGAAGCAGCGCTTCCGGCAGGCACACTTCTTTGCGCCTCAGTGGGCCCCCTGTGGCCCAGGCCTCAGAAGGGAGAAGCTTACTGAGCCCTGCCTGGCGTCCCCTGACCGTGGGCACACCCGCCCCAGGTGGGCATGCTGACAAAACGGCAGGAATAAATGGATTGCCACCGGGAAATGACTGGAGCCCACTCAGGACATAAAACATAAAATTGTGTCCTAAGCAATTTAGGTTGGATGCTAAGAAACACATCCAGTTCTAAGAAGACAGTGGCAGCGGCTACTGGGAGAAGCTACAGAATCTCTTACCTTGAAAACCACTCTGCAACTTGGCGACACCATCTAAGAGCACTGGTAGTCAGCTGGGGGGCAGTTGACAACTTTGCTCTGGGCTCACCTCCACCACCAGTTGATGCCAACGCTTGCTGACCTCCGGGGCTTCGCAGTAGAACTGTCCTCCACAGCACGAAGCAGGTAGCCTGGGATTTCATCCAGGGCACCTCGGGGTAGACTTGATGCTGCGGTCTTTTCATGAGCAGCCAAGCCTGGTAACCTTCTGCCTCACCCTTCCATAGACCTTGGGACTTGATGCAGCATTTCCACACCCGCTCTGACGTGTTCCTTCCTGCAGGGCAGTCGGGTTCGTTGATGCTCGCTTTATAGATAGGGACAAAGAGGCTCCGAGGGTGAGGTCACATGGACAGTAAGGACGAGGGGCTCAGTGGCCACAGCTGAGATCGCCATACTCCTAGTGCTCTGGGCATCCGATACTGCGTCTCAAACCAAGTAAAGACTAAGTCACTGCCATCCAGTCGATTCCGACTCTCAGAAACCTCTCTAAATCCCCCTGGAACGTCGTGCCTAGTAAGGATGACGGAAAACTGATCATCCCCTGGGGTCTCGGCTCCACGCCACCACCAGTTGACTCCAACCCGCGGCAGCCCCATGTGTGTCAGAGTCAGACAGTGTGCCATGGGGCTGTCCACGGGCGATTCTCAGGAAGTGGATCTCCAGGCCTTTCTTCTGATGGGCTTCTGGCTGGACTCAAACCACGAATGCAGTTGGATGTATTAGCCATTCATACCCCCTGCGACTGTGTTTTTACCCCAAGGCTCCCAAAATGAAATAAAACCCAGACCCAAGAGCCACCACTGCCCTGGAATCCGCCTTCATTTGGGGCCACGTGGGTAGAGGAAGCAGCGGTGGCCAGGTGGCTGGCCCCCCAGCCTGGGCAGCACCCTTCTTCCTTCTTCTCAGTTCCTGCAAGGCTTTGCTGGGCTCCTTCCTCAGGTAGTCTGCCAGCAGATGCTAAATGGAGCCAGTGGAAAAAGTGCCCTTTAACCTGGTTCGTGGGGCTATTCCATCTTCAGAGCCAGGAGAGGTGTTCGTTTGAAATTAGTGGTGGGGGTTATGGATGCGACTGTGTGTATGTAGGTGGTTTGGGAACAGGCAACTTCTGCTTCCTAGTGGAAAAAAATAAAGCTTGAAAGGGATTTGTTAAATCAACCAAAGGAACCTCTGGGGTCTCTCTCTCATGCACAAACCCTTTCCCAGAGTGTAAATGAATCAGGAACACATGGATCCCATTTCACTGAGAAACTGTGTTGGCTTAGAAAACTCAGAGAGGAAAATCACCAAGGGCCAGGTTTGTTTTCCTCTCTCTGTCCACAAGCTCCCACAAGCTTGTTGAAGCTTTTCCACCCTCCAGGGAGGTAGAATGTTTAGATGGGAGGAGGAGGAGGCAAGAGAATCTCACGAATGAATCTATCAAGCCCAGACCAACCCTGGGAAAACTGGGACTAGGTACCCTAATAATCAAACGAGGGTGCCCCCCCCAAAGATTCAGTCTGGGACATGAAGAGGAGACTGATGCTTAGACCCTGGATGAAGGAATTCAAAAAAGACAGAACTTGGAGCTTTGAGGGTTAGGGATTTATGGATTGAACTATGCCTCTAAAACATACGCTGCAGTCCTAAGCCCTCATCCCTGGGAATGTGACTTTATTTGACATAGAGTCTAGTTGATGTGAAGGAGAGGAGAGTGGATCCTAATCCAGCCCGAGTGGTGTTGTACCAAAGAAGAGGAGACACCGAGCGACAGGGGGAAGTTGTCCCTGTGTGATGTCAGCTGGAAACACAAGGATTCTTGGGAGTCAGTCTCTGGGTGATGCAAATAGCATGCTCGACCGCTAACCAGGCCGTTCGTTGGTTGGAGTCCAAGCCCATCCACACATCCCTTAGAGAAAGGCCTGGCACCATGATGCCTGTTGTGTGCCATCAAGTCCGTTCTGACTCAGAGGGACCCTATGAATGAATGAATGAATGAACACTGCCCGGTCACGCACCATCTTCACCGTCATCATCTTTCAGCCCATCATTGCAGTCACTGTGTCAATCTGTCTGACTGAGGGTCTTCCTCTTTCTTGCTGCCCAATAAGCATTGACCAAGCATGATGTCCTTCTCCAGGGCCGGGTCTCTCCTGGCAACAAGGCTAAAGTACGTGAAACGAATTAGCCACGGAAATCCTGGGAAGCACCGGTCTCCATGGGACACACATGGGATCCCTAGGAGTTGGATCAACTCAACCAGAAGCGGGAGGGGCCAGAAAGGATATTCCCCTAGAACCTTTGGGGAGAATGCTGCCTGGTGACACCCTGAATTTGGACTTCTAGCCTCCAGAGCTATGAGGCCTTCCATGTCTGTTGGGTAAAGCTCCTCGCTCTGTGGTGCTTGCTGATGGCAGCCTTAGTCAATGCAACCAGGAGCTTGTCCTCTCTGTTTCTCCAGGTCTTCTTCCTGGGGCCCAGGCATTGAACCACAGGTGGTGCAGAATGAGGCTGGCCGGCCAATGCCTCTCTCAGAGGGGCACCAGCGTCCGCCAGGTATGCACTGGGGAGGTTGTTGAGCATGAAACGCAAGCTCAGCCCACGCTCACTTAGACTGACTCTCTAAAGGAGACAGGGACTACTGTGTGAGCTGCCCAAGCCCCAACCCTGGCAGGCCCTGTGGTCTGAGGCCGACCTCAACTAGGGACTTGATAGAGGGTGACTCCTTTCTAAAGGGTGACCATGAGGGTCCCATTCAGATGGAGGCATTGGAGCTAATGCCTGAATGAGGAGAAGAAACCAGGCACCTGTGGGGCCATTGCGTGAGGTTGCAGGCAAAGGAAAAGGTTTTGCAGAGGAGGGACTGAGATTCCTGCGTTCAAGGAACACCAACCGAAGGGCCCTTTGGGACTCAGCGAGTGACTGGGAGATGGTCTGAGAATGTGGGAGAGGTAGTGGGGACCAGCTCATGCTGAAGAGTTTGAGAAAGGTGGAGACCAGAGGGTCCGCTGTGGTTAGCCCAGCCTGCAGCTATTGAAGGACCGTCTGGGGGTTCTTGGCGGAAATGGTGAGGATTAGAGTCACTAGCATGAAGTACTGAACGGAGAGAAATGGAAGCACAGGGAGACAGATGGGTGACCGGCATGCGGCTATGTCCCGATGACACGGAGGTGTCAGGCCAGCTGCAACCCCAGAAGGAGCCTGGTGGCTCAGGGGCTAAGCACTCAGCTGCTCCCCAAAACATTTTTGGCTCATTTGACTGGAGAAGGGTGTGATGGTGTGCTTCAGCCAAGACTGCATTCTTGGAAACCATACAGGGCAGTGCCCCTCTTCAGGGTCACTATGAGTTGGGACTCCTTTCACTGTGGGGCTTTCAATTGTGTGTATGTGTTGGGGTGTGTGTGTGCAGGCACTTGGACAAAGGAATTGTTCCCTGCGTTTGAGGAAGAAAGCAAGACATGGCCCTGTATCTAGGCAGAGTAATGGCCCCAAAGCGGCCGTGCCCTCATTCCCAGGGTTTCCTGATGGATGGGTGACATTGTGAGCTCCTACAAAGCAGCGGCAGGGCCCTATTTTGAGAAGTGTGTACACCCGAATAGGTCACTTCTCACCGCGTGCCTCAGTTTGCTCCTTCTGTAAAACGGGGGTGGTGGTAGTTCCTCCGCTGCTCGGCAGCAGGCGTGCTGTGAGAATGGAGCATGCACATTGGCGCCCGGGCCCCAGTGAGCTCTGGACCACGTGCCATTTGTCATTCCCTCGTCTTTCTCCCGCCAAGTGCTCATGGGAGCTGCTATGGAGCAAGGACTCCTTCCTGCCCTGTGGGTGACGCTGCGGAGCGGGCAGGGAGGCTCTACAGTGGGACCCGGGCTTAACCGGCCTGTTCTTGGTTGGCAGAGACTGCCGCAGGGAGGGCTGGCCTGTCCCACACGGGAAGGGGTCTCTACCTTCTAGCGGGAAGCACACAGCTCCTCAGCTCCACATCAAGTATCCAGACCCCACCGCCCCTGGGCCTCCCACAGGGTGCCTGCAGCCTCATCTTCAGACGTGAGCGGGGGCGCCAAGTTCCCGGTGGCTCGTCTTCCCTGTCAGCCTCGGTCCCATTTCTTGAGATCTATTCCACGAGGAAAGTTGAAGCTCACACAAGTCACACAGCATGCCCAAGATCACACGCCACACGGCGGCTGTTTCTGGGAACAGGGTGTGCATCTCCCCATCTCCTGGAAAAGTGCTTCTCCCCTTGGGTGCCCAA
>NW_022111363.1:984579-986030 GCF_000313985.2 Echinops telfairi
TGTGCTGCTTAAGATGACTGACACATTGCGAGGCCTCCGAATATCAGATGGAAGAGAGTGCGTGAAGGTCGTGAAGTGACCCGGCCCTCCTCCTCTCTTCCTCCGAATCAACAAGCTGAACGCCTGGGGGACACCCAGCTCTGCCCCTGATGGACGGACGGACGGACGAAAATCTAGTTCATGATCCACCCCTCCTCACCAAACAGTGCATAAGTCCCCACCTTCTGCCTCCAGGAAGGTGGAGCTGAGGCTAGTTCCAAATGGTGACCGCTTCCAGCCTTCGTTTGCTCACCCACGAAGGCCCCTATTTTGGACCTCCAGCTCAGCCCATCTGTGGATGACGTGGGGGTATCATGGGGGGGTATCATTCATTAAACAACTTACACTATTTGCTAAACGTGTGGGGGGGCGTGGGGGTGGCGTGGAGGGCAGAGTGGTGGGGCACCTGGATGGGGGAATAGTTCTCAAAACCCACTGCTATCCAGCCAGTGCTGGCTCCCTGTGGATTTCCGAGATTATAACTGCTTAAGGAGAAGAAAAGCCCAACACTGTCCCACGCTGGTTACGAACTGCCGACCGTGCCCATCACGGTCCCAGTGTAGCCAGTACACCCCCTGGCTTGCTTGTTAGCATCGATGAACTGCAGGGTTGACATCCACTCAGGGGCTCAGAAGCAAGGCCTGACACTCCTTCCAAACAAAGTAGTCCCAGGAAGCCTGTAGTACACAGTTCCACTCTGACACACACTGTATGTGTGTGTGTGAGCACGCATGTGACCGGTTAGAACAGACTCCATGACAACTAGTTAAGGGTTCGCTCTGGCAGGTTGGTGTCTAACGGCTGATTGCTAAGGCGCATGTCTGTCGTTTTCTCAGCCCTGATGTCATTAGTCTCATGGAAACCCCGGGAGGAATTGGGGCAGGGGTGTGTTTGGCTTCATCCCCTCACCCCTTATTTTCATCTGAGAAACCATTCAAGGCGCCTAAGGAGCCCACCGAGGAGCTGGACTCAGACCCCAGGTCCAGCTGCCACAGGCCGAGATCTCTCCCTAAGGCCACACAGCTACTCAGGGGGGACTGCAGGGGGCTCTGGGAGCACCAAGCATTTGGGCTGCAGCCTCAGGCTGTGGGCTGTCGGCTCCCGCTCCTGCTGGGCTGAGCCCTCTTTAGCCTGGGTGCCTCCACCTCTGGGGTCCGTGCCTGCAGGGAGGGCGCTGTGTCCAGTCCCGGTGGGACTGCTAAGCACGCTCTTCCAGGCATTTCTGATGCTATCTGGAACTAATTAGCTATGTATTTCAGCCAATTCATTATGTTCTCTTTGAACCCTGCTTCCCCTTCCCGGAGCAAAGCCGCCCTGGAATTTGTTTGAATGTTGCAGGAGAAATGTGCTTGTGGGCTGCATTCCGGAGTCAGCTTTGTGCCTGTCCCTGCACAGCCCGCCTTCCTCCACCC
>NW_022111363.1:986655-995713 GCF_000313985.2 Echinops telfairi
CCCCCAGGACCACCTCTCCCTCCAATATCTGCCATCCCAACTTGGGGCCACACCCTCAGGCCTTGGAGAAATGCATCAATCTGAAATGCACCCTGGAACTCCCCAAGACAGTGGCTAGGACTCCCAGGCCCAGCTCCCTGGGAATCCAGTTGCCGTGGCCCCAGGAAGGTGTCACCCCTCACAGGTACCAGGGGCCAGGGCGAGGGAGGGGGTGCTGGAGAGGGCAGAGTTGGTGTGGCTTCCTGGGCCCAGTCTCTGCCTGAGCCCTCCTTCCTGGGTCTCACGACAGGGTCTCCTGTACCCTGCTTCCTTTAGAGTGTGGCACTGCCGATTCCATGTGCCATCCTGGGGCCTTGGGAGGCTGTGCAGGTGCAAAGCACAGAAATAGAAGCATGGTGTTCTAAGTCCAACTATCTGCCTAAGTACAGAGCTGCCCAGGATGGGTTTTCCAAGACCTGTTATCCAGGCAAAGCTCTACCCTAGAAGCTGACAGCTTAGAGTTCAGTTCACAGCCCAAACACCTGCCGTTTCTCAACAGCCTGTGAGAGTGCCGGTTCATGAGCATCCTAACCTCCCTTGTCACCTATTTCTATCTTCAGACTGACACCTCTTAGGGAAGTGAGTTCCCTGGATCGGTCACCTCAGATCAGTCCCGTAACCACGGGTGATCGCATCTGCCTTTAAGGGGGAGGCTTGGAGGGAACCCCTGGTTTTATTATGGTGGGATTTGGTCAACTGGACTCTTTGTGAGGTTTCTCGGGTGGTTTGCCTTGGTTCTTCTCAATGCTGAAAGAATTCATGTGGCAGAAGCACTTTCGTAAATCCCAGTAACTTTTATAAGGGAAAGGGAAGTTTCCAGTATCGCAATCTCAGATAGCACATGCTATCCCTGGAAAGTGTGCAAGGCCTCATGGCGGGGCCTTGGGAAAGTTTGAGACTGAAAATGGCCACTTCAGGGGATCACGAAAGAGTACCCCTGAACCCAGAGCACAAGGAGCGGAGAGAGGGCAGACCCCAGAGGGCACGCAGGCGCCTGCGCACTGCACGCAGGAGATAGCTCACCCTTTGACCTGCAAGAGAGCACCTGAACAAGGGGCACGGCGTACCCTTAGTCTGGTATTTATCCCCTCCTATCCCCACTGGCTGGGGAGGTGTAGTTAAGGGTATTGGCCAATCTTATTGGCTGAGTTTAAGCACACCTGTGTGATGTCCTGTGCCTAGGTGGCAGCCAGGATTCGCTTCACCTGCGCCTAGGTGGTCTGAGTCTGCACATGCTCTCTTCTGGATTTTCCTATCGGTGTCTAATTAATGTGTCTGATTCCTTTCCAACCCCTTCACTGTGCCGGGACAGGTGATTGTCAGCTAGGGGAGGCATTGGGTGGAGACAGCCCCCTTCTTCCCTAATCTCTTATCATCTTCACTCTTCTCTTCCAACCTTCGCGATCGATCGTACAGAATCTTACATTTAATGTAAAAGGTGATTCTTTCAGAGTGCCTACCATGCGCTACCTGGTGGCTCCATGGTTCAAACCCCTGATTGCTCGTGGGAAGATGTGGCAGCTGCTTCTACAAAGACTGACAGCCTTGGAAACCTTATGGGATAGTTCTACTTTGCCATCTGGGGTCTCTGGGGTTGGGACTAACTTGACGGCAATTTGTTTCGTGGGTGCTGTGCGCTCCGGAAGAGCCTGGGTGGCAGAGAGGTTACATGTTGATCCATGACTGGCAGCGGCTCCGTGGGAGAGAGACGAGGCTTTCTACTCCCCACAAGTGTTACAGTCTTGGCAACACAGAGGGGAGGTTCCTCCCTGTCCTGTGGGTCACTGCGAGTCAGCGTGGACTCGGTGGCAGGGAGTGTGGTTTGGTTTGGTGTGCTACCAAAGGGTTGGCGGAGGAACTCACGCAGCTGCTCTCTGGAACCAAAGAGATTGGTGATCTGTTCCTGGAAAGATGACCGCCGAGAAAACCCGTTGGGACAGGTCTACCATTGCCTGGGACCGAAACGAGTGGAGAATCTTCTCACGGGCCCCAACGACAATGACACCAACAGTGTGGCATGTGGTTTCAATATTATTTTATTTCTCCTTGGAAGTTCTTGAGCCCCCAGTTATTCTCATTTCAGAGAGGAGCGTTCACTTATCCACCCAACTGGTACATGGCACAGTTGGGATTTGAACCCAGGTGTGGAACCGGGGTCAGTGCTTTCCCCATGAGAACCCAGCTACTTCTGAGCCTATGGGTCCCTGCTTGGGCTTTCATTACAGATTCCCAGTCTTTGGACATTTCTTTCCCACCCTTAACTCCTTCATCAGCACTCAAGAATCACATCTGCCTTCAGGTGCCCTGTCCTTTCTGGGGAGTACCTTTGTTCTGAATGGAACCTTGCTGGGGTGTTAATGGTATCCCTGGGAGGTGTAGTGGCTTACACAATGGGCTGCCAACCACCAGGCCAGCAGTTTGAAACCACTAGTTGCTCTGAGGGAACAAAAGGCAAGGCCTTTTCCTCCTGTAAAGAATTCATGTCTCTGGAAACCCACCAGGGCAGTTCTACCCCATCCTATGGGGCTGCTATGAGTCGGCACCAACCCATAGCAGTGGATTTGGTTTTTGGTTTGGATTGGGTTTCATTCGGTGGCAATTGGTGGTGGTGGTGGTATGCTAATAGATATCAGAGTGTGGCTAAGAGTAACCCCTCCCTCACTGCAGTCTTAGGTAACCACTGGGTCCCCTCCACTGAACGCGCTAGCCCTCAGAACCGCTGCGGGGAGCCTGAATGAGCTTGTGGGTGAACTGTGCTGGCAGCTGGCAGGCCGATAGATTTGAGGTGAGGGCTGTCTTCCCAAATGCCTACGCTAAATGAAAATTAGCTGTCTCTGCCACAATAAAGGGGTTGGAAAGAAATCAGGCACACTAATTAGACACCTATGGGAAAATCCAAACTGGGCATGTGCAGACCTAGGCCACCTAAGCCCAGGTGAGAGGTCCACCTGGGTGCCCAGCCTAGACACCAGCTACATGACATCACTCAGGTGCACCTAAACTCAGCCAGTAAGATAGGCCAATGCCCTCAACCACGCCTCCCCAGCCAGTGGGGACGGGAGGGGATAAATACCAGACTGGGTGCAAGCCACGCCCCCTTGTTGGGAGCTCTCTTGCAGGTTGGAGGGCAGGGGCTCCACACTCTGGATTCAAGTTCCTGTTTCTGTTCTCATGCCCGTACTCCTTCCATGCGTTTTTCTGAGCTCCCCTGAAGTGGCTGGAGTGGCCGTTTTCAGTCTTGGACTTCCCCATGGCCCCCTGCCATGAGGCCTTACACACTTCTCAGGGATAGCATGTACTTTCTGAGACTGTACTACCTGAAACTTCCCTTTCCCTCATACAAGTGACTTGGATTTACAAGAATGCTTCTGCCCTGTCAATTCTTTCAGTGAGCAAGAACCAAGGCAAACTATTCCAGAAATCTTACATAGTCACCCTAATGTCTCATCTGCCTTCAAAATCCAGGATCCAGGAGATCACACCAGAACTTCATCATAGGCTAGCCCCAAGCTGGCTCCAACTGTCCCCCTTCTTCCTGCCCAGCAGACAGGAATGCAATCCTTGACCATGACTCTGCTCACCTGATTCCCTCTAGCCCGTGGGAACTCTTCACACTCCATCTGGGAAGGGCCACCTATTCTTCAAGGTCCAGCGTAAGTGTCCCTCCTCCCGGAAGTGTTCTCTGGTGTGAAGCCCCCTCCTAGAAGGGGCAACTCCCATGGAGACCACCTTAGCCCTCATCTTCCAGCGACCCCACCCATCCCTCACTAAGTGGTGCATAGGTCCCTACCTGGCTACTGATGTCAGTTTCCAGGCAGGCCCAGCCTGGGGGGCAATGGTGAACCCCACAATCCCAGGCCCTGACTTTTCTAAAGAGGAAGAGTTGAGGCTTTCCCCTCTGCTGTAGAGGGGCACTAATCACGGGTGGGAATGTTTCCTCCACGGGGCCACCCAGAGCTGGGCCCTTCTCGCTAGGTGCTCTCTCCTGAGTGAAAAACAGAGTCCTTACCTAGTGCCTCTTGCTGCCTTCCCTGCTGGCAGGTTATTTATATGCAAATGTGCCTGTCCCTGGCTGTGGAAGCTCATAAACAGGATAACAGAAGCTTCTGTCTGTCTGGGCTGGGTCCCCACCAAGAGTGGAGGGAGGCCCTGGAGCTTCTGCAGGGAGAGTTAATATGGGATTAGCCACAACCAATTAGATGGTATCAACCCCAAAGGAATCCAGCAGTTTCGCTGAACTGAAGATCAGGTTGAGGGGGGGGATGTAGCTGTCAGGAGGGTCCTCAGCACTGTAAAAATCCCTCCCACTTTCACCCCCCACCCCCCACCCCCACCCCGGGAAGCACGGCTTTGGGGCCCAGTCTGGGCCCTCTATGGGGAACAGTGAAGGCTTGGCCAGTATTGGCAGATCTGGGCACAGGAATCCTGACACCTGTACCCAGCTCCCCAAAATGTTTAAAGGCATTTTAAACCAGCTGATTCCGACTCCTAGAAGCCCCACATGTTGCTGCGTAGAAGTGTGGTGCACAAAGCTGTCAAGCTGTAGACCTCTTAGAATCCACCAGGCCTTTCTTCCAGGTGCCCCTGGGTGGATTAAAGCCACCAACCTTTCCGTTCGTCCTCAAGTGCTGAGCTGTTGAGCCACAAGGGGGCTATTTTAGCCCAGGAGCCTTTGACCAGTATGCGCTTCCACCACCTTCCAGTCCAAGTAAACTATAACTTCTCCCCTGGACCCCCTGAGATGCAGGAGGACTGTGACCCCTTGTCACTGTTTGCTCACCTGTGTTTCTCCTGTCAAGGACTCGTGTGGTGCAGTAGGTTCGATATGGGGCCACTAACCCAAAAGTTGGTGGTTCAAACCTACCAGCTACTCTTTGGGGGTAAATGAGGTCGGCTGCTTCCATAAAGATTTGTTGTGAACTATAAGAGGGCCCGGAACCTGCCCAGGACAGGTGGATTGAAGAAAGTCTACCTTTCTTCCTGCAAGTGCTTGCAGAAGGCCAACAGCCAGGCTTCCCTTCTGAGCTGTTTTGGAGTTCCGTCCGAACCAGAAAGTTCATATACTTTCCACTGAGACAAGAAACAGTGTTTTGTTTTGTTTTTATAATGATTCTCAGAAGAGCTGAGCAGGGTTCCCCTGGTCAGGTTTTCACTACGAGCACAAGGTATGATTGATCCTCAAAGAAGGCGGGTTGTACAGTGATCTTTAGGAAATGGTCAATGCCTACATTTCTCCATTAGACCACCATCCCCTGATGGAAATTAGGGTGATGCTTCCTTGACTGGCTTTAGCAGACCACCACCCCTGAGACTCTGAATATGAATGCTTCTTATCTGGCTACTTGTCTTAATGGCCTTACTAGCCTCCTTCCTGAATCAAGGCATCCCTACTGTTGTAGCTTAAAAGGAATCCATACTGCAAGGGAGAGGGCTGTTGCATTTTGGATTTTTAACAAACTAAGTATTAAATTATATCAAAGAACAATTAACTATTAAGAAACATTCCAACCCAGTCCAGATCAAGTCCATAAGTCCGATATTAGCCCATATGTCCGATACCAGTCCATAAATTGTTCTTGAGACTCACGCAGCTATGCAATGACTCTGAGTGCAGGAAGATCATAGGCCAGTGGGTGGAAAGTCTTGTGGATCCAGTGGTGGTGGAATCATCTCAGTGCTGGCGTGGGTCTCCATGTGGCTTCTCCAGTTCCAGGCTCCAGGGCTCTGGCTCCATCAGTGTGCCTCCATGTGGCTTGTCAACAGGAATGTGAAGCAGAGAGTGTGTCTCCCACCTCCAGGAAGGAAGACAGAAGTTCCCAGAATCCTCAGGAGAAGGCCAGGCCCACACAGAGGCCTCATTGGCTGTGACCTGATTGACAAGCTGGACTCCACCCCTTCACCCAAGTTGACAGGAGATTATGTAACTGCCACAGGGCAGACTACCGCTTCTACCCTGTCCATTAGACCCACAGCCTCAGAAACCCTGTGGAGCATCTCTCTTCTGCCTTAAGGTCCTCAGAGTTGTTTTTATTGTGACAGGTGAAAACTTACCGAACAGTTCATGAGTTTTATGCTCATCAGTTCATACACACTGTGTGTCAGCTCAATGGCCCATCTCCTATCCCACGCCCCCCCTGTGGGTCCTGTTTCCTTCCCCTCCTTTCCTAACGTAGGGAATGTGGCCTTTGGAGAAACGCTGCCCTTTTGACCATCCACGGTTGATTATTCTAACGGGGGTGATTTTGGCGCCAGAACTTCCTAATCATGAGTGTCAACCAGTTTCGGCGGCCACTAGGCCTGGTGTCTTTTATGTTTCACTGATCTTTACGTCCCCAGTGGGACAGGCGATGGTATATTGAAGGCACTGCACTCTATGAGCTGGTGTTTTGTAAGAAGTAGATGGTTAGTAAGTATTTCTTGAAAGTATGAGAGGACACGACAAAGAAGCTCAAGGATACTTGTGGCCACGCCCCGGCTTGTTCTACTTTTGTGCTCTTGGGAAAGTCGGTGCACACTTTGGGACACGGTTTCCTCGTTTATAAACTGGGGCTAAGATCTCTGATAAAATCCTAGGTTTGGTGATTGTCAACCTGACCTTTAGCAGGTGCTCAATGACCTTAGTCCCATTCTGTTGCCAAGAACTGCTTCCCTTCCTGTCTCTCCCAAGAATCAGTCCTCCGGTCACACAGCATGCTGTCTCCCCATCCCTGGGGGAGGTCATCAGGAATGTTGCAGTCTGTTATCTGGAAAGCAGAGTTTGCGTATCAGAGAGTCCAGAGGGAGAGATTTGGCTGGGGACAGGAGCTACTTCTGTTGTGAGGTCACTTCTCGGTGAGACAGCAGGGAAGCACAGGGAGTGTGCTAGTCTGGGTGGGTGCAAAGTCTTGAAGATCCAATGGCAGTGGACACATCCCCAGGGCTCTGGCTGCCATCGGGGTGGCTCCAAGTGGCTTGTCAACAGGAAGGTGAAGCAGAGAGAGAGTGTGTCCCAGCTACAAGGAAGGAGAAAGGAGAAGAGGTGTCCTTGCAGAGCCACCTATCTTGGTCACCCTCCAACCAAGCTGCAACCTGAACGACAGGCTGAACTCCACCTGCACATTCTTACGGGAGCCAGGTCGGCACAAGGAGCCTATCATAGCCCACCTCTTCACGTCTCTATCTTCAAGGGACATAATATTATGCAACCACTACAGGGAACTTGGCATCAAGTGTGGAAATGCTGGTCTCCAACTGTGCTCTCAGCCCCACCCACCCCCACCACCTCTCCATCCCCCCCTCACAGGCTCACAGAGGGAGACAAGCAGAACATCAGGTCCAGAACATCCCTTTCACCATGCTGGGCTGGCCGGGCTGGTGCTCCTGCAGCACTGTGTGCCCACTCACCTCCTAACCCTGCTGGGAGCACACTCTGGACATTCTCCAAGGGGCCAGCCAGCCAGCCCGCGTGATGTTCTAAGGCTGCTGTAACACACATCCCACCAGCAGGGGACTTCAAAGAACAGAAATGTATTTTCACCCTTCTGGAGGCTAGAAGTGCAAACCAGGGTCTTCGCTATGTGAACTCCTTCCTAGTGGGCAGTTCTGGGTGTTCTTTGGCTCCTTGGCTCCTCTCTGTCTACGCTGCTCTCTGTGTGACTCAGGAATGATTAGGTTTGGGATCCACCCTATGTGGGTATGACTGAAACTGTTCATTATACTATATTAATTGCATTGTGGACGCATTGTACTAAATTAGATTACATCCCCAAGTTTCCTGGGTAGGATTGGAACACATACTTTGGGGGGAACTCAGTTCAGTGAATAATAGCTCCTTCTAGCCCCAGCCCTAGAAATGGGCTGACTAGTCAAGGTCAGGGCAAGAGAGGCCAACAAAGCTGCTTGGTAGCTGTAGCCATAGGATTTCCTCCCTCCTGCAGATGTTGTTGAGATGCTGGCTCCCAGGTGGGCTGGGAGTCTAATCTCTCTCTGGCATGGCTATTTGTTGCTCAGACCAAAACTTATCCTCTCATCTAGTCCGTGACTAACTATCCATTTTTCCAAATGCTTCCATAGAATTCTGAGAGGCATTCTTGACTCCTTCCTCTTCTTACCCCTATATCCAACCAGTCACCAAGTCCCAGGGACCTCAGCATCTCCTGAAACCCCCACCTTCCTGTGTGTCGTCATTCCTGCCTTCAATTCTCAACACTGGATCCTCCCCAGCTGGATCGGCCTTCTAAAGCAAGAAACAGACCTGCCCGGCAGCATCTCACTCTTATTTAGTTTTGCCTTAAACACACAAAGATGTTGCCCGTTTCCCTCCTGTGAGCAAGGAAAGCCTAGCCCTCACAGCTTTAAAGGCTTGGATCTTGGCTCTCCTCTTGAGGTGGGAGTGACGAGGAGGAGGAGTGAAATGCTTTTCATTCTTGACTGAGGAACCTACAATGGAGAAGCAAGACACAGCAAGTCTCTCAATAGGTTATTCTGCTCCGTTACATTCTTAATAAACCACCCAGTTACATTTCTAAAACAAATCTGATCATGTCTCATCTCAGCTTAAAATCTTTCAATGGCTCCCTGTTGCCTTCTGGATAAAACCCAAGCTCCCAACCACATCAGGTGTGTCAGGAGCTGCTGCTCCCCTGCCCCCCGCCCCCCGCCCCTTTCTGCCATGGCCAAAGGCATCTAGAATTTAACTATGTTTAGACCCGAGGGCATATATGATGATTTCTCCACCTGCTGCCCCCAATCTGGAGTGCCTCTGCCCTATCTTTATTTGCAGTTAGTAACTGTGGTGTCAGTTCCCCTGCCGCCTGCCCCCAACTCATGATTGGGTCATTGTGGATGTTCATTGACTGGCTCTCAGAAGTAGGTCTCCTGATCCTTCCACCAAATCTGAAACCTGCTGAAACCTGTTCAGTATCTTCGTAACACAAACGCTTCCATTGGCAGATGGGTGGTGACTGTACATAGAGGCATTGGCTGAGACTCTAACCAGGACTTCCCTTAGGGGAGGTGAGAATTCTATCTGGCAACTGCT